>NW_020174645.1:1198751-1257337 GCF_003031525.2 Neophocaena asiaeorientalis asiaeorientalis | reverse complement strand
CTCCATCAGGCCCTGATACTACCAGGCTTCAAATTCCCCTTTCTGTTATAGCATAAATGCAAAGAATAAAAGGAAACTCTTTTGAGTGTGAAAAACCAAGGGCCACCCAGCCCTATACAATAGATTTTGAAGAATAATGTGCTTTATTCAAACTCTTAGAAGATAATTTTCCAGTTTGAGGAAGGGGAACAGATATGAAGAAAAGAAGAAGAAAACAGATGTCGGAAAGAGTCTATGAAATGGTACTTGACTCTGTCTCCCCCCCTCAGAACCACCTCCAAGGGAAGCTGGGGTGAGGTGACATAGAACCCCTCCCCTTCCAGATATATTGGGAGGTCCCAGAGCAGAGGCAATCTGTGCCCTCAATTTCCACGTAGAATCTCGGGCGGCATCCAGACCTACCGGAGTCCCCCGCTCCTCCACGGCAAGAAAAGCCAGAGAGCTGATACAAATGGCTGTTAAGTCAGGACGCTTGAGAAACAGAGGCAACACCGCTAACAGTCTGGTGACCCCAAAGAAGAAGAGGAGATCTATTCTCCCAGGGTCCACGCTCTGTTGGAATCATGGGTCTGGCCCTATGGTACAACTAGATCTGGACCAGTCAGACAGGGAGCAGACGAGAAGATGATGCTATCAGAAGATGCCAATACAGATGCAAAGGTGGAAAAGGCTGGAATCCGGATGGGATAACGTGCATCTAGCTGAAGCCCCATGACCTGGGACTCTGATCCCACCCAAAGGAAAGAAGAGGTGGCCAGAAAATCCTCAAAGATTACATTTAAACCGCGGTGCTTTTACACTCGATTAAGTAGCCTGAAAAATCACCTCCACTGGGGCAGGGCGTTGTGTAACATAAAGAATAAAGAGACAGCAGTTCCGTCTTCAGTAGCATGTCGTCCGGACAAAGACTTGGCCCTTAAAATCGAGAAACATTCCAACTTCCACTTACGTGGGGACTTGGAGGCATCTTCTGATGTCTTAAGTAAATCGAGCAGAAATGGGTTTGGGAAATCTGCTGCGTTTTTCACCAGGACCACACAGAGACAGGTGTGCATTTTCCTACAGCAATAACGTTCTGTTGAGAAATTTTGTCCAAAACTTGGAAACAAGGCAAGAGCGTGACTTCTGTCCTTCCATTATCATTGGTTAACAGGCTCGCCCAAGGGCTGTTTAATTATCTAGAAGGCACCCATGTTTGGCTTGGTTATTTACTACTGGCCTGGGGTCTGTACACAGTGAAGCTATACATTAATTGGGGGTTACGGCTTAATGCCCTGTGGGACATTAACCAGCCTTGCAGCTAACCCGGCAAGCTCAATGTAACACCACTTTATCAAGTTGCCCACAAATACCCAGCTCCCCCAAAGTGCTCAGAGCCAACCGTGCCATCTACCAGGTTTCCTCGTTTACGAACTAGGGGTGTCACGCTCATGTTAAGTGCTGACATGTGTTCATGGTGTATTTTTACGAGAAGTGTTAGTACATTTTTGACAGTTGCATTCAGACACTGAAAACAGGGGATAAAGTACCGTATTAGTCCTAGAACTTGAGCCCCTGTGATCAATCATGCTCGTTCACATACTGGGATTTTGGAGGTAAACGAAGCAAGTGACTGTCACCCACACTCATGTTTGCCTCTAGGGACGAGTTATCTGTTTCTGCCTCTTCTGTGTTTTATCAGGTGAAAAAAAAAAAAGGGAGTTTCTCCAGCACCCTACAGTAGCTTAGGACTCTGAATTCGGAAAGAAAGGGAAGAGAATTCAGGGGGAGACTTGAGGGCAGCGTGCCCTTTCTTGGACAAGGTAAGATGATGACAGAACCCTACTTCCCACCCACTCCTGCCACAAGTACAAGGTCAAGCCTACCTTCTATGAACCCCCGTCTCTCCTCCAACAGCCTGGTTTTCTCAGGTCCCAATTCTGGTCACCCTACCCCAGACAACCATGGGGGAGCTTCTCTAGCATAGCTGGGCTACCCAAGTACTCCCCCTAATACCCATGATCTTATTTTTGCCTGGGCCACGTGATATACACATCCGAATAAAATCAAGAACACAAGTGCTATCTGTCCTTCTGCAACCAGTTTATTTCACGCAGCACAGTGACAAGGAAAACTACTGTGTGATTCCACTTCTGCGAGGCCCCTAAAATAATCTGGCTCACAGAAGCAGAGAAGCAATGATGGTTTCTAGGAGGGGAGGGGAGGGGGGATGGGGGGCATTTAATCAGTGGGTATAAAGTTTCAGCTATGCAAGATGAACAGGTTCTAGAGGTCATCTGGAAACAGAGCCCACAGCTAACAATACCACGCTGCACACTTAAAATGTCAAGTGGGTAGATCTCACGTGACGTGTCCTTATCACAAGAAAAACCGAAGCAAAACGTGGTATGCACCCACAATGGAATATGATTCTGCCTTCAAGAAAGAAAGAAACCCTGACACATGTTACAACATGGATGAACCTTTGAGGACATCAGATTACGTGAAATAAGCCAGACACCAAAAGACGTGTACTGTGTGATTCCACTTACGTTAGGTGCTCCGTCATCAGATTCACGGGAACAGAAAGTAGCTGGTGGGTACCAGGGTCTGGGGGAGGGTGGGATGAGGACCCAGTGTTTAATAGGCGCAGAGACTCACTTTTACAAAATGAGAAGAGTTCTGGAGACGGATGGCGGTGATGTTGTCCAACACTGGGAAGGTACTGCCGTGTGTTCACTTTAAAAGGGTTGACATGGTAAATTTTATGCGACGCATATATTACTTCAAAAAATAAAATTTTTTAAAGACAACAGAACCAGAGTTCTAAGGAATGATTTTATTCAGTGCCAGAATAATTCAAATCGAGGTTGTTTATCACTTGCCCAGCGGCCCAGCAGGACAGCTCCCAGGGCTCCACCCTCAGCAGCTGGCATCCCACCCTGCCTCCTTCAGGGCGTGAAAGGTTGGGAGGGCTCTGACACTTCCTTGCCCAGTGGAAGCCATTGTCTCTCACCCTCCCTGGGCATCTCTCCCTCCCTGTCTCTCTCAACCTCTCCCCATCCCTTTTCCAACGGATGGCTATTCCTTAGAAGACACTAGGTCTTATCATTACAGATATGTGGATTCAACACACACAAAAATTACATTTTTGGGCAGATTCCTTTTGTTTTTTTAATTTAATATTTATTTTATATTGAAGTATCGTTGATTTACAATGTTGTGTTAGTTTCAGGTGTACACCTAAGTGATTCAGTTATACATATACATATATCCATTCTTTTTCAGATTCTTTTCCCATTTAGGTTATTACAGAATACTGAGTAGAGTTCCCTGTGCTGAACAGTAGGTCCTTATTGGGTATCTATTCTATATATAGTAGTGTGTATCTGTTCAGCCCAAACTCCTAATTTATCCCTCCTCCCCTTACCCCTTTGGTCACCGTAAATTTGTTTTCCAAGTCTGTTTTGGAAATAAGTTCATTTGTATCATTTTTTTTTTTAGATTCCACATATAAGTGATATCATATATTTGTCTTTCTCTGACTTACTTCACTTAGTATGATCATCTCTAGCTGTATACATGTTGCTGCAAATGGCATTATTTTGTTCCTTTTTATGACCGAGTAAGATTCCATTGTATATACATACACCACATCTTCTTTATCCATTCCTCTGTTGACAGACATTTAGGTTACTCACACGTCTTGGCTACTCTAAATACTGCTGCAGTGAACACTGGGGTGGCAGGCATCTTTTCACAACACACACAGACATTCTGTTGCAGTAATTATGAAAATGAATACAAGCTAAAGTCAGAGTCAAGGGAAAAGGGAGAAAACCGCTATCCAATTGTGTTATCTAACTCATCACTCCTAGGATGTGCTAAAGAGTTCTGACACCAAAAATGAGATTTAAAAGCAGCCCCCATTTACTGGTAGGCAGACTTTGCCATTATTTCAAAGATTGATAGCACCTGTGGGATGATGGGATCCCGGCGTTAAGGAATAATCCAGTATGAGATGTCTTCTTTTTCTCTTTTCATTTCAGGCTTTGTGGCAGAGGGTCACTGCCACAAGGCTGCCAGTTCAGTCTGTTCTGTGTACCTGTGCTTTCAAATACCATCTGTATGCCGATGACTCAAAAATTCACCTTCTCGGCCAAAATCCTGCCACTGAGCTGCAGACCCCTGTGTCTAGCTGCCTGCTTACCAGCTTCATCTGCATGTCTTGCTGGCATCCCGAATGCAACTTGTCCAAAGCCAGCCTCAGGATCACTCCTGCCCCCATGGGCTTCTTGCCCACAGTCCGTTGTCTAAGCAGAGGGTGGGAATCCCGGGGACCCCCTTGTCACTTGCTTTTCCTTCATTCTCAAAGTACTCGTCTGCCCAGTCCTCTTAACTCCACCCACTGCTGTCACCCTAACCCATGTCACCTCCTCAGCCAACCCCATGGTCCTTCCTTTTTTTTTTTTGCGGCACGCGGACCTCTCACTGCTGTGGCCTCTCCCGCTGCGGAGCACAAGCTCCGGACGCGCAGGCTCAGCGGCCATGGCTCACGGGCCCAGCCGCTCCGCGGCACGTGGGATCTTCCCGGATCGGGGCACGAACCCGCGTCCCCTGCATCGGCAGGCGGACTCCCAACCACTGCGCCACCAGGGAAGCCCCCGTGGTCCTTCTTGAAACCACTCGATGCAGCCAGAGTCAATTACCGTTTGTTCCTCTTTAACGCAAACACGATCGTGCCTCAGCTTTGCGGAAAAGCCTCCGAGAGCATCCACAGCTTAGGGAAAATCCAAGATGCGTCCACCCAGGACCTTCCTGTGCCTCCCTCTCTGCATCTTCCTCACCACCCGCTCCCCCCGCCCTCACTGTGTTATCCACACGGGTCTTCTCTATTTTACTGTTTTGTTAATGACACTGGCCTCCTTCCCGCCTCAAGGTATTTGCTGATGTCACTCCCTCTGCCCCGCGTGACGTCCCTTCCTCCTGCGTGATCCCAACTCCTTCCTTGCGATCTGGTCTCCCTGGCGTGTACTCGGGAAATCCTCAGGAACAGAGCGAATGCCGCTGCTGGAAATTCTTATAACACTTCTGACCTTAATTGCGCTACCACTGAAATTCATTATCTGGAGAAAACCATAATTCGAAAAGAGTCACGTACCACAATGTCCATTGCAGCTCTATTCACAATACCCAGGACATGGAAGCAACCTAAGTGTCCATCGACAGAGGAATGGATAAAGGAAATGTGGCACAGATATACAATGGAATATTCCTCAGCCACAAGAAAGAATGAAATAACGCCATTTGCAGCAACATGGATGGACCTAGAGATGATCATACTAAGTGAAATAAGTCAGACAGAGAAAGACAAATATCAAATATCACTGATATGTGGAATCTAAAAAAATGATACAAATGAACTTATTTACAAAACAGAAATAGGACTCATAGACATAGAAAACAAACATGGTTACCAAAGGAGGGGGGATTAAATTAGGAGTTTGGAATTAATATATACACACTACTATATGTAAAATAGATAATCAACAAGGACCTACTGTATAGCACAGGGAACTCAACTCAACATTCCGTAATAACCTGAATGGGAAAAGAATCCGAAAAAGAATAGATGCGCGCACGCGCGCGTGTGTGTGTGTATAACCACAAAAAAGAAATTCGTTACGAATGTGACTTGTTTTTACTTGGTGTCTGCTTTCTTCACTAGAATAAACAGAGTGAGGGGTTACCCTTATCTGTCACCTCTGTATCCCTAGAATATCCAAATGCCTGGCAACAGGCAGCCCTAGTATATATATTTTTTGTATGAGTGAGCAAAGGAATGCATGATTATAACGTGTATCCAAGGTGGTGCCAATCCCTCTAATAGCAGACATGAAATTGAACTCACTTGGCAGCTTTTGTACTTATTTAAAAATCCCTCCAACCTAAATATTTTCTGAAGGACCCAGAATTAGAAACATTGGAACTTTCATGTCTTGGAACTTTCTGTTTCTAATTATTGTTTGGGGAAGATATGTTTGGAACTTCTGAGCATTCCTAGCCTCCAATCTTTTAAAGTTATCAACTAATTTATAGATGTATAAACCTAAAGCTCTAGAAGGGCAGGGACGCTTAAGTAAATCTCAGCCTTGCAGCACTTCTTTCATTTCTTATCCACTGAGCTATGTTCCCACACTGAGACTATCCATTTGGACAAAATTTAAAGAAAACATTTGTTGGAATTGCGCCTTCGGCCATTTTTACATGCCGTTGATAAAGTGTAAATTAATAGAATCTTCCTGAAAGAGAAACTGGCTCTTAAGTCCAAAGACCCTTTGAACCAGCACTGAGAGTGGAAGCTTGGCCCTCAGGAGACAAGAGCTCAAAGTCTGCACCAGCTCATCTGGAAAATGGAGATTATTCTAATGACTTACTCATTAAATGAGAGAGTATCCAAAAATTACAGTGCCAGACACACCTAAGAATTAAATTTCTGTTATTATTCTATCACTCCTACATGTAGGGATTTATCCAAAAGGAAAAATCAAAGATAAGCAAAAGTTGACACGTATCAATGTCGTTACTGACACACCATTGACAACAGTGAAACATCAGACAAAACGCTGCTTTTAGGTAAATAAACCAGTAAGAGAAGACAGGATAAAACACTAAAATCAAACTCCCAGAGACCATTAAATATGACTGTAGACTACGACATTTCCTCTCTCTGGATACACAGGAAGTCCACCCTGAGATTCAGAGATCTCACATGTCTGAGATTTAGCCCATGGAATGGACAGACATGATTAAGCCAGATCTGGTCCTTAAAATCATGCCCTTTTGTTCCTCAGAAAAAAACTAGAGTTACCATAGGATCCAATAATCTTCCTCTTGGGCATACATCTGGATAAAACTCTAGTTCGAAAAGATACACGCACCCCTATGTTCACAGCAGCACTATTCACAATAGCCAAGACATGGAAGCAACCTGAATGTCCATCGACAGAGGAATGGATAAAGAAGATGTGGTACATATACACAATGGAATACTACTCAGCCATAAAAAAGAATGAAATAATGCCATTTGCAGCTACATGGATGGACCTGGAGATGATCATACTAAGTGAAATAAGTCAGAAAGAGAAAGACAAATACCACATGATATCGCTTATATGTGGAATCTAATATACGATACAAATCAATTTATCTACGAAACAGAAACAGACTCACAGACACAGAGAACAGACTTGGGGTTGCCAAGGGGGAGGGAGTGGGGAAGGGATGGATTGGGAGTTTGGGATTAGCAGATGCAAATTATTATATATAGGATGGATAAACAACAAGGTCCTACTGCAGGGAACTATATTCAGTACGCTGTGATAAACCATAATGGAAAGGAATATGAAAAACAGTGTATGTATAATGGAATCACCTTGCCGTACGCCAGAAGCTAACACAACATGGTAAATCAACTATTCTTCAATAAAATATCAACTAGAAAAAAAATCACGCCTTTTTAGATGTCCAACTCTCCCTACCCTTTTCATGTTGATCTTGGAAGCTCTGTGTTCCAGAAGAATCGCTGTATGATTCAAGCAGCCCAGACACCTGGGTCAGAGCATGGAGGATCCTCAACAGAGAACCTCCAACCAGAAACTCTATATAAAGGAGACTTTTCATGATGAAGAAATATATTTGCTGTGTGAAACTAATAGTCACGATTTATGTGTGTTACCACAACAGAAACTGTCCTATCTTGACTAATAGTTATGCCAAAATACATACATAAAATGGAAAGTGTTTATGATCTCAGATAAATAAAAATCCATAAATACGCATAGAAAAAAAAGGAAGGATGTTCACCAAAATGTCGACAGTTGCTCTATGTGAATTTAATATATACTGACTTTTATTTTCTTCTTTTTTTCTTCTATATTATAATACTTGTCCTATGGCTAGCTTTCATAAACCATATTTAGTTTCAAAATAAATTTTAAAATAATAAAAACACATATCACAAATTCACTCCTGGAGTTAAACTTCTGGCATTGAATTCATCCAGATCATTATGATATTAGAACGCATGGAGAGCAATTATCCTCCAATAAAGATGTTAAAAAAAAAAGAATACATTGAGAGAAATGATGCACGTGGCTAGGATTTTGTGGTGGGGAAGAATAGGTGCTTTAAATATAGGAATTTAAGTAACAAAATAAGCACACCCAGCCTGAGCCCATTTGTATTATAAGTGTATTTAATAGCACCTGGCATAATGCATGGCACACTGAAGGCATTCAGGAAACCCTAATTATCCTACGGTTTACGCATCTTCACTCTTTTAGTCCATTAGGAGGTAAATGCCTTAAAAATGGTAAGAACAACTCAGTAAACATGGGTTGAAGGATCCAATTGTAACATCTAAATAGTGCTTTATATGTGGTACACATCTGCTGTAATATTAGCAGAAAGAGTGAGCTTTATTCTGGGGCAGACACTCCCAGCTCTCCAGCACTGGGTTGGCTGCCTCCCATACAAGGCCAAGTTCACGTACCCTCCTCACCACCCTCAGACTGAATCCACAAGCCTCAACTCTGTGCTCGGCTGCCCCCTCCCATCTCAGGTCCCAGGATGAGCCCCTGGGCTGGACCAACCCCCGTGAACCTAGAGGATACAGTTTCCCCCAGCACCTCTGAACTCACCTGTAGCGCCACAATGGATCCGGCTGCCCAAGCACCTGCCCCGGAAGAGCTGATAACAGCCTGGAATTGCAGGGGCATTTCATCCAGTGATATTTGCGAGTCATTACGGAATTGACAGATAGATTCACTTCCATCCTCCCTGTTGGACTGCCCACCCTCTCCCACGCGCACAAAAAAGTGATAGCATGCAAGCTTTGCCTCAGAGTCTGCTTTTTAGGAAAGCTGGGCTGACAACCCCGAGCATCCATGTCTCTCCAGGTCCGCTTTTAACTTCCAACAGCTTCTGTTTGCAGCTGTGACAGGTTCCTGGAAGCAGAGTCCACATCCTTTCCCCAGAAACGAACTTGCAGACCTCATGGGCTAAGTCATGAGACGATAGCATTTTCCCACCAACAGTGATGGGTGCGCATGTGAGCCCATAGCTAACATGGATCCCAAGAGGTGAACATCAAGACACACGATTCAAATGCTGGACTAATATGCTCGCTTCACCTCTGGACTGGGGTCAATACAGAGATTTTTCTGCCGTGAGAAACACCAGCCTGAGGATGAAGCTGGTCACCTGGGCCAGGACAGAACTGGGACAGTCAGAGAGACGTGAAGCCAGAGCTTCTAGTATACAGGTAAACCCCTGGATCAATCTGTACCTGACGTCAACTCTCCCTAAATGTTTCAATTACATGTGCCAATAAATTCTTCTCATTGTTTAGGTCAGTTTGATTTGTCTTCTCTGTTATTTGCAGACAAAGCACGCTCAGTGAGGGTAGGGATGGATATTTGATTTTCTAAAATAGTTCAAATCTAATCTCCTATTCCCACTGATCACATGAGCTGACAACCTCCGTCTGCTTAAGGTGGGCAGACTGAGTTTTTTAAAAAATCACCAATGCTTCTCCAAAAGGGTTTTTTGTTTTTTGTTTTTAATCCCAGAATCAGGCTCTATTACAATAGTCTCATGACTTAGCCCTGGTCTGCAGGTTTATTTCCAGGGAAAGGATGTGGACTCGGCTTCTATTAGAGACTGTTCCGACAGAATACAGAGAACTATTCCAGCTCTGTTCAACGTCCTGTTCTGTGCAGGTATTTTGACTCTGTCTCCTTCCCACCCTGCTGAAGTCGCTGGCACTTATGCTTATTTTAAGGGCAGCATTAGCATTCTGCCTTCATAAGCAAGTAGGTGAGACAGACAATGCTAATGGCTGGAGATGCCTCATCAAAGCTGCAAACTCCAGGGGCTTCCTGTCACGCATATTTTCTCCTGACTTACAGCCTGGCCCAATTCACAAGAGCCAGGCAGTCCGTTTCTGGAGTCTTCAGCCATTTATCGTGCACATCCACTGGTTTATCCCGGTTTGGGGAGATGGGATTGAAAAGCTATTGTCGTCACTCTCACAGCCCCTTGCCTCAAGTCGCTGAAAAAGCATCCGATGTTTTGTGCCACCCATGCAAATACACCAGCGTGGGTGGAAATGCATCTATTGAACTCCTACAGTCGTCGTTTTTCCTACACCTTGCTTGCGGAGTACAAAAGGATCTATTCTGTGCAGATAGAATTAACAGCCCACTAACTCACAACTCCAAGGCGCAGATTTTAACAATTTATGAGAAGAAACACGACTCACAGTTACCACACTAAAGGTTGCAAACTGGACTCCCAGGGCTAAAGCTGACCTACATGAATGTATTTTTTAAATTGTACTAGAGCTCAACTTTTTAAATGAGAAATTCCTTGTGAAAAATCTAGATTTCTGGCGTTTTTTCTGGATTATCAAAATACCAGCTGTCCTGGGTGTGGCATCTGGAAAGTCAATCATCAGCTGCTCATTGTCTTATACCAGCCTGCTTTACACACATGTGTCACCTAACTGTGCCCTCCTGATATGTGAGTCTTTTAAAGCGTATCCTTAGAGTACAGACTTGTGGTTGCCAAGGAGAAGAGGGGTGAGGGAGGGATGGATTGGGAGTTCGGGGTTAGCAGATGCAAACTATTATATATAGAATGGATCAACAACAAGGTCTTACTGTACAGCAGGAACTATATACAATATCCTGTGATAAACCATCATGGAAAAGAATATGAAAAAGAAACGTATATATATAGATAACCGAATCACTTTGCTGTACAGCAGAAATTAATACATTGTAAATCAACTATACTTCAATTAAAAAATTTTTAAATAAAGCATGTCCTGTTTTTGTTATTGTTTTTAAATTGACATCTGACTGCCCATGAAAATCTTCCCAGTAAGACATGACAGGGCTTCCCTGGTGGCGCAGCGGTCGAGAGTCCACCTGCCGATGCAGGGGACGCGGGTTCATGCCCCGGTCGGGGAAGATCCCACGTGCCACGGAGCGGCTGGGCCCGAAAGCCATGGCCGCTGGGCCTGCGCGTCTGGAGCCTGTGCTCCGCAGCAGGAGAGGCCGCAGCAGTGAGAGGCCCGCGTACCGCAAGAAACAAAAAACAAACAAACAAAAAAAGACATGACAGTGTTGAGAAAGGCTTTGAATAATAGAAACCCTCTGTGTTTACAGCGTAAACTGTGATTATCTAATCATATTCATTTTTTCTTTTTTTTTTTTGCCTCCTAAGAATTAGAAGCACGTAATATATATTAATACAATGTTTATGGAAAATAGGAAACCATAAAGTCTCTTCTCTCCTCCTGAATTTCCACCCCAAATCCAAACTCTAATAAAATAGTAGGGTCAACAAAGGTGAAAAAGCAAAGTTACTTCCACACAACAGGAAAATAATTTGAAAAAGAAGTTCACAAATTATAGGCTTTTCTCACCAGTGGTCTTTTCCCTGGATATGAACAGGTTACAGATGTTCCAGCAACAATCAGATTCTGAGAAACCAGTAGCATATTCCTTGTAGAGAAAATACTAACACACACACACGTATTCACATGTGCATGTATGTATGTGATGAAGTGACATGGCAGACTCTATTCATTGCCTGCTAATAAGCAACCTCCACCAATTCCTTGAAAATAAACTGTTCAGGTAATAAAGAAATACAGGTTCCTCTCAGGCAGCAGCAAGAGGACCCATTCTTGGCCTGGGATTGGTCAAAACACAGGCATATGATCTGGTTCTGGTTATAGGAAAACATGTGTGTGCTTCAGGGCTGAAGTGTGTATTATCTAGATTCTAGAGGGAACCCCTGGGGGCATCTGATTCTAGGGAAGCTATTTTACAACTGTAGGTTTTAAATAACCTATCCTCACTAATATCCACACCCATTCCCCAGTACAATGGCAAAGCCAATTTAGGAGAATGCCGTGCGTGTGCGTGTGTGTGTGTGTGTGTGTGTGTGTGTGTGTGTGTGTGTGTGTGTGTGTGGTTCTTTATTTCTGTGTTTTGTTTTTATCTTTAATTGTGGTGCAATACACATACTATAAAAGTTACCGTCTCCACCATTTTGAACTGTACAATCCAACGGCATGAAGTCCATTCACATTGTTTTGCAACTCTCACTACCATCCCTCTCCAGAACTCTTTTCATCTTGCAGAACTGAAGCTCTGTTCCCATCAAACCCTAACTCCCCACGGTCTCTCCCATCCTCAGCCCCCATCATTCTTCTCTGTGTTTCTGTGAACTGGACCACCCCTGAGAACCTCACGCAAGTATCTGTCCTCATGCAGCGTCTGTCCGTTGTCTCTGGTTTATTTCACTTAACATAATGTCCTCAAGGTTCATCTATACTATAGCATGTGTCAGAATTTCCTTCCTTTTTAAGGCTGAATACTACCCCATTGTATGTATATACATTTTTTAATCCATTTGTCTGTCAATGAACACTTGGGTTGCTTCTACATTTTAGCTATTATGAATAGTGCTGCTGTGAACGTGGGTGTTCAAGTATCGCTTTGTGTCCCTGATTTTGATTATTTGGGGTATATGCCCAGCAGTGGGATTGCTGGTTCCTGTGGTAGTTCCATATACAGTTTTTTCAGGCACCTCCATACTCTCTTTCATAGCGGCTGCACCAATTTGCATTCCCACCAAGAGCACACAAGGGCTCTGTTTCCTTCCGTCTTCCCAACACCTGCTGTCTCATTTTTTTCAGCAGTGCTCA
Source organism: Neophocaena asiaeorientalis asiaeorientalis (assembly GCF_003031525.2). Lineage (NCBI taxonomy): Eukaryota > Metazoa > Chordata > Mammalia > Artiodactyla > Phocoenidae > Neophocaena > Neophocaena asiaeorientalis. Next base: position 1,244,574 of record NW_020174645.1, on the reverse strand, counting down.
TCCCGATGGGTGTGAGGTGACCTCTCCTTGTCACCAGGCTTTTCTGCCTGGAAATGCATCAGTTACTTTGAGATCGCCAAGTGACAGGATGGGGAAGAAGCCAACACAAGGGTAGAGCTTGGGACGTGATGGCCCGTCAGCAGCTACCATGATGCTAGCCATCACCTCCCACCAGACTTCCGTGCAGGTGGAAAAATCTACTCCTGTTTACTTACGACACCCATAAATAGGGCTTTCTGGTTTTCTAGCCAAAAGCATTCATCATGTGATAGCCATCTATTACAGAATTTCAGCAAACTTTTAGGACATGTTGGGGTTACATTTTCTGTTGGCATTTTCTTTCTGAAGTCACCAGCCAAGGGGGAAATCACATTTGTTTCCAATTATCTTTGAGCATCTCCTCCACATAAGATACAGTTAACATGGTGGACGTCAGCAAGGCTCTATAGATCTGGCGGTTGCAGAGGAAAAGATTATATACTTGGGGTTTGAAAAAAAGACTTTTTCATCTTTTGAGAACTGTGCTAATGGGATGGAAGAGGAGATGCTTCCCAGCCAGAAGCTGGGGCCCCCGGCCCTGACTTCCTGACACAGCCCGATTTCAGGCTGTGTGAGGACACGACTCCCCTCCCAAAACTGCCTTGACTGGAGAGGGAAGACCTCCTGACACTCAGGTAGAGAAGATGAGGTCTTGGGAAGGACTCGTTTGGAAGTTAACAAATCCTGGGAAGGCCATTTCAAAGGGGTGCTGACCACATGCATCTGAAGGAAGGCCGAGTACCTGTCCAGGAGGAGGTTTTGGGTTCTATAAAGGGGTATTTATCCAGGAGAGTAAATATTGAAGGTTGTAAAGAATTCACACAGTTGTCCAGGAAAACAAACCATTAAGGACACATTAAGTGAGTTAGGGTACACAAAATGGAATTCTTCTGGTGATGGGAGGGGCTGATTTCCTTATGTACCATCTTGGAGACAGAAATTCTCCCAGTGACGTGAGAACGTGACGTGAGGACACGTCCCCGAGGACCAGCTGCAGTACGCGTCTCATGTCTAATTGAATACTTGCATCGCACTAAGATCTGTGAGGCACACTGCACCGAAGGCCCCTGAGGATTGAAACGTTATTTTGTTTTGGTTTGGTTTGGTTGGTATTTAATGTTTTGGATTCCATTACTTGGAATGATTTGGATTTAGAATTCAGGATGATTTAATGACTTGGATTCCATATACTCGGGAATCATTTGGGCCATTTAATTTGAAAAAAAGAGAGGATCAAAGATGGGGACAAGAAGGGGCTTCCCTGGTGGCGCAGTGGTTGAGAGTCCGCCTGCCGATGCAGGGGACGCGGGTTCGCGCCCCGGTCCGGGAAGATCCCACGTGCCGCGGAGCGGCTGGGCCCGTGAGCCATGGCCGCTGAGCCTGCGCGTCCGGAGCCTGTGCTCCGCCACGGGGGAGGCCACGGCAGTGAGAGGCCCGCGTACCGAAAAAAAAAAAGATGGGGACAAGTGAAGTATTTCAAAGAAAGCAAATGTATCAAATATCTAAATCCTGCCCACCACTTGCAGAAAGGGCTTCACACCAACATAACAGTTGCATCCAATTTCCTGCAGGAAATAAACCCACAGGCACTGGCTGCAACGGGCCCTTGAAAACTCAGCTCTCGGGCAGCACACGTGGATAAATCATGAGTTACTGTCTCTTCCCACTTTCTTTTTCATTTGCACGTAAACAGAATCTAGATGTTTCTAAAAGGAACAGGAAGCCCTATCAGAGCCCGAAAGGACTATTTAAGGTAGCAGAAGCCCAGGACTGTGTAACTGTGTTGCTGAAAATTCCAAGGGCTGGGTGAGGCCAGGTCCCTGGACCTGCAGGAACAGAAGGGCCGTGCTCTTAAGCCAGTTGGAGCTGGGACTTCTCCCCCATCATTTATCTTCCTTAGCATCTTTGAGGAAAGGAGGAGACACAGATGCTGACAGAGTGCACAAGATTTATTGCTGTGCCACTGAGGAAAAGAAGCAGAGGGAACAGAACTCTTTTCATCTCTGGGGCAGAACGGCACGGGGGAAGAGACAGGGGATTGTTCGAGGGAACTGCGAGGGAACACAGGCTGCTTTTTTGTGTGTTGGCCATGCTGGGTGCCTGGAGATTTGAGGCACAAATGTCCTCTGGGCAGAATAATCCCATTCTTGGGGGATTCATTCCGATGAAATAATTGCATAAAAATCGAAAAAACGAATAGTTCGGCAATCCCAAGTTCAACGTGGAAAGCCTACCGTGTGTTATGTACTGTACCAGGTGCCAGGGCTGCAAAAGTGAACAGACAGATGTACTGCAGCGGAGGGAGGGAGACAGAAAAGAAGGAGAATGCAGCAAACAGAGAACGATCAGTGCTATGAAGACAACAGAAGATGACAGATGAGCAGTGGCAGATAAGGGCATCCAGTTTCAATAGACTCAGGAAAGCCTTGATCAGCCGCTCCGCGGCATGTGGGATCTTCCCGGACCAGGGCACGAACCCACGTCCCCTGCATCGGCAGGTGGACACTCAACCACTGCGCCACCAGGGAAGCCCAAGAGGTGGAATTTGAGTGGAGGGCTGGCTACCAAGAAAGAGTTGGGTGAATGAAGATGTGGAAGTAGCAGAATATTACAGGCAAGGAAACAGCTAGTGCAAAGGCCCTGAGGTGGAGATAAGTTTGTCTTCTCTCAAGAACAGAAAGAAGGCTTGAGAGGCTGGAGGGTGTAGGTTAAGGGTATCTTTTGTACGCTCCAAAGATGTTCAGACTAGGATCATCCAGACTAAGGAAGAATGGAAACAATCTAAATGTCCATGAATGCAAGAACGTTTAAACAAATAGTAGCACATCACTGGATAAAACATGTCTGTGTTAGCTGGGATGCCAGTGTCAGGTGGATGGGGTGGAAATTCCAGCTCTACCACTTAACAATCCATGGAAACTTGGGCAAATTCCTTAACATCTCCATTTTCTCAGCAGTTAAATGGGGATAATAACGTAGCTCTGTGGGTTATCATGAGTTTTTAATGCTTTTAAAAATTGTGCGTGGTACTGGGAACGCTGTACACCCTTAGTAAATGTTTGGCATCATTATGAGGTGGAGGTGGGTGATACCACGGTGAACAAAAAGCAGCAGAAGAGTATCAATCAAATAATCACGCAAATCGGGGCTTCCCTGGTGGCGCAGTGGTTGAGAGTCCACCGGCCGATGCGGGGGACGCAGGTTCGTGCCCCGGTCCGGGAAGATCCCACATGCCGCGGAACGGCTGGGCCCGTGAGCCATGGCCACTGGGCCTGCGCGTCCGGAGCTTGTGCTCCGCAACAGGAGAGGCCACGGCAGTGAGAGGCCCGCGTACCGCAAAAAAAAAAAAAAAAAATCACACAAATCAATAGAAAACTGCATCTGTCCTCATCTCTAGGGTTGAGATTTTCTGGGTGCTGTGACAGCATCAAGAGGAGCCCTGATCCAATCAGGGAGTGTGAAAGCAAAGTATCCCCAAAGAAGTGACAGTTTACCATGCTTTCATGGGGACACATTACATGTGTCCATGGGCTCCATTTCCTGTCATTCATCTTTACTTCTTTGGAACTCATTTCTTTCTTCTTTTCTCCTTTTATAGCCCACATCCCTGTTCTTCACAGGCCCACCCTACAGCTCTTAAGAAAATCCACCTTGGGTCCAAACTCACGAACAGTGACTGCCCATGGGTCTTGGTCCCAAGCCTGTGTTTGCCACGAAGGGATTTTCACGGATGCTACCTAAATCAGGGGTTATCCCAAGGTGAGGTCCATCTTAGACAAGCAGGTGGGGTGTCACTGTATCTGCTGCATTGTGGTTGAAATCACTTTTGGATGAGATGGAGAATAAGATGGGACGGAAAACCCAACATTGGTGGTAAAAGTTAGGGAGTGAAGGGTAACCTGGGCAGACACTCTAAACACATGACTGCTGTGACACAGTGATTATAGTAAGGACAGAAATGTAGAGTTTCTGATAACGTGGGAAGGCAACAAAAGCACAAAGCAAACTCACATACACAAGGGCTGTGGCTACAATAAAACAGGCGCACATGTGGGCAAAGACCGGGAACGGAACCGGCAGAAATGGGAGACACAGTACTGCACTGAATTTGTTACTGGCTCAGCCTCCAGAATCAACTGGAGTCCAACCAGTCCCTGCCACTTCCCGCAGGACGGCCTTGGACAAGCTGAGTGATCCCTGTGCCTCGGTTTCCCCATCTGCAAAAGTGGGGGTAATGACAGCTCATACTTCACAGAACTCAGAGGATCAGGCCGACGAGCAGGATAAACAGGCACAATGCCGGCCTTCATCTGGAAAGCACCGAGTCAGTGGTAGCCGTGACCCTTAGAGCCCTGGAATTAATTGGACTGCAGCTTCCTTTTCTTCCCTCACGTTTTTTTTTTTTCCTTTAAAAAAAAAAAAAAAAAACCACTCTCCATAAGTGCTTAACCTTAATCCCCACAGAAGTTAAATAATCCAAAGAGGAAAAGACCTGTATTCTGCAGCTCGTGACTCGTTAGAGACGTGTTGCTATAATTCTGATTTATATCCTGTCTTTATTCAAAGCATCCCTCCTTTGCTCACGCACGCTTTCCTACCCCGCATCGCCATCCTTCTGCAACCAGGGCTCTGTATAACCAGCACCCCCCAAAATCAAACATTTGGCCTCAACTTATCTGATGGCACCCCAGCTGTACACTCCAGGCATCAGCCTTGCAAGGTATCTTGCTGAAGGGAATGTCCTAATTCGCCAAAGAATCAGGCTTCTGAAACCCAGCAGGGCTGCACAGAGGGATCACTCTCAGGCTACTGGAGAGAAGTACAAATCTCCTCTGTTCCCAGCTCAGTGTTGCTAAAGGATTCTCCTCCGGGCTGTCACATTTCTGCCGCCGTTAGCGTTTCTGTGACAGAAGCTGAGGCCAATTAACCAAGTGATGGAAAGCAACCCGCGTCTGTAGAAGAGACGTGGGTAGATAAATACAAAAAGTATAAACGCAGGATTAAATCAAGGAAGTGAGGATAAAGCCACAAAGAGGACATCAAGTCATATGGGCACTCTGTTAAAAGTGACTTCATTCTCGTCCCCAGGGACACCCCTCCCTTTGCACTCTTGCCATATAGCAGCTACTAGAGGCATTAAATCTGCTGCATAAACACACACACACCAGTCATAATTATGGTAAAAAATATATACACACACACAAAAATATATATATATGTGTGTGTCTGTATATATGTGCATATGTATGTGTCTATGTGTGTGTGTGTGTGTATATATATATATATACACACACATATATGCATATTTTTTGATACTGAATACTCTATGCTATCCTGCCTCAACAATAAGAAAAAATAATTCTCTTCTCTCTTGGTGAGAAACCGAGATCCAACAACTAATGAGCCTCGAAACCGAGTTGTAATGAATTTTGTATTTGTGCTGTGATTTGAAAAAAAAACATTCCAGGAAGGTTGAAAAGGGGGCATATAACTTTAAACCCTTTGCTCCGTAAAAGTAAAATCTTGGGAACGAAGAAGGAAAGGATGATATTCCTGTGCTGGGATGCTCTGAATCTCGTTCAAGATGCCAAATACTCCATAATATCCCAGGAACCGTGAAACACCTATAGGAGGGCCGCAAACTCTGCCCCCGGGGCACCTGCCTTTAACATGCCTGATGCTTGAGAGTTCAAAGGGCTACTACCAAAGAGATTTTAGGACTACTGCTCGGGAAGTCTTTTCAGAAGCTGAGATGGAAAAGCTCAGCCCCTTCCAACAGTTTTGTTCTTTGCTTATTTTCAAAGACTAGTGACCGCCCACCCCCAATTTCCCAAAGTCTCTCTCTTCTGGTTCTTTCTCAGGGACCAGTGATTGACAATGGAGTGAGGCCAGCCCTACTCGGAACACCTCCTGGCTGTTAGCTACTAGTTAAAGAAGCAGGATGTCAACCCGTCATACCTTATACGTCACAGAAAAATGGAAGCCTTACCTTGCTTCTTCTATTCTGTTAGCTGTTCTGTAAAAATTGCTCAATTCATTTTTTCAAGCATACTTGTTGATAAACATATTTAAATTGGATACTTAAGAAGGAAAAGACTCAGTTCCTTCATGATTTATGCAAGTCCTTGCTCCTTAACTAGGAAAAGAAGTAACAAGAATAACTTGTCAGGTCCGTAGCTGCATTTTTAGGTAATAAGCTTCAAAAAATTCCCTCTTTCCAGGGAGGAAAAAAAAGACATCCTGTTTAATCATCAAGTCCATTGCTTCTTTAGCTGTTTTTAATCAACCTCTACACACCTGAGTAGGAAAATAAATCTACACCTTTGAATAGTGGCATTTCCAACCACAGAGTCAGACACCCGGATGTCTTTTCTTATTACCAAAGGTGTTTTTAAATTTCTACCACATATATGTTCAATTCCGTCATTTTAGAAAATTCTGGGGAACAGCTGAGTGGGTCTATACATTGTAAGACTCCCCCAGGGCAAAATGTCATTTGTGATGTTTGTTACCGTTATATCCTGTGCCATTTAGCTAAGCAGGAACGGCAAACCGCAATTCCTAGGGTTTCAGGGTGAGTCTAACATTGTGAAGGTGAAAACTTAGGTTGGAGCTGCAGGGAATTGGAGCTCATGCCCCATCTCGAGAAGAAGTTAGGACTCTGCTGGTGATTTTACAGAAGCCAGACACCCTTATGTTTCCCTATGTGACATTGAGAGATTTTTTTTTAATGGCAATTAACCCAGACTTTACAAAAAGACAACTCTTTGAGGACAAATAAAATACATCTGTGAGTTAGATAATCAACAGCTTCTCCACTGGACCAGAACAGCCACCTAGCCTGTCCCATTCCACCTCTGACTTCCCAGCATCAGAACCACCAAAGAGTAACTATTTCACATCCTGCGAACATGGGACCATTTGGGAGACTTTATAAAGCACCTCTCGAGGACTTTCCTCTTTTCTTGTGATATACCAATTTCTTATCATGCTTTCAGAAAATACAAGGGCATCATCAACTATCGCCGAGTGCACCCCGAATATCAAACAAAAATCTCAAATGCAAAAAAATTTAAATTTGCAGCGCAAAATGAGGAATGACAAGTTAAAATCACTCCACAAAGTATGTGTCATTTTTAACAACCTAAGACAAAGAATCTATAAAAAAGGACAGACCAACAGAAACCCGTTCTCCCCCCACAGCACAAAAGAAAACTATTGTCGTAAACTGCCCTTTGAATGAAATAATGCCATTTGCAGCAACATGGATGGACCTAGAGATGATCATACTAAGTGAAGTAAGTCAGACAGAGAAAAACAAACACCGTGTGATATCACTTACATGTGGACTCTAAAATATGACACAAATGAACTTCTCTATGAAACAGAAACAGACCCACAGACAGAGAGAACAGATTGTGGTTACCAAGGGGGGAGGGATGGATTGGGAGTTTGGGGTCAACAGATGTAAATTATTATATATTGAAGGGGTAAACAACAAGGTCCTATTGTCTAGCACAGGGAACTCTATTCAACATGCTGTGATAAACTATAGTAGAAAAGAGTGTGACAAAGAATATGTATGTATATATATATATATATATATATGTATAACTGAGTCACTTTGCTGTACAGCAGAAACTAACACAACTTTGTAAATCAGCTCTACTTCAATAAAAGAAACTTTAAAATAAATAAACTGCCCTCTTTCAATTTGAAAAAGTTTCCCTAATTTGCTATACAAGCTCAACTACCCAGATTACATAGTTCCCAAGCGTGATGCGCAAACAACCCGGGGTAGACTCTGGGCTCAATCCTCAAGTCTTGAGAATCTGCATTGATCTAGAATGAACTCAGTTGCCAACACACTGGTAAAAAGCACCTGGAGAATTTGTCAGTAGTTATTTCCAGCTGTTTATTATTCCTGGAAGACTCCTCGGAACACTGGGCACCATCAAGTTCGCATTAATGATGACTCAGTCACCCCACTGGGTACAGTAAACCTGTGCATCAAAGATACTTTAGAAAATTGTTTGCAAGTTGCTGTTGCACTGGGATGATTTTTGATAATCGGAGACTTTTACACTAAATAAATGTTTGGAAAGGATGACGGTAAAAAATAGTAGCTTGAACTCTGACCCAGATATGGTTTTATTTTTACTTATTTGGGGACACGATGCTGTGTGGAAGAAGTTGCTATATCCCTAACATTGAGGAGCTTAAATTTTTGTACATTTTTTTGTTTCTTAATTTTTAATTTTGGGCTGGGAGTTCTAACATGTCTCCTTCAACCACACCTGGACTGGTCCATCATCATCAGACAGCTCCTGCTGCTGCACATGACAAGGGACTCGGTTCGTGAATACAAGGACAATAATAAAGGTCACGTGGACAAAAAAAGGACAGTGGTTGCAACAAGTTTATCTGTCATGGAAATGTCCTCTAGTGCTAAGCATTCCAGGACTGGAATTGCGCCTTCATGACCAGAAGGGAACGTAGCTCCTTCCATCTTTTCCCACCTATGTCTTTAAAAACTCTCATGAAACATGGTGGTTGCATCAGTTCCAGCCATCACATCCCAAATCCAGGAAGGACAGAAGATTAACAAAAGGCCTTTGCATTTTAAGGACACTTATGGAAGTTCCCATTTGACACTTCTGCTTGCAATCAAATAGCTACACCTAGTTACAAGGAAATGCAGTTTTTACTCTAGGTGGCCATGTCCTTTTTTAAATCAGGGTCCTGTTTTTAAGGAAGAAGAACAGATATTGGGAAAGACAATGAGAAGGCTCTGCCTTAGTAAGGGTCCCCGCTATTTTTCAATCACAGCCCCTGTGCTGGCAAGTCTCGTATACTTAGGGTTCAGTATTATTATTATTAATTATTAATTATTGAATATTGTGGGACCACATGCATTTACATATAATTCTCATAGCCATCCTCCAAGGTAGCACTCTCAGCCCCGTTTCATCAGGGAAGAATCAGGCCCAGAAGCTAGAGCTGCCCAAGGAGACACAGCACCTTGTGTAGGATGCATCTCCATGGAGACCATGGTTCCACCTGGCCTGCTTCACTTCAATTCACTCTACCTGCCTGGCTCTGTGGGCATTTGAGTTTATGACCCATGGGAACGGGGGAGGGAATTACACAGGGAGGTAAGCTCCAGGCAAAGGCTGTAATAACTGAATTTCAAGCTTCCACAAGCCCTTGTACCTGCTACATAGATAAATAACTAAAAAGGACCTCAGGGCGATTAATCCAGGACCTTTTGTCGTCATTAAATTGAAGAGAAAATTGAAACAGTGGCTAGAATCTCTCTTTGATCTATAGCAAAGGGATGTTAATAACCATATTTCTGGGGAGACAGCTGATTAACACAGAATTTAGTGGTATTCCTGTAACACCATTATCAGGAATGTTCCTAATAAATGAATTTCTGACTAGCTCTTGTATATATGAATGAGCGGATTCTTTGGGTTGCTATGGCCGCTCGTTCTTGGCAAGTGAAAGCATCTTGAGCTTTGTGGACTCAAAGGAATATTTGAGGGGTGCAACATGAATGGTAAAGGGTTAGTTAGTCAAAGGCTCTGTTGCAAAATACATTTCTTTTAAATCTATAACATCCTAAGATCAGGGTTTGGTTTTAAGTTTCTCAAGCCTCCCAGTAGAAACTAACAATATAGAAATTACCACATTTGTCTTTCTTGGCCCTTTATCTATAAATGTTAAGGTGGTTCATCTGTCTTAGTCCATGCACACCTCATAATATTTCTGACTTGTGTGTCATAGCAATAGCTGCAAGCATGAAATGAGACAGACTTTGCAAAGCAGCCTAGGAAAAATTCTCCAGGTGGCCAGATCTGAGGCTGATGTCTTGAGAGTATTAGTTGGGGTACTATAAAAAGTGACCCCAAAATACAGCACTTATGCAACACGAGTTTACATTTTTTCTCACATAGGGAGTCTTGGGCTAGTAGGGCAGTTCCAAAGTTTCACTATGTGGCTTCCACCTCTGGGTCCAAAATGGCCGCTTCAGTTCCCACCATCACATCTATGTCCCAGCCAGTGGGAAGCAAAGATCCAGGAAGCACTTTAAATCACTTCTCACTGGCAAGAGCTTAATCCCAGGGGCTCACCGAACTGCAACAAAGGTCAGAAAATGCAGCCTTGAACTATATCCAAGTGCCCAGCTAAAACTTGGGAGTTACACTATTAAAGGACGAAGGTGAGAAAGGATCCTGGTAAGCTATCAGCCGTCACACCCACACTAGAGAAGGGAGCTCTTCCTGATTTTAAAACACAGAAAGTCCAAAATATTCATAGCCTTTCTGAACATAGCCTCATAGGCAATGCAATAATAACTCTTGAAGGACAGAGGGACATTCATGAAAAGATTAATGCATCACATGATCCTCAAGGTAAAAATACGTGGAACCATGTAGCACAGCACTTCAGAACATGTGCTCTGCAGTTGGACCCTTTGTAGTGGGGTTAGGAGGTATTTGGTCCCGTCCGAACGTCCATAAGGCATTTGGTCCATGCCAAAAGGTCCTTGATATATGGTCCTGTCCAAAACCATCTGGCATGAACCAAACATGCTCACGGACATTTTAGATAGGACCAAATCTCAAGGACCTTTTGGTGTGGCCCAAACGTCTTATGGACATTTTGGACAGGACCAAATGTTCTGCAAAGTGTATTTGAATGCTGCTTTCTAGTCCTTTCTAGCTGTTTGACCTTGGGCAAATGATTCATTCTCTCTGTGCCTTTGTTCTTTACTGGCAAATACTGGATAAATATAGAACCTATCTCAGTGAGATAGTGTGAGAATTAAATGGCATAATGCTTGCCAAGCTATAAAATCATGCCCAGCTTCAACCCCCAAAATCCTGCCTGCGCCCCAGACAGTGGGAACGAAGGGAGCTCATGGGAACCCATGCTTATTTCTTCCAAATCAATGTCAGTGACGAGGCATGGGTTACTTCTGCTCATATCTCAGTGGCCAGAAATGAGTCACACAGTTTCACGTAGCTGCAAGGGAGGCTGGGACATGGAGTCCTGATGCATTCTGTGCTCTGAAAAATTCCAACCAAGAGGCAAGTGCTCCTCAATGCAGCTCAATTCCTGTTCACTGGAACCCCCAATCATATTTCCAGAACCGGGCGCTTTTTTGTTTGCTTCTGTTACCTTGGTCGTGTGGTTGGCAGGTGAAGTCTTTGCTAGTAAGTATCACCCCAAGCTTGGAAACCCAGTATCCTTCTGCTTCTCTGAAACGGTCACTCCAGTTTCTTGAAGCTTTGAAGACTCATGAGAGAGGTTTCTGGAAAGAGCCACCCTATCAGACTGATGGTTTTTGTTCCAAAGTCCTCCAAACAGACAACTCTGAGAGCCCAGGGATAGGTCTGATTCAGCGTGGGGTTCACAGTTAACTGAAAACTGGTGAGCTCTGGTCTTGCCTCAGGGTCAGCGGGGTGAGAAAAACACTAAACAAGTCCTATGTTCAGAGATGCAAATGGTCAAAAATAGGGTCATAAATATGATCTCAGTCTGCAAAGGATGTTGCTGGTAATAAATTGCTTTCCTCCCCATCATCCGTGTTTTCTTCTCAGAACCTTCCATGGATGTGTTACAGTGTCTGGAATCGCCTTTTTCTCATACAATGCACAGGGCTCACGTGTGGCCAAACCGGAATTACAGTCCAAGTTCAAGTATTTTCATTTGTAGGGCCCGGATGTGCAGGGCAAGTGTTGCAGACAAAAGCAATAGGAAAAACAGGTCTTTTGTCTTCAAGTTCTGATGGTTGTTTGATTTCAACCCCATGTTTGGAATAACTTCAATTTTGGTTGGAGTCAAAAGCTCAGTACTTGCGTTTTATGAACAGTGAAGCCGGTGGATAGCACTAAAGCCAGTGTGTCAGCACTACGAATATTAAAGATACTTAACAACTGGTTGAATGGTGCTTGCTGGTATCCTGTGCCAGACCTACCAGCAAGGATCACTTTTGCCTGTGAAGCAAGAAAGGGTCGTAGATGATCTCTGAAATCCCTCAGCAAGGCTCAACATTATAAATGAGCAGAATGTCTTTCCGTAATTCCAACAGAGTCAGAATCTTCACGTTTGCTTTCATCTACCTTTTCCCTCTTCCAAGATGGGAGGAGATAACAGTTTCTTTAGAACATCCCCAGGTAAAGTCACTGACTGGCATTTAGTGCCCATTTTGTAGGAAAAACTCATCTTGAAATCCGAAAATTACTCCCTGCGTAGCAGGAAGCTCATTCCAGGAAGAAAACGAAGCATCTCCCATCTGTGCGCACGGGGTGTAATTGCCCTCACTGTTGGGTTTTTTTTTCCTTCTTCTTCCTTTATCAATTCTTAAATTAGCTCTTTAAAATGTATTTTCTTTATCATTCACGATTTTCAAAAGTATTTATTCTCCCGGCATGGTATAAGGTAATAAACCCACTCCCAGCCCCTGTGCCACCCACACAATTTCTCCCTTTTTCTCTTTCTCTCACCTTTGTTGTGTCTGAAAGCACATATTTAAACTTAAAATCAATGAGGTTGAAAAGTGTACGATTTAATTCCCTCCTATATTAGCAAACAACCTCCGGCTGAGTTGAAGAGCAATCCTGTTAGGATGTTAGAAGGCTTACCCTGCAGCGAGCATTCCTCCAGGTCCAGAGCAGAGGCCTTGCATTTTAACCCCATAAACCACTGACAGTCGGGAAGTCATCCTGTGCAGAACGTCACATCATGTGTACGCACAGCAACTTTCTGAAAGATGCTCCACGGCGTCCTAGCTAACCCTCAAAGGCCATCTCTGGTACCAGCCGTGTGACACAGGTTAAACACTGGCAGTGTGAATTTTATGACACCCACCACTGTTTCTGCTTGAATCATGTACTATCGGCCCACTAGTGACAAGCTTATCATTGTTGCCAACATACTGTGAGCTTTCAGAAGCACGAGTTTTCACGTGACAATCCAAAATCCCTTGCGCCAGCGGCCTCAGAGCCTTTTTTCAGCTAAGATGCACTGGGTACCCACTGTGTGCCAGGCACCGTGCTAGGCGTCAGGGTTATAGTGATGCGCTGGGCAGACGGCATCCAGGCTTCCTGGAGTCCCGAGCCTGGCCGCCGCATCCCCCAGCCGGCCTGAGCCACTCATTTACACCATCTTCCTTATTCTGCTCACGTCCAACTTTTCTAAGTTCTGAGGTCAGCCCTGCCACTCGCTGGGTGGGGCGTCTGGGCGCAAACAACCTTTAGGGGACCGAGTCTTCTCATAAGTAAAATGGTTATAATAGTATCTACCTCCTGTCAGGATCAGGATAACACACAGGACCGCCTGGTACAGAGAAGGTGCTAAATAAATGGTGTTTCTGGACGCCCATCACTCACCAGCCACTCGGCTGCTACATCTTCCAATGAACACTGCATGCATAAAGCAGAGCGGCCTTTAGAACCACTGACTCTGTTCAGATTTATAAATCTTCCCACGCAGTGGTTTGTGTGCAGCCTTTTAAAATGTGGCCTCTTCCTTCATGGCTGCTGAGGACTGAATTGTGTCCCCCCAGATGCATAGATGGAAGCCCTCACACCACCCCCGTGGCGGTGTTTGTTACGGGGCCTTTGGGAGAGGACCAGACATTGATGAGGTCAGAAGGGTGGGGCCCCACGATGGGATCAGTGCCCTTATTAACAAGAGGAAGAGACACCTGGGCTCTCTCTCCACCCTGTGAGGACACTGTGAGAAGGTGGCCATTTGAAGCCAGGAAGGGAGTCCTCACCAGAACCCACCAGGCTGGCACCCAGGTTTTGGAATTCCAGCCTCCAGAACTGAGAGAGATAAATCTCCATGGTTTAAGCCGCCCAGTCTATGGTACTGTGTTATGGCGGCCCAACTGGACAAACACAATATCTCATATGGGATAAATGTTGGCTAAAGGATGCACCAAGCTCCTTCCTATTGTAAACATTTAAGTCACCTCTTTAAAATAAGTGTGACTGTCAAATGAACTCTTGTACGAAACAGAAAGAGACTCAAAGACACAGAGAACAGACTTGTGGTTGCCAAGGGGTAGGGGGGTGGAGAAGGGATGCACTGAGAGTTTGGGATTAGCAGATGCAAACTATTATCTATAGGATGGATAAACGACAAGGTCCTACTGTACAACACAGGGAACTAGATTCAATACCCTGTACTAAATCATCATGGAAAAGAGTATGAAAAAGAACATATATGTATGAGAGTCACCATGCTGTACAGCAGAAAATAACCCAACATTGTACGTCAACTGCACTTCAATTAAAAAACACATCTCTCAATAAGTGTGACTGTGAATATCAGATTTTAAAGAATCATCTTATCACCTGGAATAACAACGTGATTGTTATGCAGTTTTTGAAACTCTGAAGCAGCCCTCCACCCTTTCTTTATAGATCAGAATTCCTAAAACGTAACTGATCTCTGTGATCCCCAAATTACGGCTCCTCAAATTGCCATGTGCGCAGCACCAGATCAAGCCGATGCGCCTCTAGGTGCCCACCCGCCCCCATCCCCACTCCCAGCCGCATCTTCTCAGCTTCACGCTGCCCTCGCTTCCTGCAGGCAGGAAGCAACCGGAAGTGCATCCCACTTCTCTAAAAGAAGATGGGGAAGGTGGGGACATACGCGCCCTCCAGAGGAGTTACCGAATCTTCATTCTGGCTGGTTATGGTCACGAGGAATCGTTTGTTATGGTTGCCTGGTGGCTGGCGAAAAAACAGAAATCCAGATTTCTTGCATGTACTCGCCCAAGTTTTAAATTTTGGAAACTAACCAAAATTCTTAACGTTACCGTGTGAGCAGATGCTTTGCAAGCTTCAGAAAGCAGGCCCTGCAGGACATCACGGGTAACCTCTGGCATCAAGTCCCATATAGACCTGGATAAGTGACACAAGCTCTCCTGTTCTTAAGGTGAATTCACGGCCATCAGCAGGGGACAGGAGGAAGCGCAGAAGCAATCGTGTTCTAGGGCTTCCCTCGTGGCGCGGTGGTTAAGAATCCGCCTGCCAGGCTTCCCTGGTGGCGCAGTGGTTGAGGGTCCGCCTGTCAATGCAGGGGACACAGGTCTGTGCCCCGGTCCGGGAAGATCCCACATGCTGCGGAGCGGCTAGGCCCGTGAGCCATGGCTGCTGAGCCTGTGCGTCTGGAGCCTGTGCTCCGCAACAGGAGAGGCCACAGCAGTGAGAGGCTCACGTACCACACACACACAAAAAAAAAAAGAATCCGCCTGCCAATGCAGGGGACACAGGTTCGAGCCCTGGTCCAGGAAGATCCCACATGCCGTGGAGCAACTAAGCCCATGCGCCAGAACTACTGAGCCTGCACTCTAGAGCCCGTGACCCACAACTACTAAGCCCGCGAGCCACAACTACTGAAGCCCGTGCGCCTAGAGCCCATGTTCTGCAACCAGAGAAGCCACCGCAGTGAGAAGCCCGCATACCGCAATGAAGAGTAGCCCCCGCTAGCCGCAACTAGAGAAAGCCCGCACACAGCAACAAAGACCCAATGCGGCCAAAAATAAAATAAATTAATTAAAAAAAAGGAAGTGATCGTGTTCTGGAAAGGAACCCCGCCCAGCCTCCAGCCTCCCCTGGCAGGAGTTGCAGGGGGCCCAGTGTCCATGCTCTGGAATAGCTGTGTCCTCTGCCGCCTCTACTCATCGCTGTCAGGTGGAAGGAAGAAGCTCCAGAACCTTCCGGGCTGCTGGCAAAAGACCTTTCCCCTCCCCCACCCACCCCTCTCCATCTCTCTGTGCCTCAGAATTAAGCACTAATCAATGACACAGAAAGAGACTCAGCGACTTAGAGAAGGAACTTATGGTTACAAGGGAAAGGGTGGGCAGAGGGTTAGTTAGGGAGTTTGGGATTGACATGTCCACACCGCTATATGTAAAATGGATAACCAACAAGGACCTACTGTAGAGCACAGGGAACTCTGCTCAATATTCTGTAATAACCTAAATGGGAAGAGTTTGAAAAAGAATAGATACACGTATCTGCATAACTGAATCACTTTGCCATACACCTGAAACTAACACAACATCGTTAATCAACTCTACTCCAATACAGAAAAAAAGAGAAACAGACTCACATACAGAGAGTACAGACTTGTGGTTGCCAAGGGGGAGGGGAGGTGGGGATGGATTAGAAGTTTGAGATTAGTGAATGCAAAACTATTTTATAGAGGAGGGATAAACAACAAGAACCTACTGCAAAGCACAGGGAACTATATTCAGCATCCTGTGATAAACCATCATGGAAAAGAACATGAAAAAGAATGTATATGTGTATAACTGAGTCACTTTGCTGTACAGCAGAAATTAACACAACATTGTAAATCAACTATACTTCAAAATAATAAATTTTAAAAAAGAACTAATCCGTGTATGTGCTTTATCCTCATCTATTTCTGACGCTACAGGAAGCCCCAGACTCCTTGATCAGCCCCCATCCTTCAGGCTGTAATCCATGTGCATTAATCAGGTACAAGTGCAAGCACCTCCCAACCCACCCCACTTCCTGTCCCCTATCCCACATTCTGTATATTCTACTTGCTTTTCTGTCCCCCTTCACCAGACTATAAGGATAGCGGCAAAGATTTTTATCTCTTTTGTTCACTGGTACGTATCCAGGGCCTGGAACAGTGCCTGGCATGCGGTGGGTACCAAAGAATCTGTGGTGAATGGATGCGTAAATAAATGATCGGAGGGATAAATGAATGCAGGAATACATGAATGTAGGACTAAATGAACGTGTAAATGAATTAACTCATGAATGAACGCAGGAATAAATGTATGCATGTGTGCAGAGATACATGAGTGAATGCACGGATGCATGGCTTCATGAAAAAATGTAGGAATAGATGAATGCATGCATGAATGAATGTATGGCAGAATGCACTGGATAATGCCACGGGTTTAAGCCTGGAGTTGAGGGCCCGCACTTCTGCAGTGGTCCGGTATTTCTCGGCTTTTGTGAACAGAAGGCAGCAGGATGAGTGAATGAATGAACATTGCTCCCATCACCTGGACCAGAGCACGCCCACTTACCTTTCTGTTAGAGACTGGGTTTAGCATTAAGATTTTAAGCTAAAAAGTAAAAACTGGTGCTTATATTTTAAAAGTAAGAACCATCGCTGTCTTAGTTGAGCGAAGTTGGAACGAGAAAAAACGTTACAAAACAAGGGCATGGACACACAACGCGAGTCGGTGAGAAAGGCATAAATTACAAAGGTCCTTTGTGGGCAATAAAATACAAGATGAGGGGGCTGATCTATCTGTAAAGCTATGCTCTTTCACCAGTTCCTAAGAGACGACCAGGGCATTAGAAATATAGAATTTTGACCTGAAGGTGATTTGCATAACAACAAAAACCCCAGCTCATCCTTTGGTCTGACCAGAACAGCTCACTGCAGGAGCACAGGCATTTGAATGGCCACAAGATTAAAGGCTTCCGTGTTACTCTGTCTCGGCAAAGCAGAAAGTCCCTAAGGCATAGGAAAACACGCCTCGCTCCACAAACCTTTCAATGTGTACCTGACTTGCCTGTAATCAGAAATGAAGTTAAATTTATTGAATTTCCTGACAGCTAGCTCCTTCAAGCCCTTCTGTCTTTCAATTTTACTGACTCTATTTATATGTGGGTTGTGAGTTTCAGGGCTGACGCTTGTCCATCAGAGCTGCCAAGGTGGGGAAAGGACCCCGTTTCCCAGAAAGAAACCGACAGGAAGGGACGTGCAATTAATCAGTTGCCTGACAGGAGCAAAGACAAACTTTCATGGGCATGATGTCCTCGCGTCATGCTTCTTCCTTCACTCCAGGGCAACTGGATGGTTTCATGTTGTCACAGAAAATAAAAGAGAGGGAAGGAAAATAGTGAAGGTAGGAGCTCCAAGCGCATTTGTGTGGGATGGGCCAGTGGGGCTCCCACTGAGACAGAGAAAGAAGGGACTGGGCAGAACACACAGCAGATGGGGGAATCCTGGACTGTACGTGGCTTTGGACAGTTCTGCCTACCCTAAATCAGGGGAGGTCAACCCAGGAAATACCACTCCCGGTAGTAGGATTCTCTCTCTGAATCCTAGCACCACCTCCGCCAAAGAATAATTTTGTGACCTTGGGGATATCTTTTCTCTTCTCTGGGCCTCTTTCCTCCCAGTACATGGAAGCATAGCACTAGATGGTCTCCAAAAATTCTGCAGCTCAATCTTACTGCCGAAAAAGGTTAAGTTTTATTTGTCCAAATTGTCCCAAAAGTAGTAACAACATTTAATTGATTTTCCCTAAAATCTCAGTCTTGTGCATTTCAAGAAGGACCACTTTCCTCCCAAGAGGAAACACCATTCCAGATGCTTCTGGTAAAGCGTGGAGTAAACCATAGGTTTATCTCTGCTCCCTCTTACCTGAAACCCTATTAACAAGACCAAATGGAATTTCAGGAGGAAAAGGAAGACGGCTGCCAGAACAAAGAACATGCAAGACAGACAGCATCAGGTGCAAGGTAACTGCCTGGGGAAGATCAAAGGCTGATGGAGCCATGAGGGCAACTGTGCTTCCAGAGCAGAGAAGTCAGCAGCCTAAATGCCCACAAAGAAGGGCAGTGCTGGAGAAAGAGCAGATGGTCCCTGCTCATCCCAGAAAGACCCAGACCTAGAAACATCAGGCCAGGGGAGGTGGGGGGCAAGGCAGGAGCCTGAGAACAGGAGAAGCGATGCAAGGTTTGTACACCAATCCAGACCCCTAGGTCAGCCTCCCCTCCCCAAGCATCCAGGTAACTGCCCTCAGGACACAGGAAATTTACACAAATTTGAGTATAAGAGAAACCAAGGCATTCAAGTAGTGCCTCTTCTGAACTCAACAGCTGGTGAAAGGAAGCCGTGACAAAGGGTCAGCAGGTTGCCGGAAATGGGTATTTCTTTTCTCTCTTTTACGCCCACAGACATTCAGGAATTAGATTTTCTTTTTTTAATTTTTATTAGAGTATAGTTGATTTACAGTGTTGTGTTAGTTTCAGGTGTACAGCAAAGTGAATCAGTTATACATATACATATATCCACTCTTTTTTCTTAAGATTCTTTTCCCATATAGGCCATTACAGAGTATTGAGTAGGGTTCCCTGTGCTATACAGCAGGTTCTTATTAGTTATCTATTTTATACGTATATATGTGTGTATGTATATGTCAATATACATATATGTGTCAATATATACACATATGTGTATACATGTGTGTACATATATATGTACACATATGTCAATATGTGTGTGTACATGTCAATACGTGTGTATATGTCAATCCCAATCTCCCAGTTTATCCTTCACCCCCCTTGTCCCCTGGTAACCACAAGTCTGTTTTCTGCATCCACGACTCGACTTCTGTTTTGTAAATTTGTACCCATTTTTTTTTTTGGTTCCACCTATAAGCAATATCATTTATTTGTCTTTCTCTGTCTGAATTACTTCACTCAGTATGACAATCTCTAGGTCCATCCATGTTGCTGCAAATGGCATTATTTTGTTCTTTTTTATGGCTGAGTAATGTTCCATTGTATATATGTACCACATCTTCTTTATCCAAGGAACTGGATTTTCTCAAAGAGTAGCTTAGAGTAGATCCCTTCTAGAATTCTCAGTTTAAACTACTATTTCCTCTGTTCTAATGAATGCCCCGGGATCAATTTCAAACACTAGGTTAGAAGCTTTGTGAGAGTAGGAATTTTGTCTTTTGCGTACTAACATCCTCAAAAGCATGAAGCTTAATAATCTGCACGTAATTGTATAAAATAGGAAGCATGAATCAAAGCTTGGAAGTTCAAGGATCAAAGATGGGAGATTACTGCCCATCTTAATTTTCAAAAGAAAAAAAAATCACTATTTTTCGGCAGGATGGATAGATACACACACACACACACACACACACATCACCATACTCAAAGCAGAAGACTATCTGAGGTCTTCAAGAAGGCTTTGACACACAAAATATTTAACCAAAATATGATTCAACTCAGGAGGGAGAAATATAACCTAGGGCAAGGATGGGTTCATCCATCCATAGAACAAATATTTACGGAGCGTGCACGTTGAGCCAGACACTGTGCTAGGTTTTGGGGGACTTGTCAGTCACCAACTCAAGGAACTAACATTTTCTCCGAGGAGTTGATACTGGATGTAAAAGACAAGGAATCAAGCCATGGAAGGAGTTGGGGAAAGAGCTTTCCAGCTGGATGCAAGAGCAAATCGACAGCCAGGAGCTTGGCATCTGTGGGGAACAGAGAGAAGACCAGTGCGGCTGGACCGTGGTGAGTGATGAGCAAATGATCGGAGAAGTTAGGGAGATAAAAAGAGATCAGTTCCTGCAGTGAGTCACAGGAAGGAGTTAGAATTTTGCTCTAAATCTGACTGCAAACCGTGGTGGTGGGAGGAGGGAGGGGTGGATAACCCAGAATCTGCAAAATCTCCTCCAACAGAGACTCTAATACAACATCGTAAATCAACTGTACCCCAATTAAATAAACACATAAACAGAATTTAAAAAAAGAATCTGCAATCTCCTTTTGTTTATGTGTTGACACATCTTTTCAATGACTGATTAAAGACAAGTGTGGAGGACAAGGGTTGCAGCAAGGAGCCCCCGCAGGAGGCTCAGGCACTCGCCAGCAAGGACATGATGGCTTGGGGATGGATGGGGTCATGAAGACGGGGACAGGTCAATGGACTGGGGATCTATCGAGAAGGATCGTGGGTGTCTTCTACATTTTTGCCCTATAACCACAAAATAAGGAGCCTCAAAATCTTATTTTTTTTAATGAAATATAGTTGATTTACAATGTTGTGTTAGTTTCAGGTGTACAGCAAAGTGATTCAGTTCTACATATATATTCTTTTTCAGATTCCTTTCCATTATAGATTAATAGAAAATATTGAGCAGAGTTCCCTGTGCTATACAGTAGGTCCTGGTTGGTTATCTATTTTATATAGAGTGCTATGTATGTGTTAATCCCAAATTCCTAATTTATCCATCTCTCAAGACCTTGTAACCATGGAAATTTCTCCATAACCCTTAGAAATCCACTAAGAAGCAGAATGTGTCTTTCATCCTGGGTGGTCTATCAGGACAGCAGGGTCTATACTCCATAAATGAGCACACAGACTCCTTTTTGCTATCATTGCCATAACTGTTTTCTCTACAAATAAACATCCTGTATCCTCCCCAGCAAGCCCATTTCTTTTTCTGAAAGAAAAAGAATGCTTAACAGATACTAGGTGAATTGTATCTATTAACTCTCTGGAGAGTTAATAACTCTCCAGAGAATCAGATTATCTTGATTTAGAAGTTTCTGAATTTGTTTTCAAAGGAAAAAAAATTGTAATCTGCCAACCATCCAAGGGTCAAATGTACCGGGACCTTTAATCCGGTATTTCCTTTCTGTCATCTATATCCTGGTGACATATCCCCATTTCAGCCTCCACTAGACGTGTCATAAGTTTAATGTCAACTGCATACGTTTCTTTCATTTCAACAGCTTGCACAATCTACCTGGCAAGACACAATCAAATTAACAGTGTCTGGTCAAAGGCAACAGGGCAGAGAAGAGGGTAAAATCAGTGGAAATGGTCTCATTAGAATCACAAAGGCTTACATTTTTATGAGTTGCTTCAGGAAACAAGTTCTGAAATATACTGATCAAAAGCAAAATGGCAATAAAACTCATGGAATCATACCTACACACGGACAACAGAAGAGAAACTGACCTCTAACAATTAATTATGTGTAACATTTGAATAGTATAGAAAGTTATAAAACCTGTTTCATCTTTTTTCAAATAAACTGTTGCTTCTAGAACGAAGGAGTGAGAGGAATAAAGCCACTAATTCTCTCAAGCAAAAGAGGTGGTGGAAAATGTTTCAAATGGCTTAAAAACTATCATTGCCTCGAACCCTGACCACTTTAGAATACAAAGGAAAACTATTTTAATTTAGACTCTTTTTCCGGTCCAATCACAAACATCCTATCCTTTGGGAGGAACAGACTGAATTAACCTCCGCGGTAACCAATCTGTGCTTCCCCACACATTTCCAAGAACCAAGGTCATGTTTTCTCAAAATCTAATTACCAAATGAATCTTTCCATTTCTGCCCAGCTTTCAGTTTTTTTAGCCACTGATGCCTGGAATCCTGGCTGAAAAAAATCAATTTGAAAAGCAAACATTCTAACAGCCATCAGCAGAGTTAGACAATCTACAGATACGCTTTTTAGAAAGCATGCTCGATACACCCCCATGAGGGCGAAGACCAAAAGAAGCTCTGGGACCTCCTTTCCTCACACTCTCCCTCAGAGAGGAGAGATATCCCATTTTGATTTTTCCAGGGTGTTGGAAAACTATTTGTTATTTGTTACAGGGGTAAGTGAACTGATGTCTCAGAGAGCCATTCAGACTCCAAAGTAAGTGTCTGAATTACTCTGGGTAGAAAAGTCCCACATTACTCATCTCTGGATGGACTAAACATCACAGTTAAGAGATGATTCCCCCATGGCAGCCTAGCTTAAGGTACGTGCACTGCTATATGTTTCCTTTTCACTGTGTCAGTTATTGAAAGGCAAAACAATCAGAAGCCCCAGCCTTGGAGTTCATTTCAAACTATCCCTCTTGCCATCTATGTAACCTTCTTAGGGTCTTTCAACTCAAGGGGCCTCAATTTCCTCACCTGTAAAATGGGAGCAATGTGTACAGGGTCTTTACGGGAATAAATGAGACAGGATATGTTAAATGAATAGCACGTGAGAAGCATTCCATCAATGTTAGCCATTTTAATGAGCACCCATTCACTCATTCACTCTTCATCCAGTAAATGTTTACCTATTAGCTGTTAGGTATGGTGCTAAGTACAATGTATGGCACACGACCAGACCTAGTCCCCAGCAGCACGGAACACACGGTCTAGTGGAGAGGGACAGGCATTCAACAAATCAGTACACCCATACATACATAAGAAAATCTGTGATAACCGCTAGAAAAGCAAGATGGTTCCTTAAGGGACTGACTGAAGAACTCTCACTAGGATTGGGGGTTTCTGAAAAAACGATCTTTAAGAAAGTGACTTTAGGGTGGTCCCTGCTGGTCCAGTGGTTAAGACTCCATGCTTCACTGCAGGGGGCACAGTTTTGATTCCTGGTTGGGGAACTCAGATCCTCACATGCTGCCCACGACTTGGGCAAAAGAAAAAAAAAAAAAAAAGTGACTTTAAGGTGAAGGCTAAAGGATGAACAGACATTATCAGAGGGAACAGTCAGGGAAGCTCATATGTGGCATTTTTTTTCTGACTAGAATTTATTACATTTTCACTTAGTCTCGAAAATATTAAAAAGTCCAAAGAAAATTAATATCACCCATAATCCACCACCAAGAGGCAAACTGGTGTACATTCTACCAAATGTTTCTTTCTACGAGATATATATATATATATATGTATATTAGGTGACATTATATATACCCACACACATGAATTCTTAGCCTTGTATATGTACGTGTGCATTGGGACCATCATCTTTACTTACTATTATGTTTTGAGCCCCTCCCCACGCCCTCAAGAATTCTATAATAAACAAAGATGGTGAGAAGATATCTGAAAGTAGATGCACATCATCCAGTTTTTTTTCCACAGGAAGAATTCTCCAGCTGGGTTGTGGGATGAAAGGGCAGGAGTATTTTAATGTCTCTCCTAAGTATTGCCTTTGAAATGTTCGTATGATTTTCCAGGCTCCACTCTCACCAGGAGTATGGGAGCATCTTTTCACTCTACTGCAGGTTAGGTCCCTAAACCTCTGTCAGTGTGTTAGGGGAGATCGGTCCCACATCATTCCTATTTCTTCGGTTTAAATAAGGAATGACAATATTTTTCAGATTTTATTTTGTGAACTGCCTGTTAATATGCGGTCTTATTTTTCTGTGTTAGCACTGGTCGACAACTACTTGTTAAAACCACACTGTATGTTGTCAGGTATTTTGAAAGTGTTGACACAGGTCAGCAAGACACTTTTAAGATTTTAAATATGGTATTTTAAATATACGTAATCTTTGTCTGTAAGCAATCAGAGCTACAGACGTTTTTAAAGCTGTTCTTTTATATATACACACATTATGGCCAGGCTTTCCGTTTTATTCTATTGAACTTCTTATTCTTAAGCCTGTACTGCAGTACCTTATTTAAAGTGTGTTTTAATATTTTACAGTTAAGTGTCTTCAAAATTACTCTTCCTTTAAATATCTGCCTTATTACATATAGTCATTTGTTTTTTCTAAATAAACTTCAGAACTATTGTGTCAAGTTACCCTTAAATAAAACACCGCTATTTTGATTGGAAAGGTAAAATTACAGATTAATTCCAGAGAACTATACTGTATAATGTTGCCCCTTCCCTAATTTCACATAAGAGGTCTTTTTTGCCTTCCTTTGCATTTTATAGATTTTAGTTTTATGAACCAGTTGCTTCAATTTTCTGTATTTTTATTAAGTTCTTCCTAGATCATTTATATTTTTGTTATTTGTGAGCGGGATCTTTTTTCCACGTTATTTGCAAAGTAATTGTTGCTATTTTGGGGCAACGTGACAGATGTCTGAGTTTCTCTAATCCTCTAGAAAAACATCATATCTTCTCTCAATAATTATCTTCCCCTTGCGTAAATAAAAAGAATATACACACGTATATGCATTTCTGGAAGAAGCTTAAAGAATACTATTAAACTTTATTTCATGTGAGCAGGCAGGCCGAAGAAAACTGGCTTTGGTTTCTAACTTAGCACCAGTGCGCACACATTTATTTGAGTGAT
Organism: Neophocaena asiaeorientalis asiaeorientalis; assembly: GCF_003031525.2. NCBI lineage: Eukaryota > Metazoa > Chordata > Mammalia > Artiodactyla > Phocoenidae > Neophocaena > Neophocaena asiaeorientalis. The sequence goes on along the minus strand of NW_020174645.1, from coordinate 1,219,663 downwards.
CTCATCTTGTACGTGTGTTACCATTATTATTTTTTAACATGAAGGAGGTTTACCAAAGGGAAGTGACTTGTATTCTTTATACTTCTTCATACTAAAGACATTAATAACAACTTATAATCCATTCTTAGCCTTTCCAGTGGTGAGTCTGATCCTTTCTTGCCTTATTGCACTGACCGTAGTACAGATTCTTGATTGTTTTTAGCCTCAGCCCTGACAGAGGATATGCTCACGAGCCCAGGGCATCCCGAGGCATGCCCTGTGCACCTGCTGAAGTGCAGACGCTCCCAGGTACAAGTCACATCTCACACCTGAGAAAGTATACAAGACCATGGCCAGGTAAGAAGAACTGGGTCATCCAGATCGTGCTGTATCCTCTACGGTAAATCACCTATGGACGCTGATAAACACACACAGTAATAAAAAAACAGTTTTGACCAGCCTCACAAGTGATCCTGACAAAACAGTATTTCATGGCACCAAAGCTACTGTGCTCATTTACAAAAGCACTGCTACATCAGTGTCCACAATGGGCATCCTTCATCGTGTTGTTACTTACGTTTTGCCATTATATGTAATGTGGCTACTTGACTCAGATACCGTGTATAACTCTGGGAAAGTGTCACCCTATTCCTATCGTACTGTTTCTATTTCTTTAAATCAGACACGACTACTGGATTCAATCAAAATTGTTGTTGGTATAGATCAGGAAGTCACCTTTACCCTTAAAAAAACTGAAAGTAGACTTACCATATGATCCAGCAATCTCACTTTTGGGCGTACACCCGGAAAAGAGGAACACTCTAATTCAAAAAGATACACGCACCCCAGTGTTCACAGCAGCACTATTTACAAATAGCCAGGATATGGAAGCAACCTAAGTGCCCATCGACAGATGAGTGGATAAAGAAGATGTGGTGTGTGTGTACATATATATACACAATGTGTATATATACACAATGAAATACTACTCAGCCGTAAAAAAGAATGAAATAATGCCATTTGCAGCATCATGGATGGAACTCAAGATTATCACACTAAGTGAAGTAAATCAGACAGAGAAATACAAATATCACTTATATCTGGAATCTAAAAAAAAATGATACAAATGAACTTACTCACAAAACAGAAACAGATTCATACACATAGAAAACAAACTTATGGTCACCAAAGGGGAAATGGGGGGAGGGAGGGATAAATTAGGAGTTTGGGATTAACAGATACACACTACTATATATAAAATAGATAAACAACAAGGACCTACTGTATAGCACAGGGAACTATATCCAATACCTTGTAATAACCTATAACGAAAAAGACTGAAAAAGAATATATATGTGTGTATATATATATGTATAGAATCACTTTACTGTACGCCTGAAACTAACTCAACATTGTAAATCAACTATACTTCAATTAAAAATAAAGTTACCGGGCTTCCCTGGTGGCACAGTGGTTGAGAACCTGCCTGCTAATGCAGGGGACACGGGTTCGAGCCCTGGTCTGGGAGGATCCCACATGCCGCGGAGCAACGAGGCCCGTGAGCCACAACTACTGAGCCTGCGCGTCTGGAGCCTGTGCTCCGCAACAGGAGAGGCCGCGACAGTGAGAGGCCCGTACACCGCGATGAAGAGTGGTGCCCGCTTGCCGTAACTAGAGAAAGCCCTTGCACAGAAACGAAGACCCAACACAGCAAGAATAAATGAATTAATTAATAAACTCCTACCCCCAACATCTTCTTTTAAAAAGAAAAAAAATCTGGAGGCTCTAACACCATGCAAATTTAAAAAAATAAATAAATAAAGATAAAGTTACCTTTAATAACACATTTCTTAATATTATACCATTCTTGCAGATTAAAGTTTTTGGTTTTATTAATGTATTATATTACTCCACTGGACATGTCAGTATTTTATTGGAGATTTTTACAGTTATTTTTATGCATGAGATTTTTCTTAAAATTTCTTTTACTATTTTATCAATTTTCATTTGAGGACTATGCGACCTCATAAGATTCACTGAAAGAGCTTTATTTTTGCCTATGTCGTATTTATATTTCCTTTCCATTTATTTCTGTTTATATACAACGGAAATGAACATTTCTTTTAAAATCACAGGAAAACATCGTATAAGACATCTAGGCCCAATCCCTTTTTTTCAGGGTAGGAGGGTTTAAATTAATAATACTTTGGATTTTTTGCTACAGACTCATTTGTTACAATTTCTGTTTTTGTTAAAAAAAAAAAAAAAGTTTCCCTACAATGGCATTTACTGCTTCTGCAGTTTTCATTTCTATAAACACTTTTCCTACCAAATCTAGCTCTTCTAATTCTTTCTTTCCCCAGTTTCATCCGATTCGGCTACCTTATCTCAACTTCCAGTTCATAAGTTCTTACTTTATGAAGTCTGCCTTTCTCAAATGCTAAAGAGATGCCTTCTAACATTTACTTGTCCTGTGTATCAACATTTTCTTTCAAAACCGTACACACCCTCTGCATCCTTAACACCACACTCTTTATCTATTACGTAACCAAATCATTTCATTCTGTTACTGTTTCTCTTTCTTCAACTTTGATTAAAATTTCTATCCAGCCAGGTACCATCTGAGGGATGGAGGATCTTTTCTGAAGATATTTAGTTGTGGCACGTGGGCTCAGTAGTTGTGGCACACGGGCTTAGCTGCTCCGCGGCATGCGGGATCTTCCCAGAGCAGGGCTCGAACCCACGTCCCCTGCATTGGCAGGCGGATTCTTAACCACTGCGCCACCAGGGAAGTCCCTAAGCCACTTTAAATGTTTTCAGTTCCATGTTTTGGGGGCATCTGTTGTTGTTTGGAATAATTCCCTAATAATTCCCTAATCCCATAGCACTTCTCTGAGAAATGTTAATTTCCCAGCAACATGACATATGACCAGCAGCTAATCCCTACTCGAGAGCTACTCAGAGCATCCCGTTCTCATGGACGTTCTGGGTTCACCCTTCACCATGGCTGCCTGAACCCTGGGTCTGCCTGCACGGATGCTTCATTACATCACTGACTATAATCTCAGGTTAATATGATTGGGGGACTCCTGGGTTGGGGAGGTGAAGGAAGAGAAATGCCTCAGAAGGTTCTAAAACTAACTGCTGTGCACTTATCATTAAAGACCCCCAAATGCCTCTAGGACACTTGTTAGACATGATTAACGAGTTATGGAAATCCACAGTCTCCTCCCGTACCATCCCACACCCGGGTGTGGGGGAAGCCGTCGTGGCTGAGGGCTTCACCAAAGCTCTGTCCATGGACACTGCCCTTGACAGCCCAGAAGGCTGCAGATATTCTGAATTCTGGGTCCCATGCTTATTATCTTGGTAAAAATATCCAGTTTGCAGTTAGGGTAAAAAAAAAAAAAAAAAAAGATGTTCAATTTCAGAGTTACTACAGGATTCATTTATCCCATATAGGAAAAACAGAGTAACACAATTAAAAAAAAAAATCTCTGCAGCTTGGTAACAAGACATGAACATGATTAAACTGATGTATTATATTTATTAATATAAACATTCTGCAGGTTAAGTGTTTTTCAGTTCCCTAAAGGAATGAAAAGAGCCACGATTATTAGTAGAAACATAACTAAACTCATTGAATTTGTATTAATTTAACTGCATGGAATTAGTCCAATTTGGGCAAAAAAACCCACAAAAGGTTAAGTAGTGCAGGAGGATTCTCAGCCACAGCCCCATCTAATTTGTGCCGTGGAGGAAGCAGGGGATGGGAGACAGGCTCCCCATGTGAGCTCAGGGGGCCTTACTGCGCAGGGTCCCCTCTACCGAGGGGAGCGTCTTTGAGAGGGAATGAAGGGTCGTGGGGAGGTGAGACTGAGCAGGAAGGCAGGGTCTGGCTTTCCAAGGGCTGCCTTGGTGCAGAGTTTCTGGCTTGAGCAGAAGTTGCAGACCGGTGACCCGCAGGCCAAATCCAATGCACCAAATGCTTCTGTGTGGTCTGCACAACGTTTTAAAAAATGAGTGGTTAAGAATTGGAAGACTTCAGGGACTTCCCCTGCGGTCCAGTGGTTAAGACTGAGCTTCCGCTGCAGGGGGCACATGTTCGATCCCCGGGAGGGGAACCAAGATCCTGCGTGCCATGCGGTGCAGCCAAGAAAAAAAGAAAAAAAAGAATTGGAAGATTTATAGAAGCAATAGGATATCCCTTCTCAATTGGTCATATTCTGCACTGCTTCTCCCTCACAGCCCTCGTGTATAAAGTACTCCTCTTCGGCACTGCTGCTGTTGGCTTTTGTAGCTTATTTTTGTAAAGTTCAGAGAGGATTTAATACGGTTGTTCAAATCCGTCTTTGGTTTTTCCCTGTCTTCTACCTGAAAGCAATTCCTGCCTGCAACAGGCAGGCAGGCTGAACCTATTCTGATTAGGTTGGACCAATGGAGATGAAAATAGCTACACGTGATTGAGGTCCGAGAGTAGCTCAAGAACAACCAAACAGCCACTCACTTACAGCTGCCCTACGTTATTCCACCATCACTCCTTTTAAAACAACCTGTGCTATCTTAGAGAGCACTCTGGCTTCATATTCAGCATCACCCTTGGAGGGAGGTTGACTTAAGGGTGCTGATTAAGACGGAACAATGAACTCTAGAGCAGCAGGAAGTCTTGGGAATTAGCATGAGAAAAACCTTCAAAATGTAATTAGTTTGGCTAACAAGACTCACACTGTCTGTCTTCTGATTTAATACCATGTCATTACAAAATATAGGACTCTATTGAGGAAACAATGATTTCAATTGTCAGCTGAAAGGAACTAGGTGCGTGTTGAATATGATTGCTAATGATGAAAGAAATCTGTCACACAAATATTGTATGTCACAGCTTAATCACAGACATCGACACCGTACTCTCCTACCCTTTCTGCCTAATAAACTCTATTCTTTATTCAAGTCATGGGAATAGCAGAATTAGATCTCAAATAGAGATGTGGAATAAAAAGACGGACCCCAAACTGCCATAACTCATCTACTCAAAGAAAAACACTATCAAATAGGGTCAGAAAACAAAATCTACCCCTATGTGAACACTGGAAAGGGTAAAAATAAAGACTGGGCACTGGTCAATCAAGAAAGCAGGGGTTGGGGCTTCTCTGGTGGCGCAGTGGTTGAGAGTCCGCCTGCTGATGCAGGGGACACGGGTTCGTGCCCCGGTCCGGGAAGATCCCACATGCCGCGGAGCGGCTGGGCCCGTGAGCCATGGCCACTGGGCCTGCGCGTCCGGAGCCTGTGCTCCGCAACGGGAGAGGCCACAACAGTGAGAGGCCCGCATACCGCAAAAAAAAAAAAAGTTAAGTTGAAGATCAAAAGAACAAAACAAGAGAAAGACAATTTATGGATACGAAGAATAAAATGTACAACGAAGACACAGTGATTATAAACTTTTAAGGGCTGACTTGCATAGCACTGGAATATTAAAAATAGAATTGTAGATTGAAATGTTTAAAGCAAAAGTTGAAAAACACAGAAATAAGGAGAAATTGGGCAGAACACATTAGAAACAAGAAATATTTTACATACTACTTTTACTTCTGACAGATCATGTGCATGAAGAATGGAAGGAAGAAAGCAGCTACAGAGAATGTGAAAAATATAAGTCACACAGTTCACTTGATAGCTTTCTCTACACAGGAAACTAAATATTACAAAGACTATACTTTTTCAGACGTGCCAAAACTACTTAGGAAAGATGTCCACAGGAAACGTCAATAAATCCTTGAAGAAGAAATAAGACAGAGTAAACTTTTGGACCACAATCTAGTAATACTGAAATCAGCTCTTTTGCCCCTGTTCTGTTTTCCTACTTCTGTTCCCCTCTAACCTTAAAAGAACCTAATTCCAGGAATGAGATCACTAGGCAATCTAACCGAACTCCTGACTTGTGCTCTCCTGAATGCACACCGTGCCTTGCCTAACCTGTTGATTCTCTTCCTAGATTAAAAGAAGTCAGAATGAAGAATTAAGTAGTTAAAGAATGACTAGCTCTTCACCCCCAGCAGTCCCCTTAAGCAAACCTGCAGGGGATCACATGGGCAAGACAACATCTGAAGAGAGAGTCGGCCAGTCTGCCCGCAATGGAGATGGATGCAGAACCCACCCTCCTGCCTCGATGATTCACTGAGATTCTTCTGCCTTGTTTTCCCTTTTAAGACTATCATGGCTAAAGCAAAACCTTCAAAGGTGGTTTTGGGGACACGAGTCTGCCTTCTCCCCAGACTGCCTGCTTTCTGATGAAAGCAACTTTCCTTTCTACCAACACTTGCCTCTCAAGTATTGGCTTCTGAATGGCAAGCGGCCCAACTTGATTTGGGTAACAATATTCTGCTATTCTAAAATAGGAAGAAAATAATAGCAACAAGCCAACTACTTAGATATTCATGAACTCTTCAAGCAAACCTTGGGTCAAGTTGAAGTCCAAGGTGCTTGCAGAATGGCTGATGAATCATTCCGATGACAACAGAACGCATGGGATCCTGCAGTAGACAGCCTGGGGAGCCCACTCTGTGAGTCACTGAAGGAGGGGCCCCCTGAGCTGGGTGGAAGACAGCCTCCTGCAGAGAAGTAGGGCAGAGCTTCTCTGTAACACTGTGTCTAACGAACACTTCATCGATATTATCAAGCCCTGTGTTTTTGAAAATCTACTGACCTCAATGTAGCTCAGTTATAAAGGAGATTAGAGGCTCTGGGGAAAATGGCAACTCATGTGCATGGTGTTTTTTGTTTTTGGTTTTAAGCATCCTGTAGAAAGATTAATAATAAAAAATGACAAGCCTCCACTTCACCTAATCTAGGAAATGTGAACAGAAAAAATAAATGATGAAAATTAAAAATGAGACAAGGTAAATAAACACAGATGCTCTGGAAATTTAAAGGCTTATAATACCGTATGAATTAACCCAATGTTGGGACTTCCCTGGTGGTGCAGTGGTTAAGATTCCACGCTCTCAATGCAGGGGGCCCGGGTTCGATCCCTGCTCAGGGAACTACATCCCACGTGCATGCCACATCTAAGAGTTCACATGCCACAACTAAGGAGCACGTGTGCTGCAACTAAGGAGTCTTCCTGTCGCAACTAAGACCTGGTGTAACCAAATAAATTAAATAAATAAAAAACATTTTTTTTAATTAACCCAATGTTAATAAATTATAAAACTTACCAAGCAACTGCTCCTAAGGGAAAGCATTTGTACTTAGGAGGAGAAGAGGAAGAGGAGAAGAGAAGAGTCTAGCTAACCAATAATAGAAGGCAACTTTCCAACCTGGAATCTACCAAAAACCTACAACAAAAAACAAAAATTAATGGTGAAACTATACTGTACCAGCATTTTTATTAGGAAGAAGGGCAGAGTACTTCTATCACCAGCATTTATCACTAGAGATCTAGTGAAGAGAGCAAACAAAAATAAATAAGCAAGAGATATACTGGATTCAAAAAAAAGAAAAATATTACCCTTTGCAGACAAAATACCCATAAATCCACAAATTTGAAATAGTCTGGTTTTCTTTATTTTAAAAATCTGAAGGAAATAAATCACAAATGTTAACATTTCCTCATCCGGGATGGTTAACAAATAAGTGACTATTACACTGTTTCTGGTTTTGTGTGTCTGTGTGCGTGTGTGTGTATATGTGTGTGTGTACGTGTTTGTGTGTTCAACCTTTAGCAAAAAACGGGCAGCAGGGGATGGAAATCAGACTGCCTTGGTGGCTTGAAATGTAAACTGTTTCAAATAGTCAAGGAAAATTATACACAATCACTGTTTAACCTGTTCCCCAGCACACAGAAAGAAGAGCATTCTAGAAAAATACCAATATAGAAAGGTATCAAAGATAGAACTTAAATAAAATTTTTAAAAATTTAAATCAAATCAATTTGGGCAGGATTATGTCTAAGTGGAATCTTTCTAGGAATAAAAAGGGAAACATTAAAACATTTATTAATTATTCAGCACATTTAGAGTGAAAAAGAAACATACAGAACCATCTTGAACACTGCCCAAAAGATCCATGTAAGGAAAATCAAAATTATCCCTAACTAAAAATTAAGTCCCAAGCAAAATAAATGGGTGTTCTTAAAGGAAAAAAAAAAAAGTATTAATATTTACCACTAATGATATTGCATGCCTAGAAAACCCAGTCAAAACTACATGAGGGCTTCCCTGGTGGCGCAGTGGTTGAGAATCTGCCTGCCAATGCAGGGGACACGGGTTCGAGCCCTGGTCCAGGAAGATCCCACATGCCGTGGAGCAACTAAGCCCATGTGCCACAGCTACTGAGCCTGCGCTCTAGAACCCGTGAGCCACAACTACTGAGCCCGCGTGCCAGCCTGTGCTCGGCAACAAGAGAAGCCACCGCAGTGAGATCCCCGAGCACCGCAATGAAGAGTAGCCCCTGCTCGCCCCAACTAGAGAAAGCCTGCACACAGCAACAAAGACCTAACGCAGCCTAAAATATAAATAAATAAATAAATACTACATGAAAACACTGTTGCTTATCTTTCAATATCTTGTAATAACCTATAATGGAAAATAATCTGAAAAAAAATATATATATGAATCACTTTGCTGTACACTTGAAACTAACACAATATTGTAAATAAACTATATGCCAATAAAAAGAAAACTAGGAAAATGATGATAAGAGCATTCAAGGAGGAGACAGTCGACATAATTAAAACACAGAATCAAGGACTTCTTTATACGAATCCATAACCAGATATAAATGCAATGATGGGAAGACTCCATTTATAATTTTCAAAGAAAAACACAGTATCAACGAGTAGGTTAACAGGAAACTTGTCAGACCTCTTTAAGAAAATGTTGATACTATACTCAGGAACAGAAAATGTTTGGGCAAAAATGACAGCTATCAGTTCCTTTCTAAGGTAATCTGTTGGCTCTGACACGTGTGTACCTTGGGCAGGGACTGCGGTCAGCTTTGCCCTGGGCCCACCCCCTTCCTCTGAGGCTCACACCAGCTGGTGTTACCCCACCTCCCATTCTGGGTGCACCCCCCCATCCCTGCTTCACCACAACACCTAGAGTCACCCAGATCCCCAGTGCCTGGCGACATTCTCAGTGACCTCAACAGCCACAGAGGTGACCCTCCAACCTCTGGGGCTCCCAGTTCCTCCCCTCAACCGTCACCTTCTGAGGTGGGCAGAATTATGGACCCCCTGGAAGATTCCTGCCCTAATCCTGGGGACCAAGAGTATGACAAGATACCACCTTTGAACATGTTACTTCACCTGGCAAAATGGACTCTGCAGGTGTGATTAAGGTTATAATCGACTGTCCTCAAAGTAGGGTGGCCGCTCGGATCATCGGGGTGGGCTCCACATAATCCTGGGAGCCCTTCAAAGCAGATGCGGGAGAGGAAGCCAGGTTGAAAAGCGAGAAGGGTGCCCTGTGCCATGGCTGGCTTTGAAGATGGGGCCAGGAAGGTGGGAGATCCCAGTGAGCAAACAGGGACCTCAGTCCTCTGCCTCCCAGAAACTGGACTTTTCCAACAGCCTGAACAAGTCTGGAAGCAGATCGTCCCCCAAAGCCTCTAGCTGAGAGGCCAGCCTGGCAGACACCTGGTTTTCAGCCCTGTGAGACCCTGGGCAGAAAACCCAGCTGGGCCCACTGGGACTTCCGATGCAGAGAACTGAGAGTAACACATAAGGAAATCTTATCCACTCTGCCATTCATTCCCACTCTGTCTTCGGAAGAAACTGTGCCAGGTCCCAAATGCCCACACTCTCACCATCAAGTCCTATCCTAAGCTCTGTCCCTCCTCCAGCCCCCCCCCCCTTCTGCTTTCATGGAGCTAATTCTCTCCATCTCCGTGGTGTTTGCACAAAAGGCACCTCTGTGGTGTCACTGAGCATAATTCCCAGCTGTGGAATTTCAACATCTGCCCTGCAGCCCTCCCCAAGTCTCTGTGAACTACAGAAGATTCTTTGGAAAAACCATTCTTCTGCTTAAAGTTGCCGGTGTCGCTTTTCTCACTGGTATCAAAGAGCCTGACTTGTACAATCATGTCCTACTATTCTGCATCTTCAAAAAAATCCCTTTTCCCTTTTACACACGCTCATTATTCAATCCTCTTCTTCGTCAAAGCTCTCGAAGAATCGTCTCTGGAAGCTGTCTGTTTCCTTCGATTCAGTCCTCAAGACTTTCCAGTTTGGTCTGTCTCCATCAGGCCACCGAAATGCCACCAGTCATTCCTGCCTCTGAATCAAAGGGTCAGGATCTATCCATCTGGACCTTCAACAGCATTTGATAGTATCAGCTCTCCCTGCATTGAAGCATATTCTTTTATCTGGGATACCACCAACTCTTGATATTCCTTTTACGTCTCTGGCCACTTCTCAATCTCTATTCCTGGATCATCCTTTACCAGACAACTATTAAATGTTGGAATCGCTCAAGATTTGACCCCTTCTATCTTTTCTCTGCTCTCTCTCCCTAGGAGAACTCATCCGTCTTCCAAATCTAAACACCATCCATAATTTGTCACCTCCTAAACATATATGCCCAGGCCTAACAATTCCACCAAACCCCAGATTTGCATATCCAACGTCTACCTGACAGAGCCACTCAAATTCCTCCCAAGTTTCTCAAATGTGCGAAGCAGACCTTATGCACTGCTTCCTAACCTTGTTCTCTCCACTTTTCCCATCTCCGTCAGTGGCACCCTCTTAGCGATAGTTCCTCAAACCAGAAACAGTTGAGTCGTTCCTGATTCCTTCCTTTCCTGCCCACTCGGTCCTTCGGTAAATCTCGCTAATCTCACTTGCTAAGTATCTCCTGAATCGTCCACTTCTCCCCAGATCCAGTCATCACCCTAGTCCTACTCATTGCTTTTGTGGACCACAGTGAAGAGGTACCACTGGTTTCTTTCCTTCCCCCCTTCCCTCCAATTCATCCTTCATCACTTGTCAGTGTGAACTGAAAAAACGTAAATAGGATGATCTCACTTCCTGTTTAAAACCCTTTACTGGCTTCCTGTTTGACTGTGACTAGAACCTAAGGTCCTTGGTCCAGCGGTCCTAAGTGTATTGAACTCTAGCTTAGCTTCCCAATGGCTTTTCCAAGGTCAAAGTCTTTCCCAGTCATGACCCTCTTTACTAGCTAAGGGCTGACCACACCAGCCAGCATTCGGTCCCTCCCAGACTTTCTTCCTTTCCCCAGGACCACGGCTCTGCTCTCGTTCTATGATGCCTTCCTCCTGCTATCCATTTTATTGACACCTTTGCATCTTCCATGAGTCAGCTTCCACTTAACTGTCACAGAGGCTGTTCCAGACAAGCCTATCTCAAGTTCCTCCATCACCTGTTACTCTCCGTCAAATTACCTTTTCCTCTCCTTCCATCTGGAATCATGTGCTCCCCGTCTGTCCTCAGACTCCCCCGCCAGTCTAAGAGCTCCATGAGATTGGAGACTTTTCCTAGAACACCCAAGATGCTTAGTGGCTGTTTATTGTCAAACTATTTCAAGATATAAACAAGGGTGTTAATGACGGTGCAGTAATTCACCTAAGGGCATCTGTTAAATAACGCTTACTACATACACACAGTGGATGAATATGCCGCCATTAGGACAGTGATTTAGTTTCTCGTTCTATAAGAACACGTCAGAACCCAGAATACACTGCTGAATAAAAATGGCTGGATGCAAAACAGCGAGTACGATGCGATTCTTCCGGGCACTGCTTGGGAGAACTGTTAAGCAACACGATAAATACATAAGTCCCTGCCACCTCTCCGGGCGGACTGCACACGTACCCAGCGATCAGGAGCGATCCACGCCCGCAGCTATTTGGATGGGTGAACGTTTCTGCCGCTGTTCCCACCCTCCCGAGCCCCAGGTGCATCGCTCGAAGACCATTTGGCCGATATGCTATCAAACCACTCCAAGCATTTCTTTTCAATTAGATGCTTATGTTGTTTCTAAGCAGAGATGTGCCTGTGCTTGGGTGGGTGTGTCTGTCCGTGTGACTGCTGGAAAGTCCCCCAGGCATGAGTGGTATTTTCTACAGGTGGTGGGATTTCAGATACTGTTTATTTTTCTGATCTAGGCTTGTCTGCACTGTCTGAATTTCCTACAATTAGTTTGTATTCGTTTTCCAATTAGAAATCAGAGCTCTTTTCCTTCGGCAACAGAGACAAATACAATGATTGAGAAGTGGTTTGAATTCAGTGTCAGTTCAGGAAAGCTACTGACCACCAAGAATCGTTGGTCACTGCAAACCAGATGACTCATGGCATTTCATTTGGTCTGATTTTCTCTCCTCCCTCACCAGGCCGTTGGGATACAACGGCCAAGGAAATTGGGTGCAGGATTACCTGCTCTGCCCACCATTACCTCTTGCCTAACATTTACCTTGAACAATAAAACCCGCCAAGCAGGCAGCCACAGTCAGACTCTTTTAAAAAAAACTGCCTAGGGCTTCCCTGGTGGCGCAGTGGTTGAGAATCTGCCTGCTAATATGCAGGGGACATGGGTTCGAGCCCTGGTCTGGGAGAATCCCACATGCCGCGGAACAACGAGGCCCGTGAGCCACACCTACTGAGCCTGCACGTCTTGAGCCCGTGCACCACGATGAAGAGTGGCCCCCGCTCGCCGCAACTAGAGAAAGCCCTCGCACAGAAACGAAGACGCAACACAGCAAAAATAAATTAATAAACTCCTACCCCCAACATCTTCTTAAAAAAAAAACAAAAAACTGCCTTATTTCTACCTCAACACTTCAAAATATATTTTCTAGAGCACTTGCCCTTTTTTTGAGAATGTAAAAAAAAAAAAATCTTCCAGAATATAAATCTGTGCACATGAGACTACGAATAAAAACTTCACCCTTTTACAAATATGATTTGCATTTCTTACCATGCGTTGGACTATCTGTCATTTGTATGCCCCACATGGAGGCCAGGGCAACACAGGGAGATATTAGCTCCACTCTTCCAGACAGAAAAACTGAGTTACTTACCATGGGGCTAAGTGATTGCAAAAGGCCCATTCGACCTTCCATCCTGCTTGCATCAGAGAAGAACTTAAGTATTAATTATATAAAAACAGGCGTAAAATAAAACACACACAAATAGAAAAAGTCCAAATAAAAGAGAAGCAAATTCTATGTTTGAGCCCATAAAAGGATGGTAAAAATGATGAATACCACAATTAAGATGTAAGGGCGGAGATCTGTTTTGTAATCACCAGTCTTCCCAAGTCTAGGGGAAAAGGTTTATTTCCAAGACACATATCAAAGGCTGCCTCTGAGCTCACCCTAAGACTATTTATTGTATAGCTTCTGTGGCCTCTCCAATCTGAGGCCTTTGATTACAGCATTTGCCAAAACGAATGCAGACGATGTTCTCATGCATGAATGAGTATTTCTAAAATACTGAGATCGTTCTATCAGAGACAAAAAAATCTGGAAAATAATCACCAACAGGAACATAAATAGATACCATGCTTTCCTATTCAAATAATGAGTCAGCTTTTACGACAGTCATCCAACTTTATCCAAGAATAGCACTTGGCTAATTAGACAGGAGTCAGTTTAATAACTAGCTGACATTAATAAGAAGAGAAATGGATTACATGAAAAATTGTTTACGATTGCGAAAGAATTGTAAAAAACTGGTACGATGTTGTATGAAACTGGAGGGGTCATAAGTTCATCTCTTATAAATATGCAAGGGCTACAACTAAAATTCCTCGCAGTAAAAGCTCCACTGCACCTTAATATACTCATGCATTCATTCACTGACGATGTATTTACTGAAGACCTACTAAGTGTCAGACACTGTTATGTTTTTCTGATGTTTTATTTCTGCAAGGGACAAGGAACCGGGTGCTTTAGCAGCCGGCGACCACAAGCTTCTTGGTAATCATCCTTCACTGGGAAGACCAGAAGCAGAAAAGTAATCGGAGGCAGAAGTCCACAATCAGTCTTCTCTGCATTGAAGAGACTGGGGAAATCAAGCTGGGTCTTGACAACCAAGCATCTTCTCTCTGTGGAGCCTCAGGACACTCTCACTCCGTTTTCAGTTTGAGAAGTGAAGGAGGCTTCATTTCAGCCAACAGGAAGAATGGAAGGAATCAAGACAAAAAGTGAAGATAAGAAGAGACGTGTGTGTTTATGTGTTTTTCCAAGATGGCGGGTTGGCTTGAACCTGCCATCTTGGAAATGCAGTCTTCAATACCTGAAGGCTGTACTGACGAATGTATGCACCTGAGTGCTCACGGAGCAGCTGTGTTCACGGGGCACAGGGAAGAGCGTGTTGCTGTCATTCCTTAGGAGCTACTGGAATTTACGTGACAGCCCTTTCCCACCCCCTCCCCTGCCAGTTGCACACAGTCCCTACCTTGCTGGAGAAAGCCTTCAGATGGAGAGAAAACACAGGTTCATCCATCGAATACAAGAGCACTTTCTTGGACTATAAAGTGCTTAAAGACAAGGACATTTGTCTTATCCTTCTTCAAACCACCCCACCCTACAGTGCCGAACACCACACTTCACTCCTGGAGGCTGACTTACGGAAAACTCAAGAACAGGGGCCAGAAAGGAGAGCTGGCCTCTAGCTTCATCTTCCATTACAAAATAATCGGGTAGATAAAATATGCTTAAAAATCATAACACCGTGGAGATGTTAACTTAGATGCTGGGTGGGGAATCCCTAGCTCTTGAGATCTGGGTAATACTGGTTCTAGCCTCCAACTGCACCATACATAAAGGTACGAATCCATCCTAAGGTGGTGTGTGTGTGTGTGTGCGTGTGTGTGTGTGTGTGCGTGCGTGTGTAATTTAGCACATTGATTAACTGTGTGGACTCTGGCACCTGTGGAATCTGACCTCTGGCATTTCTTTTAACCTGTCTAAATATCATTTCCTTCACCTGTGAAATGGGAATTAAAAACAAGCTTATCAGTGAGAATAAATGTAACAGGCTTTGAACACTGCCTGGCACATACTAAGGGCTAAGTGTCGGTGGTCAGTGATGCCGTTGGTGTTTACCGCTACTACGAGTACAACTACTACGATGATCATCGCTATTGTTTAATTCCATATTTTCCTCTGATTCTGGGCATGTTTTTTTTAAACAGTCAGTCAACAAGGAACTGCTCCTCACCTAAAGTATTCACAAGTGTGATCCACAGTATCTGGGGGCCGAGGCTGGAGGTGGGGAGGAATCCCAAGGCTAACTGGGAGCAAAAGGTCCCAACGTACCCAGGCCACTCCTGCTCTCAGATTCTTTCTGACCCCACCTGAGGCTTCTCTTAGCCTCTCCTCTCCTCTCACTCCTTATCTCTCCAATCTCTGAGATCTTGGCTATGGCAGGAACCAGCTCCCTCAAGTACCTGAATTCTTTCAAGGTATTTTTTTTCCTCTGCAGACTGTTCTCCTTCTACCAGCAATTCAAGGACCCGTTGTTGGAAATGATGCATTTCAACCTCATAATGAGTATCAACATTTACAAAGCTCTTTTCCATCCGTTGCGTCACTGGCACCTCCTAACAACCCCGCCAGGTTAGTGGCGATTACGGTTGCCCCTCTGCAGGAAAGGGAGCCAACGGCAGGGGGTCTACGGGGTTTACTCAGGTGTGGCAGAGCTAGGACACAAACCAAGGGCTCTTCGCTCAAATCCGGCATTGGTTTCCATGCTGGAACATGATCCATACCTTATGCAGATCTTGATGTCAGATTTAGCCACAAGATTTTCTAAGTGGAATGTTAGCATTTCATTGGAGGTAGACCATATATCCGTTTATATCAAAATACACTTGCGGGGCTTCCCTGGTGGCGCAGTGGTTGGGAGTCTGCCTGCCGATGCAAGGGACACGGGTTCGTGCCCCGGTCCGGGAAGATCCCACGTGCCGCAGAGCGGCTGGGCCCGTGAGCCATGGCCGCTGGGCCTGCGTGTCCGGAGCCTGTGCTCTGCAACGGGAGAGGCCACAACAGTGAGAGGCCCGCGTACCGCAAAAAAAAAAAAAAAATACACTTGCTTATGTTTTATGCCCAATACAATACCTTGAACTTCACTTGGAGAGCGCCAACTGTAAATACAATACGTGTGAGGGCTCCTCCATGAAGGAGTTTTATGTTTTGGGTCTAAAGATATAACCTATATGCATGCAAAAGCGAGAACAAAAGGCAAAATTCAATTAGGTAACCTCCAATTTTTAATTAATAAATCCGAAAAGAGTCAAGAAAAGCTCTGATCCATCTGACAAGTAGCACAGGTGATGGCAGCCTCTCTAGTCGGCCCCTCCAGTCTTATTCTGCACTTTCCTCCCCTCCTCCCTTCCCCTGTCTCTCCAGCCCTCATCCGAACCTAAACC
Organism: Neophocaena asiaeorientalis asiaeorientalis; assembly: GCF_003031525.2. Classification (NCBI taxonomy): domain Eukaryota; kingdom Metazoa; phylum Chordata; class Mammalia; order Artiodactyla; family Phocoenidae; genus Neophocaena; species Neophocaena asiaeorientalis. The sequence continues at coordinate 1,203,296 of NW_020174645.1, read as the reverse complement.
CAATCTAAACCTGTTCCAAGAATGGAGCAAAATTAGCGAGCTAAGGTGGCATTTTCTGGTCCTGATTCTAATCTTACACATCCCGTATTAAAAGCAGTCCATGGTCAAAATCACTTGTAAAACACTGGGCTCAAGGGAGGACAGGTTTCCTCCCTGCGGGACTCCTTAGAGTCGTCAACATAACCATGTGTGCAGTAAGCTTGCATTTCTCAAATACATTTACCCAGAGAGGACCTTATTTCACGGAGAAAGTCATGGGGTTGGTTTTCTCAGGAACACGCCATCAAAATGCAAACTACTAGAGAATGACCGAAGGAATGCAAAGGGCTGAACTTCCAAGGGTTTGAATTTTAACAAGTGAAAACGACAAAGCAAACTGGAATCTCCATCATCAAAAAATAGGCCAATGGAGACCTACAAGGCCTTAATTTCCAAAACATAAAAACAGCCCATACAACTCAATAACAAAAATAGCAAACAACCTAGCAAAAAAGGGGCAGACCTAAATAGACGTTTCTCCAAGGACAACATACAGATGGCCAATAAGCACATGAAAAGATGCTCAACTCTGCTAATTATTACAGAAATGCAAATCAAAACTACAATGAGGTACAACCTCACACCAGTCAGAATGGCCATCGTTAAAACATCTACAAATAATAAATGCTGGAGAGGGCATGGAGAAAAGGGAACCGTCTACACTGCTGGTGGGAATGTATATTGGTGCAGCCACTATGGAGAACAGTATGGATGTTCCTTAAGAAACTAAAAACAGAGTTGCCGTATAATCCAGCAATCCCACTCCTGGGCATATATCCAAAGAAAACTCTTAATTTAAAAAGATACTTGCACCCCAATGTTCATAGCAACAGTATTTACAATAGCCAAGACGTGGAAGCAACCTAAGTGTCCATCTACAGATGAATGGATAAAGAAGATGCGGTGTGTGTGTATGTATTTATATATATATAACTCAGCCATAAAAAAGAATGAAATAACGCCATTTGCAGCAATGTGGATGGACGCAGAGATTATCATACTAAGTGAAGTAAGTCAGACAGAGAAAGACAAATATCATATGACATCACTTATATGCGGAATCTAAAATATGATACAAACGAACTTATTTACAAAACAGAATCAGACTCACAGAGAACAAACTTATGGTTACCAAAGTGGGAAGGGGGGAGGATAAATCAGTAAATTGGGATTAGCAGATACAAACTACTATATATATAATAGATAAACAACAAGGACCTACTGTGTAGCACAGGGAACTATATTCAATATTTGTAATAACCTACAAATGAAAAGAATCTGAAAATGAATATATATATCTGAATCACTCTGTTGTACACAGGAAACTAACACAACATTGTAAATCAACTATAATTCAGTAAAAAATAAAAATAAAGAAAATAACATACAAAAGCCAAAAAATAAAACCAAGTAGGTGAGAGCAGGTGCTGTAGGTGAATGACCCAGACCACAGGCTTTCTGTGTTGAGGAGCTATGTTTTGATCGCCTACCCCTACGTCAGGCAGCATGCTTGGTGCTGAAGGTGTCATAGTGAAAAAGACAAGACGTGGTCCTTGGACTCGTGGAACAAATTCAGTGGAGGAGACAGAAAATTAATATATCAGAGAACATCAGAGGCAAGCTAGAGCATCAAGAACATGACAGGACAGAGGGCAGAGGGCAGCGGTGGGGTGGTCTGCTCCTACCGTATAGCACAGGGAACTATAGTCAGTATCTGGTAACAAACTATAATGGAAGAGAATCAAAAAAAAGAATATATATTTCATATATATATAATATACATATATATATATATATATATATATACACAAAAACCTGAATCACTTTGCTGTACACCTGAAACTAACACAACATTGTAAATGAACTCTACTTCAACTGTTTCCAGTGCAAAGATAAAATGGTGTCCTCCTGCTGACCAAGGATGGGCTTGTAGCATGAGTGAGAAAGGAATCTTCCTTGCTGTGAGCCACCCGGGTTCTGTGGCTGTTTGTTGATATCACATAACAGAGCCCGCTTCCTCAGGAGGGTGACAGGGAGGGGTGTGTGACCCTCCAGACCTACAGCTCCCCTCAAAGTTGACCTGGGTCACTCCTGCGTCTCCCCTGACGATTCTACATGGTGAAGGGCACCCAGGACTCAGCCCTTCTCGCCCCAAGAACACAGTTTTTTACCAGGAGTAAAGACGTCCTCTTTGAACTACACCCTGGTGAACGCAGCCACTCCGGACTGAACAAAGCGCTGGGACCCTTGCACAAAGTGACAGCCACTCGGGGTCAGGAAAGGCCACCCAGGTGCCCCACGTGGTCACATCACACAGTAATTTCAAAAGCCAGAACGTAGGGCTGGGACTTGACCTTACAGCGTGAAGCACACCCAGCCTGGTCACAGGGCACAGTGGGGCCTAAAGGCGTCTGAGATGGGGAGCCCCCAGAATACTGCCGTGAAATACGAAGTGTCAGGGTCCCTTTAAAAACGAAAACTGCCTGTATTTAAGGTGTGCCACGTGACGATTTGCTTTACGCGTACACGGTGAAATGATCACCGCCGTCAAGCTAGTTCATCTGCCTCCTCACGCAGGTCCCGTCGTGGGGGAGCCGAGCGCGCCTGAAATCTACTCTCGGTTAATTTCCAGGGCTTGGTACAGTACGACGATTAGAGTCGCCACGCGGTCCGTTCCTCTCTAGACTTGTGCATCCTTCGTAACAGCAACCTTGGAGCCCGCGGCCAGCATCTCCCCAAGCCCTACCCCCAGGATCGGTCCGGGGCAGGGGAGGGACGCAGTGATGGAAAGGAGGGGAGAGGTAAAAGAAGGCAAACAGAAACCTTGCTATGAACTACATGGGAAAGAAAGAAGAGGCAAACGCACTTTGAAGATTTTTCTCAGAAGCTGAGTACATGAATTATGCCAAAAAAAAAAAATAACCAGGGGAGATGGGGCTCTGCTAAAAGCTTTATTCTAAACACAGGGATTTGATGAAATACGAAAATATTTTAATGAATATAATATGATCGTTATCTCTCACGGCAATAAATATTGATGCCCGCGGGTAACAGTTGAGCCCTTCTCTCCCTTTGCTTTCTTTGCATGCCTGACCTCCTTAAATCTTTCCTACGAACCTACGAAATAAATATTACTACTAGCATCCCCATTTCCAGGTGAAGAAACTGAAGTCTGAAGAAATTAGGTAACTTGCCCAACGGTACTCAGTTAACAAACAGAGTCTAGAGTCTTGTCTCAGAATTCATGCGTTTGTCCTTGATGGTCAGGGACCGCTGAAAACTCTGGAACACAGGATAAAAAATATGAACAGTTGTACCGATACTGCCTTACTTCTTTTTCACCTGGTTCTCATATAAGCAAAGGGTAGAATTAGCAAAATACCACTCAGTGCAATTCTAGCTTTATGGTTTACTAGAGTCCACGGTAACTTCTGTCCTTCCTAATTATTAGTTGTTGGAACCCATGTTCTAAGCAAGGAACCTCCAAGGCAACTTAGCACTTCTTCCTTCCTATTCTGACATTTCACGAAATTAAATTTTATAACATTCCTCACCGTAGACGAAGACATCCTTAACCAATGAATTAGAACGTCTCAAGTGTAAAAAGGTGTCTGAGGAAGTTGCTGTTTGTCACGGGAAGAGAAAAGTTCATTTTCAACCGCCCTCACCTCAACTGAGTGCATTCTGAGCGAACAGATGCAAAGTGCTTGGAATTATGTTTTTAATGTGAATATGGAAACTGAGAAAGCGCAGCCATTAAAAAATAAAATATGTAGAAGCTGCCTGCTACATTCACTAAGTGATTAAAAACGTAATCTTCCTGAAGAAATGTGACACATATTTGTTTATATTAATGTTAATAACCTGCTAACTAATGATAAATGTATGATAATTTATTCTAAGTGTAATGAAGTGTGCCCTAAAGACAGACGCTGTAAATGAAAGCTTATGCTCACCCGAGTTTTGAATAACTACATTCTTTTACTGCAGTGAAAATGAATGTATGCAAATTATATGCAAAGGTGCCCACAGTTGCCAAATAATGGCAAAGCAGGGGGAGGGGGCGTGGGTCTCAGAAGCAGAAATTATTGCAAAGCCTCTGTGAAATGATCTTGGGCTCTTTGCAATGGCTCAGAACCTCCTCTCACAGGGCAAGAGAATTTTCAAGAGCCTGTTCTTTGGGCATATTTAAGATCCAGGATTCTCAGTCTTGGTTTCTCCCTACATAAATAGCATTAATAAAAGCCTGCTAATTGTGATGTCGTGTGCATTTAGAAATCATCAAGCCAAACTGTTTCTGTGAATTTAGAAATTATATAATTATCCATATAAATAATGCTAACAATTCTAATTTATCCATGTAGATACATCTCAAAAGATCTACTAAGCATTCACAATGGTCTTTCTTCCCCTCATGACTATCATCTATGATGTTGGTACCATATGACACTCAAATTAAAATCATGGTATTATTTGTGGCAGACGTGGTTGGTGAGCAATCTGAAG
>NW_020174645.1:1129605-1198675 GCF_003031525.2 Neophocaena asiaeorientalis asiaeorientalis | reverse complement strand
AAGGGAGGAAGGAAGGAAGGAAGGAAGGGTAGCTATCACCAATGTCAGCCCTCAGAATGTTACATCAAACCACGTTCAAAACTCCAGATAAAACCCCAAGCTCTAAGTGTGTCTCCTTTTGAGCTATACTTCATTTCTCACTTGTGAAAAAGAATCCAGAGTGTGATCTCACTGAGCTCCGTACCTCTCAGGGACAGAGTGGTACAGCGGTCAGGCTACATTATCTGCCGGCACCTCCAACTGTAAACTCGGGATAATAATAGTATCTACTCCATGCAGTTATTGGACGGATTGAGGAAGAGGAAGAGGAGAGAGAGAGAGACAGAGAGACAGAGAAAGACAGAGACACAGGGAGGAGAGAGAAAGAGAGAGGTGGGTAGATGGATGATATACACACGTCCTCCAGGATAGCACGTGGAATACAGGAAGTATTTTACCAGGGTTATCATTATTACAATGGTTATCACAAGAACTGAAACCTGAGGGGTTTAGTCAGAATTTTCAGTAACTGGTGACAGAAAAGTCAACTTAATTGGACACAAGCTGAGAAGTGATGTTTACTGCTATATGCTACTTAAATTTCTGAGTGGCAAACGGTTCAAGTGTCCAAATGGTCTCAGCGTTTTCTCTCTCCCTCTCCCTCCCTCCCTCCTTTTCTCGTTCCTCCCAGACTCAGCCTATAAGTCAGCTCCACCCACAAGCGGCCCCTCTGCTACCTTGACCTTGGAAGGGTCAAGGTCAAGGGAACTGTTACAGGGACTACATGTGATTGGCCAGAAAACAAAAATTACCATCGAGCCCTTTATGGAAAAATTTTGCTGACCCGTGCACCGTACCATGGGGGAGCCTGTTTACTTAAGACACGGGGATCGCATCTGCCCAATTTTTGTCACAGGACAGCGGGGGGATCAAGCCTGATGTCTACGGAATCGAGGTATGGCTTACCCATCAACAGTTAAACACCAGCATTGTCTCTCCTCCTTCTGGGTCTCTGTGTTTGTCCCCTGCGGGATGGAGGGCTGATTACACAGGTTCAGACGCTGCCAGGATGTGTTCAGCTCTGCCTGTTACCATTGCCCCCAACCTGACCACGATCCCACGGAAGGCTTCCTCTATTGAGTTTCCCATCTCTGGGTCTGGGGAAGTCCATCCTAGGTGATGCCGCCTATGACCCCACTTTCACCTGTCAGGGAGCTTTTCTCTCTGTGGTTCAGTCCTTCTATTGCACGCCTCTCTTACAAAGAACCAGAAAGATCCTCTGATGCTTTCTACTGCTTCGCATCTACCCCAACTCCAGCTTGTCACCAGCAGAGAATTGCCCTTGATATATGGGACTCTTCACGCTGATGTCACTTGCAAATTACAAACAGCTCTTGCAGATTTCCAGGCTTGGTGGAAAATCCTGGTGCCTGAGTTTAGGTTGCCCTTTGGTTTAGGTGTACGTTGGCTCCTGAGACATTTCTCTAATTAAAGCTGTCCTAGGGTTTATTTATGAAATTTGCAATGGAATTATTTTTAATACAGACCATACGTCAAACACCCTCACTCACACACACACCCAAATGCAAACCTATTTCCCTTAACTCACCGTTAAAGAATGTTTCCTGTTTGATTCATTTATGTGTTTTTTTTTTTAATGTGAGTTAGTGCTTTTTATGAAGAATAAAATGGGAATTCTCCAGTGGTCAGGACTCCACGCGTTCACTGCTATGGGCACAGGTTCAGTCCTGGCCAGGGAACTAGGATCTCACAAGCCCCGTGGCCAAAAAAAAAAAAAAACACAGTAAAATTACACCAACGTGAAGTCCACACCCCTGCCCCACAGATACCTTCCTTAAACAAACAGCACTAATTCCCACCCTCTCCCCTAGGGCAACACATCAAATCATTTGGTGTGTGTCTTCCAGAAATACATACTTCTAAACCAAATACAAAAACTAGGTCTGTGGATCTCCACTGCTGTCTCCAAATGCCCGCATCCCTAAAAATAATAGATTTTTTTTTTTTAATTCCTGCGTGCTGCATGGGGCAGGGGGTGCCCACGATTTTTCACTTTGAAACAAGCTCTCCAAAAGTCTGCTCCCCAGCCTTGTTTTGGAATCACTGGCGCGGGTGTCAGCCCAGTTGCCCTCTCCCCAGAAGGCCTTTGGGAGCCTCGTCAGAGTCTGGAGCTTGTCTGGAGCTTTTCCTGCATTAAAGGCAGTAGATGGAGGGGTCACACGGAGATCTGCAGATGGGACCCAGCCCACAGAGGGGCTGTGGACCAGCGCAGCATTGTAAATAATTTGAATCCAACCATCGTAAGTGGAAATGGTATGTTCTACTTTTCCACAAGCTGCATACTAGACCATTTTATTCCTCAGGACCCACAGCTTTTCCACATTCTACCAGGAGCTGATAAACTTGGCAAATGAATGCAAACTGAACAAAAGTTAGATAAACAACATGCCTAGATCTTAAAATATACCTGCTGCTGAGTGAAACAGTAAGAAACAGAAGCAAGGATGTAACATAACACCCATCAAATGCATTAAAGCATACCTACAAACCATGACTATTTATTTTACAAAGATACATGATATCTGAGGCTCCATATCAAATGCCTTAGGACAGGCACCCTCGGGGAAGAGAAATGGACTAGGGTTAGGAGGTAAGGGAAAAGCAGAAAGTAAAGCAAGAAGGGGTCCTGCTAGGGGTTAATGACAGTCTGATCTCAAACTGTTAGGTTAACTCAATTTTCTGTATTTGACGTTTTCGGTTTGTTTTTATTAAGACTGTTCTTTAGAGCAGTCTTAGGTTCAGAGCAAAATAGAGGGGAAGGTACAAAGATTTCCCTACACCCACACTTGCACAGCTCCGCCATCATCAACATCTCCCACCAGATGGTCCATTTGTAACAACTGATCAACCTACAATGACACATCAACAACACCCAGAGTCCAGAGTTTACAACAGTGTCCACGTTTTTTTTTTAATACATATATACGTTTATTTACTTATTCGTTCATTCATTCATTCGGCTGTGCCGGGTCTTAGTTGCAGCACGCGGGATCTTGGTTGCAGCATGCATGTGGGATCTAGTTCCCTGACGAGGGATCAAACCGGGGCCCCCTGCATTAGGAGAGTGGAATCTTAACCACTGGACCACCAGGGAAGTCCCAAGGGGGTCACTCTTGGTATTGTACATTCTATGAGTTTGGACAAATGTATAATGACATGTAATCCACCATGAAGGTCTCATATAGAGTATTTCCACTGCCCCCAAACCCCTCTAGGCTTTGCCAAATTCATCCCTCCACCCCCACCCCGCTGGCAACCACTGATCTCATTCCTGTCTCCGCAGTTTTGCCTTTTCCAGAATGTCACAGAGTTGGAATCATACAGTCTGTAGCCTTTTCAGATTGGCTTCTTTCACTTGGTAACATGCATTTTACATAAAGTCATAAAAACAAAGCATACACAAAGGTTATATGAAAAAAAAATGTACTGATTGGAAAAGTGAATAAACCTTGAAATTTATAGTTGTCAACTTCTGTAGCAGGATATTTACGGCAGGCCAAATAGCCACGTACTTTCCCCAATTCTCCCAGCACCTCTGCAGCTGGATGCAGCCCCGTGATCAGCTGTGGCCAAGCACTTCCACGGGTCACAGACACAGCCTGGCTGACAACTCAGCATTCGGAGCTGGTGTGCGACCAGGCAGTCTCTTCTCTGCCACAGGGAGCCTCCAAGCCAGAGGGCACACCTACCAGCTCTCTACTCTTCCACCAGCCTGATCCCTGCACACAGGGACTCTGCTGTCCTGCAGGAAATGTGTGATGAGGGTGAGAAAAAAACCCTGTCCAGTCCTGAGATTTCACCGTACTCAGCATGTCCCAAGAGTCCCAACTGATGTAACTGTATCCATACATCCTTTGCAATCCAACTATTATATTTTTACCTATTAATTAAATTTAATGTGGAGCGAGTGGGTTTCACATGTTTGAGAAGACAGAGGTAGAGCCTCTAAGAGTATGGGTGCTACCAGGTCCTTAAAAGTCTCCAGTACTATCATTTCACACCTGGCAGAATGCACCGCCTCCAGCACCTCCCTGATCTCTGCAGGTTGGGGCTTGGATCTCATGATCCTGGGGTCCTCTGGGCACAGGAGAGAGAGTTTTCCATCCACTGGCTGTCAATATCTATACGCTGTTTTGCAATGTCAGAGAATTGTTGTTTGTGAGCTAAAGAGTTCTTAAATTGAGTGGACTGCTTGTGTCTCCTGGGATGGAGACCGAGTGTGTATGTGTGAATACCGACTGGGAGCAGGTAATATTACACAAGTACATTCTGCATTTTCTAAATATGAAGACGTATACATTATTAGCTCTTTATCAAGCAAAAGTAGTGCTTACCTACCAACATAACGACACTGTTTTCCTTCTATTCACATAAAAGAAACACCTTCCAAAAATCATTAAAGTCAGAAAAAGGGTCCCCTCTCCAACACCGTGAAAAGAGATGAATTACTGCAGTAAAACGACTCCCTGGCTGTCTACTGATGTTTACAAACTCACAGTTAGTAAAATACAGCAGTCTTAGGCAACGATTATTATACTTGTATCTCTACAAACCTAAAGATTTGGGCAGCTTAGAAAAAATTACTTTGTGGCTGTAGGTGTTAACAGACTAATTAAGGCAACCGTTAACAAATCTATCCCCCTAATTGATCCCAAATTTTACAAACCAAAGAAGAAAAAGCAAATGAACGGAGAGGGGAAAAAAATCTATTCTTTACTCAGAGGGAAAAGGAATTTGATTCAAAGACATTTGCTAGGAAATGAAAGACATGACTTTAGCGTTTCATGTGTGTGACCACCACCATTTAAAGGAATGTCTCCGAGGAGAAATTATGTAATTTATACAGCGACAGATGTGCTGCTGAAATCTAGCAATTATTTTTATTTTATTAAAGGCGCTGCTTGCTTCACTTGGAATATGTACATTTGTGGCAAATACTTCCTGAAATTTTTCTCATTTGACATCTCCCCCCAAAAAGAATTTACTCTCAAGAATATTGCTTTTTAATGGGAAATAAATCTGGAAATACCCAAACTAAAACTCAAGCCCTGAGTGTTATTCCCAAGGTGGCGAGTTTAGTAGTGAAGACTCGAGTATGAAATTCACACATGCAAATGAATTTACTTAAATTACTAGGTTTACAAACAAAATGTCTTCTACAGCTTTCTGTAGGTTCAAAACTAGCACCTTGATTTTGTCATCCTCAATGAGGCAAGTTCTCTAACTAGAAGCAAGTATGCTTTTAATGGAAAAGGAAAGAAAGAAGAAACGTATTCGTACTCCACACCTGCTCAGACCTTACTGAATTTTCCACCTAACGAAAAGCTTTAGGGGTTTCTGACTTGTTAATATTTTTAACCCAAAACTTAAATGCAGACTATTTATTCCCCAGCTACGTGCCCGTGTCTGCTTCAGATTCAATAGGCTGTGACCTCACATTACTTCACGGCCTTTTCTGGCTCTTTGGAGCCCATGAAATATACATGAAATGGTTTCATGCCACCTGCAAATGAAAAAGTCAAGTAAAATTTACAGTATGGAGGCAGAATTCCAAAAGCCCTGGTATGGCTAATTTAATACATCTGCCATATACAATTACACACAAAATGTAATCCAAAACATCTATTTTTTTTTCCCTCTCTCCAGACAAAAAATAAAGCAATTGCCCAGATTTGGAATTAAACAGCTGTCCCGCCAAACAAAGGTATGCACTTCTGACTTTTTTATGAACGAATATACCATTTGATCATTCAGCGTGCTTTTCGGGGCAGTGGCTCGCTGCATTAGAGAAAGTGCTACACCGAATTCCTGGTCTTAAACCCTTTAACCGTTTAAAACTGTTTAACATAGATGCGGCTCTGTAATCGTTGCTAAGCTGTATTAAAAAAAAAAAATCTGTGATATATTTGAGAAAGGTTGTCCTCAATATAAAAGAAGCTCTTAAAAATTAAAAAAAAAAAAAAAAGATGGACACCCCAACGTTCAAAAGTTAACCTAGGATATGAAGACACAAAGTTGATTCTCAAAAGAAAATAAATAAAGGGAGGAAACCAACAAGAAGATGATTTAACCTACTGGCAATCAAAGATATGCAAGTGAAAAGAATAAAGAGATATCCTTTTCCCTCACGATACCAACTGCAGCCAAGGGGCCAGGGAACTGAGATTCCCAACACGACAAGCCGTGTATTGACTACACCTTTTTGGAGGTCAATGTAGAACAGCATTTTCCAAGTTCAAAAATTAAAGATTTTAAAAATATTCTTGGCCCCAGAAATTCCACTTTTCGGAAACTGCCTTTTAATAGGATTGGACAAAATGTCATAGGATATGGCTATAAAGAGAGTTATCACAGCACAACTGCAGAAGCACGAGAAACTGCAGGAAGTCACGGGGAAGGTCTGAAGAGAGAGAGAAATGCACATGCCTTCAGGGCCTCCAATAGAGATACACAGTAGGTGCTCGAAAGAGTGTTTACAGCCCAGGGTGCATCTGATTTTAGCAATGAAAAACGTGAGGGCAAACCAAGACAAACTTTTCTGAGCTCTGGACTCACACACCAGGCCAGCAAGGTTCAACCCACTGGCTTCTGCATTTTTCATTGTAAAATCAAATGCACCCTGGGCAGTAAACAATATTTTCGGTACCCACTGTGTACGTATATATGTGTGTGTGTGTGTGTATATTTGAACTTATATTCACACATAAATACATAAACATACATATATCACATATATTATAGGTAACACATATACAGTGCGAAAGTATATTAGCACAGCAGTAAGTGTATATAATCCACACATAAGCAATATTCATATATCTTTATATATATATGTATAGACCATATATTCTGTACTACATAGGTATATATGTATATAATACAATATTATATACTTATATATTTTTTCCCTTATGTGTGAACTGGGTACACAAAGTACTATAATAAAATATTATGTTCATTATAAAATGTAATCTCAAAACTTTTTCTATCCTGTGATAAACCATAACGGAAAAGAATATGAAAAAGAATGCATGTATATGTATAACTGAATCACTTTGATGTACAGCAGAAATTAACACAACACTGTAAATCAACTATACTTCAGTAAAGTAAATTTTTAAAAAAAGCTTTTTTCTAAACGTTGTTTAGGATAAAATATAAATTGTATGTAAGGAGAAGCTCCACTATTTTCATCCCACACCCCCCAGTGCGTCACCCTCTGTGGAAACCACTGCTCAGAGAGGCTCATTTTCTCCTCCTTTCAAACGCAGCTGGGGTCATGGACGAGCAGTGAGGTTGGGAGGGGAAGGGACCTGACCTTCGGGCAGCCCTGGGCAGGGAGCCACACCCGCCTGGGTTCATTCCCCTCATCCATCAGGCTCCAGCCAGCGCAGCCTCACAGGCCTGGCATGAGGAATAGTGACACGCGTGTGTCAAGTTCTGGCGCCCAGGGATAGATCCCTTCATTTGAATGCGTGTCCAGTGGTGCTTCGCTGTAAGTTCTCAGTACATAACAAGTAGAAATGAAAAACAGAAACCGAGTTTAACCCAGGAAGCGAATAATCCTTAGACCAAAGTAAAAAAAGGAGGATAACGAAGGCCTTCTAAAATGCACAAAGTATAATAAAATGTCCAGTTCGGTGTGCTATACAAATGGCCCACCGGCCTTCCTGAGGCCCCAGCAGGAGGCTCATGAAACAATCCCTTCTCCAGCGACTACAGACGTGGGCCCAGCTGGCCCCTTACTGCCCGGGGACTGAGCAAGTTCCAGATGCTCTGAGCTTCTGTCCCTTATCTGTCGGCACAGTTTTTTTTGTTGTGTCAGTTAAATAAGAAAACACCCGCAAGACCCACTGTACGGCCCAGGGAGCTACACTCAGTATCTCTTAAGAACCTATAATGGGAAAGAATCTGAAAAAGAACATATGCATATATAACTGAATCACTTTGCTGTACACCTGAAACTAACGTGACACTGTAAATCAGCTAGACTTCGATAAAAAAATACTACTGGGGAAAAAAGACAACACCCCACTACAAGGGCTGACATGCACTAAATGCTTAAACACTTGAAAGTATTACTGTTAATAAAATCACTAAATTTAAGAATAATCATTAATTGAGTTTGCTGTTTGATGATAAAACCGTGGGAGTCTTTAGGAATAGTATAACTTAAGTTTATTCAACTTTATCACAATGCAGAGGTACAAATTTGGAAACAAAAAATACATATATATATGTATATATACACATACAGATAGATACATACACACCCAACATATATACACACATATATACATACAAAACACATTATATACGATTGCATAATACATATGCTATATGCACATGCATGCACACACACACACACGTGCGTGTATGCATATATAATGTATATGTCTTTTATATATTATATAAGTTTTTAAACTCTCAATAATGTAGCCACCAAAAGTTTTCAAGGTGCTAGCAATCAAGTGCTTCCTCCTTGGAGAGTGTCAAATCTCAACTGGAAGAGAAAAAGATTCTGAAAATCCACTTCTAAGATTAAAAGAAGGGAAACAATCACCATAGGTGGGTGTTGCAAAGCCCCCCGTAAGATCATCTAATTAGACTGACTGATTTTTTGTCTCCCTCATCAGAGCTGAGAGAGGCTGGAAACCCTAGTTTAATCAACCCTAAGCCCCCCTGCACCTCCGAGGAAACCTTTCCTTCAAAGCCATGAACTTCATCCAAGAGAGTGTTAATTTTACCTTTTGTATTTCCTGTCCTCCTCTTAATGAGGTGCGCTGAAATGTTAATGCTATTTGGAATTTTTATTTAAACTCTTTCTTATACTTTTTCCCTAAGTTCTCGCCTTTTAACAGACAAAGTTACGATTCACAGGGAGAGGCAAAGACAGAGAGAAGAAAGTAGGAACAATGAGAGGCTGAAAGACGAATCCATCAATACTAAAATATTAACTGTATTTCAATGAGAATCCCCCGAAGTACCAAAGCAATAATCTCAGGACTATTCTGTTGGATAAATAGGTCTCTAGTCCCTTTAATAAAAATTAAAGTAAGATAGAGAAGTAATAACAATATTATCATATTACATATAATTATATGTAATTATATATAATTATCCATCAATATATAATTATATATTATATAATATATTAATATACAATTATGTGTTAATTATAATTAATATAATAGTAATAATAACACTAATATTCATTAAGTGCTTACTCAGAGCCAGATCTGCACCTTTGTGCTTTCATTTCATTAACTTGAATATCACCAACAATCTAGTTTTTCCACCAAGTCCGACAGACACCCACCCCTGAACATCCACTCAGAGATTTCAGACAGGTCACAAACCAGCATCAAATAGGACGGGAGTTAGGACGCCCCACAGGAAGAAGTTATTCTCTTTTCCGTGTCTTTTCCACCCGACTGATTTACACCAGGAGAACATTCAGTTTCATGCTGCTGTATCTCTGGTCTCTCTCTGGATGGAGCTACAACCGGTCATAGTATCTAGTGAGAGAATCTTCATCCCGTTACTTTTCACTGTGTTTAATTTTTATTTCTATTTTTCATAAATAATTCAGGTTTCCAATATAAATATAAATACATTTTTATTTAAAAAGCATCTCTTTCCCAAAAAAAGCACATTAAGCGAACAGTAGTACTGTTGGTTCCAGATATAGTAAAAATTGTAAAGGTGAGACACAAGTAACTCAAGTTTGGAAATCTTTGGCCATGCCCATCAATGTGGGTAATCTTCTTTTTTTATAAATTTATTTATTTATTTTTGGCTGTGTTGGGTCTTCGTTGCTGCATGTGGGCTTTCTCTAGTTGCGGCAAGCAGGGGCTACTCTTCGTTGCATTACACAGGCTTCTCACTGCAGTGGTTTCTCTTGTTGCGGAGCACAGGCTCTAGGCACGCAGGCTTCAGTAGTTGTGGCACATGGGCTCAGTAGTTGTGGCTCGCAGGCTCTAGAGCACGGGCTCGGTAGTTGTGGCGCATGGGCCTAGTTGCTCCGCAGCACATGGGATCTTCTCAGACCAGGGCTCAAACACATGTCCCGTGCATTGGCAGGCGGATTCTTAACCACTGCCCCACCAGGGAAGCCCAAATGTGGGTAGTCTTTGAAAAGTACTGTCTTCAACAGACTGCTTAACTCTGACAGTATTTCTTCAATGTATTTGATGGCAGGACCCACTTTCTAAAGAAGAATCTCCGAAAATTGATCTACACAGTGTCCCTAATCAGTCCACATAAGACTTTCATTTCAGAATTCTTTTTAAGAAGCTAGATTTGCTTGTTTTATTTTATTTCATTTACTTTTTTGGCTGAACCACATGGCTTGCAGGATCTTAGTTCCCAGACAAAGAAGTGAACCCAGGACACCGCACTGAATGTGCCAAATTATAACCACTGGACCACCAGGGAACTCCCATCATTTCAGAATTTTTTGAAACATGAAAAATGACACATTTTAAATTAAGAAGGAATATGACTCAATAATAGATTAAGATTTTTTATGGATTTATTTATTTATTTTTATTTATTTATTTAGGCTGTGTTGGGTCTTCGTTGCTGCGCGTGGGCTTTCTCTAGTTGCGGCGAGCGGGGGCTACTCTTCGTTGCTGTGCGTGGGCTTCTCATTGCAGTGGCTTCTCTTGTTGTGGAGCACGGGCTCTAGGCGTCCGGGCTTCAGTAGTTGTGGCTCCCGGGCTTCAGTAGGTGTGTGTCTCATGGACTCTAGAGCGCAGGCTCAGTAGTTGTGGTCCACGGACTTAGTTGCTCTGCAGCATGTGGGATCTTCCCGGACCACAGTTTGAACCCGTGTCACCTGCATTGGCAGGCAGATTCTTAACCACTGTGCCATCAGGGAAGCCCCTAGATTAAGATTTTTAAGAACACATCTATCGAAAATATTAAATTCTAAAATACTGAATTTTTCAAACATTTATCACATTCTTACCATAATGGAATATTTAAAAATTATGACATGGGTCCAGCTCATATGTCATTATAATTTCACAGGAAACACAAGACATAATTCAACTACAGGGAATGGAGAACAACACAAAAAATCATCCAATGAAAATGATCCAATTCTAAAATGAATGATATTGACGAAGTACTTTTATAATCAAAAAGGGAAAGGATCAAAATTCCCCAAAGAAACAAACAAAAAAAAAGAATGAGAGAATCATCTCTGGGGTCTGTGGGCAAGATGCTTGGAAGAGAAAAGGTGAAGCTCAAATGTAAGGAGTCTGCTGCAGCTTTTGTACTTTAAACCTTCTCCATGTTCCATTCTCATGAAATATTTAGTCAAATCTCGGCTGTGTTTCTGTTAGCAGTGAATACTTCCTGGATAATGTGAAGAGGTGCTGTCCCTTTTCTAAGCAGGAACAGAGACCACATACAGGATGAGTCCATGTGACAATTTCTGTGTAATTTAGAAGGTTTGTAGTGCAAATAGATTGCTTTCGTAATAAGAAAACACCATACCAGTCACACACAAAAAATAACTACTGATGAACTAATAAAACAAGATACTGAAAGATACTTTCATGACCAGGTTAACTAACATGTTACCTGGAATCTATCAGAACTTATCCGTCCCACGGAATGGGCATCCTTTTCTATCTTGTCAATATTAAGACGCACATTTTAACATGTCTGAAAACGGGAGAAATCTTACAAGATGACATCTTATTTTCAGTGACATACAGCAACTTGAACCAATTCCATTTTATGTGCTGGTAAAAATTGAGAGGGAGAGGGAGAGAAAGGCAGGATAATTTAAAGGATGCAGGTAAGCCTGGGAATTAATCTTCTACCTGAGCATCTGTCCTGGAGGGAGTGTGAGGTGGGGGACACACCCAGCTACCCTTTCTTCAGACTGCTGGGTCCCCCTATGCCTCTCATAATGCAAACATCTTGCTGAGACAAGTGTCAGCCCAACATTTAGGGATATTACTTAATCACTATTAAAAGATCCAACCCTTTCACCTGAGGCTCGTCCGAAGAGAGAGGGATCTTCTCTAGCTTTGAAGGAAAACCTTCCTGTACTGGACTCCCTGAGAAAAAGGCACGTGAGCCCTTCCAGCACCTCCAAAAATGATGGAGTGCTACTGCACTTTTAGACACATCTAAGTCTGAGCAGCTGCCTTACGCCTACAGTAGTGAAATCACGTTGGCAGTTCCCAAAGAGCCATGCCCTCTCCCTCTTCAAGTTCCAGAAGTCATCCTTCCCTTAGCCGAGGGATTGAATCCCAGCCCTTCACAGACAAATAACAATAGCACATCGAGTTAGAACGCACTTCCCATTCTAGCTGTAAGTGGTGCAAGTCACAAAGCGAAGCGCTCTCCATTTTAAAAAGGATGGAGTCACCTAATTCATGAGACAGGAGGCACATTCAGGACATTTGGCCATCGTTAAGCTCCATCGTCAGCTAGCACTGACCTCCTTCACCACTGATGTCAGGTCAGTGAGAAGGTCTGGGACTTCCTGACAAAAACTCCCACGGAATAAACTAGTAAAATAGTTAAAACACTCCTTTTCTCTGTGTCCTCAAAACAAGAAGTTTACCTGTTGGCAGAGACAGAACTGGTGAGGCCAGCCACTTTCCTGATTCATTATTTTTCAATATCTAGAAGGAAAATATATTCAAACTGTCCAAGGGAAATACACGTGAAAGTGAACAGATATACACATATGTATACATATATGTGTATAAACAGGTATATTTTTTTAAACATGCATCGAAAGTAAATCTGTTTTGCGGCTAATAGTCTAGCGATGGCCAATAATCAAAACACCACTCTCCTATAAGCACGTCTAGGTGCAGAATAAATTGCTGGAAAACAGGCAAGTCTAAGAGTAGCTTCTAAAAACCAGAGCAACCCTCATGTCACTCTTCTAGAGCTATTAAGACTAGCACGTCTGTCCCCCATTAATCAGAAATCAGTAACAGCAAAACCACTTATAACCGTTTGGGGAAAGCAAAACTTGGAAGACTAGAAGGACCATGCCTATAATCACCACAAACTGCCCTCTATCTTACTAGGTTTAAATCTACTAGATTTAAAAAAAAAAAAATTCTAGATATATTGTATTCAAACGTTACCCTGCAGGGCTTCCCTGGTGGCGCAGTGGTTGAGAGTCCGCCTGCCGGTGCAGGGGACGCGGGTTCGTGCCCCGGTCCGGGAAGATCCCACGTGCCGCAGAGCGGCTGGGCCCGTGAGCCATGGCCGCTGAGCCTGCGCGTCCGGAGCCTGTGCTCCTCAAAGGGAGAGGCCACAACGGTGAGAGGCCCGCATACCGAGAAAAAAAATAATAATAAAATAAAAAGTTATCCCGCAAAGGTATGCCTCCAAAGTTAGTTACAAATGCATGTTACATTTATCCCAAATTAAAATGATTCTCAAGAGAAAAATCACCATGTCTTAAACAGGTGTTAGTAAAATTCAAGTAAGACGATCCTAACAGGATTCTCATTATTCCTCTGCGTGGTCAGTTGTCATTTAGATTTACCCACACATTTACCATCACTCTTCCTGCGTTTCTATGCTTCCCACTGGGGGTCATGTTCCTTCTATTTGAAAAATGCCTTTCAGTATCCCTTTCACTGAAGGTCGGCAGTGACAAATTCTCTTTGTTTCTGTTTGTCAGAAAACATCATTATTTAGTCTTCATTTCTGAGTCATATATTTTTAATATATAGAATTCTAGGTTTTAACAGTTAATCCTCCTGCGTTTTAAATATGTGGTTCTACTGTCTTCCGAGTTTTATGTCTGTTGGAAGTCAACTGTAAGTCTTACTGTGGCTTCTTTCAATTTAAATGTCATTTTTCTCTTTTTAGCAGTTTTATGATGATATACTTGGATGTGACTTCCTTTGCATGTATGCTGGGGGATGTCACAGCACTTCTTGAATCTGTATCTGCGGCTTCATGTTTTTCACCAATCTTATAAAATTCCCTCTCTCTTTCTCTCTCTCTGGCTCTCGCTGTCTCCTCTCTTTGCTCTTCATAATATTTTCTACTGACCTATATTCCAGTTCACCTCTCCTAATTTGCTCTTAAACCAATTTACTATATTCTTAACTTCAGTTACTCTATTATTCGGCCCTTGAACTTTCACTCAATTATTCTGCATACATTTTAATTCCCTGCTAAATCTCTCCATCCAGCATGACATCTATTTTCTTGCATAAACTTCTTATAGTTATTTGAAAATCCATTATGAAAATTCCAGTATCTGGATCACCCCTGGGTCTATTTCTGCCCCCTCTGCCAGTGGTCCTGGCCTCTGGTATGCCTAGCAATTTTTGATTGAATGCCACACAATGTATATGAAAAGCTGTAAAGACTCTGGATTATGTTAACTCCCCGCAGAGAGGATTTATTTTGCTTCATGCAGGCAAGCGGAGTAAGGGAAGATGATTTTAATCCAGCCTGCCACTGAACTATTTCAAGGCTGATTTTGAGTTTTGGGAGGGTTACTCTATTGCTGGTTCACCCTTATTCCTGGCCTCTGGGAACCCCAACTAAAAGCCTGTTTACGGGCCCAGGTTCCTTGGCAGGTCCTGAACTGCATTGTTGTCTCTCCTCAGTTCAGCTCATCAGCCTCTTAGCTGCTACTTGCTCTAATTCCTCAGCCTTTCAACTGCTGCTGTCAGTTGGCAAATACTTCAAGAAAAACAGGAGACAGATGCAGAATGCCAGGCTCACTTCTAAGCCTTCTCCTCCTCTCTGCCTTCTTAAACTCAAAACTCAGTCCCTGCTGCTTTCATAACCTTGATCTCCAGTTGTGATCCTTCTAAGTCCGACGGACTTCCAACAGCTCTGATCTACTTGGTTCCTTCTTAGCTGTGGCTCAAAATTTGGACATGCCTTGAGTCAAAAAGTGGTTCAGAATATGAGGAACACTCAATGCATGAATGCATGTCTCTTTTGTGGTGGGTTACAGAGATCTGCACATTCTATGACACTCCTCCCATGGAGAGATGAGGTCTGCCCTTGAAGCTGGGCAGGTTCTGTGACTGCTTTGACCTACAGGCTATGGCTGAAGTGATGTTCTGCCATGCTCCAGGCGCAGGCCTGAAGAGCCTGGTAGCTTCCCCCGCTGCCTCTTGGAGTAATAGCTCTGGAAGAAAAGAGGTGCCTTGTTTTAAAAAAAAAAAAAAAAATGTCTGACTACTCTAAAACCTCCATGTTGGGAGGAAGCCCCAGCTCACCACATGAAGAAGCTACAGTGTGTCACCCAGCCCAAGCGATAGACATGAGCATGGAGAAGGCTTTGATAACTCCAGCCTCGACTACCAACCGCCTACGATGGTAATGGGGACCCCAAGCAAGAATGACTCAGCTGAACCCATCAAGTCCAAGAACCATGAAGGCTAATAATAAAATTATTTTTTTAATTTTTACTGGAATATAGTTGATTTACAATGTCGTGTTAGTTTCAGGTGTATGGCAAAGTGACTCAGTTATACATATACATATATCCACTCTTTTTTAAGATTCTTTTCCCATACAGGACATTACAGAGTACTGATAAATTATCGTTTTAATACCCTAACTCTGTGAGTGGTTTGATTCTCCATAACAGATAACCACGTATCTTCTTTCTTTAAGTTTTGGCCTTTTTAGTCTGTCCAGTGTGTGTGTGTCTGTGTGTGCGGTGTGCGTGTGTGTGTGTGTGTCTGTGTGTGTGTGTAAGATGTTACTCCATGTCACTGCTTGACCTCAGTAAAAGATCTAGTCTAATTCGAGACAGCCTATCACACAGATATAGATGTCGTGCCCATGACAACCATAAAATCTTTCACTAAGACTTCAATGCAAACAGCAATCACGGCAAGTTTACTGTGTCAGAGTAACACAGACAGACCCTTGTGGCTGTTCCCCTCACTCCATTCGGGCCTCTCATCAAGTTAACTCATCAGAGACACACTTTCCAACCCTCCTCTAATGAACAATAACTCTGTCATTTTTAACTCCCCTCACCATCTTGAACTTTCTTTGTCGTATCTATCACAACATCATACAACTGTACTTCTCCTCTCTGCAAAGTCATTTCCATAAGCGCTGCGTGACAGTCTTTCAGGCTCTTTGCAACGCCTGGGCACACGATAGGAATTCACTTCCCTACCCAGACAATGCATTCGTGCATGGCTACATGGTTGGCTGTGGCCAGTGAACGGTGAGAGGCTGACATATGTCCCTTCAGCACGAAGAGCCAGAAAACGCTTTGCCACCCTCTCTTTCCCTCCACAGTGTGACGAGCCTGGGTCCCAGAGCGAGAACCGTGCCAGGCAGAACCCACAGCTGAAACTCAATGGATACACAGGGTGAAGAGACATACATCTATGCTGTTTTATTTATTTTTTTTATTTTTTATTTTTTTGCATATGCGGGCCTCTCACTCCCGCTGCGGAGCACAGGCTCCGGATGCACAGGCTCAGCGGCCATGGCTCACGGGCCCAGCCGCTCCGCGGCACGTGGGATCTTCCCGGACCGGGGCACGAACCCGCGTCCCCTGCATCGGCAGACGGACTCCCAACCACTGCGCCACCAGGGAAGCCCTCTGCTGTTTTATTTTTTTACAGTTCAATATATAATTATTTTTCTTTTTTAAATTTAATTTAGTTTTTATGGAAGTGTGGTTGATTTACAATATCTTGTTAGCTTCAGGTATACAGCACAGTGATTCAGTTATACGTATTCTTTTTAAGATTCTTTTTTTCCCTTTTAGGTTATTACAGAATATTGAGAATAGTTCCCTGTGCCATAGAATCTTTGTCGTTTTCATTTAAACACCAGAAATCCAGGGGACTATATGTTACTACAGCATATCACAGCCCATCCTGACAGCATCAAGCATAACTTCCTGTGTTATGATCACTGCTAGAGACCAGTCCCCTTAGTAGCTAGTGTTGTACCTAAAAGTATCTCAAGATGGTGAACGAATTTAAGGGAATTCTCATCCCAATGTATTTAACAAGTAACTAAATTTTACAGACAACAAATAATTCTCTCCATGATACACTTCAAGCCTAAGGGCAGAATTTCATAGAAAATCATCTATCCCCAAGTTTGCTATCATTTTACTCGATGTTATTCATAAGTAAATCATAATCCAAACACAACATTTTCTCCAAAGCAAGTTGTTCACATTCACTCACCCAAATTATCATGCTTTTAAAGAAGGAAAGAAGAATATTATCTGAAACAGAGGCACGCTGGCTCCAAATCAGAAGCATTACATGTAATTTGTGGCTTAGCAACGACTTTGAGTCATTAGCAGATTATTAACCTACTCAATTAACTTGTAAATAAGTGAAAGTTGCTTTTGTCCTCTGGACAGACAGACCGCGGGCATCACAATTCATTCCAGTAGGATTTCCCCTCTGAGCCGCAGGTATTTTCTTTGTATTTGATATCTGAAATACTCAAAGATAATTTCCTAATGGTCCCTTTGAAAATCATCACAGCAGTTTTGTAAAGACTTCAGGTGCAAATAGGCCCTTAAGGATCTGCCCTTAAAGGAAACGAGGAGGAATCGGGACGCAGAAGTGACAATTATTGTTCCTTGATACAGAAAAAGAACTGTCACCTAGTACATAAATACTTTAGCTTAGTCTTGAGATTAAAATGGCTTGTTTTGATAAGCTGGTCCTAGCAGCCAGGAGATCTGAAAATCAAAAAAAATATGCTTTTTCCAATGAGGAAAAACGAAGAAAAATATCTTAAGGTAAAACAGTCCACATGACTCTCAGCCAGGGCTACTGTATGGGTAGAAGCATGCACTAGGCATCTGCGAATGAAAAGTTTTATTTTTAGGAAAATTTGAGCACTTTGGGCTTTTTCCTTGCGTTTGTCTTTTTTGATTAGATACTTCAATTTCTCCCATTTCTCACTTTGAATCATGAAGATTAAAAATCATTTTGAGGGACCATTTGAATCATCACTTGCAAAGACTCAATTGACTCCTTGATTATTCTGAGAGGAAACCAACCAGGTTTAAGGTCCCTTTGCCCCGTGTGGGTCAGCACGTGTCTGATCAAGGAGTCCACAGTGAAGGAGAAATGGATTCTCATGTTCTCATGCACCTTCTTTTTTTGCTTTGCTCACTTCCATCCCATTGACCCTGTTAATGCCCCCTTTCTTGTTACACCCCAGCCATCTCTCTTCCCCAATCCTACCTCTTGTCTAATAGGAAAGTTATCATTTTCACATCCCAGACAGGAGTGTGGACTCAGTAATTAAAAGGCTCCAGAGAAAAACATGTTCTATGCAATCACGGACAGGAGGTTGTAATGCAAAAGATCAGACCATAAGCATCTCTGGTTTTCCAACTTCCATCTTTACAAAGGGACGTCTCAAAGCCTCTATGGTGTTATGGCCATGTCTGATCCAATCGCATGTTCCAAACCCAAAGTTATTTCGTTCTGTTATTTTTCTGAATAAACATACAGCTTTTTAAAACATTATTTTTGAGGATACAAATGAGCTCTTCTAAAATGCGGAACTAAAAGCAAATACAAACATAAAACCATACTTCTGGCTTTTTTTTGGTTGGGGGGGGCACAAATCTTCTCTTAGTTTGAGTAATCAATCTAAAACCAAGATCAAGACCAAAAACCTTGGGATGCAGTTTGCTTTGACTCTACCAAAAACTGCTTTATTTATTCAATAATTAAACTTGAATTTACTAGAGTTGTATGGATACAGCTACCCATGATGAATACATATACAATATAATTATTAAATTACAGCACCACTGACCCCCCCCAAATACACACACACATAGATTTATCACTTTGAAAAACTATTTGGTCTAGTCGGTCACTTTATGAATGTTACTGATCGGGGAAGCTGGAGACAAAAGAGCAGGAAGGAACTAAACTTTACAGAGGTCAACTCCTTGCCAAGCATTTCCTAGATGTTTTCTCATTTCAATCCTGCTATTCCTATAACTGTGACATCAGAACAACCCATCATGCAGATAAGAGAACTGCGTCAGAGGAGGTTCAGGTTAAACGGTTAATAAAGAAGCAGAGCTGAATTATTCACAACAGCCGAGACATGGAAACCACCTAAGTGTCCATCAACAGATGAACGGATAAAGAAGATGTGGTATATACATAAAATGGAATACTCAGCCACAAAAAAGAAGGAAATAATGCCATTTGCAGCAACATGGATGGACCTAGAGATGATCCTACTAAGTGAAGTACATCAGACAGAGAAAGACCAATACCATATGATGTCACTTGTGTGTGGAATCTAAAATATGACACAAATGAACCTATCTATGACATAGAAACAGACTCACAGACAGAGAGAAAAGACTTGTAGTTGCCGTGGGGGAGGGATGGAGTGGGACTCTGGGGTCAGCAGATGCAAACAGTCGTATATAGGATGGATAAACAAGGCCCTACCGTATAGCACAGGAAACTATATTCAATATCCTGTAATGAACTATAATGGAAAAGAATATGAAAAAGAATGTATGTAAAAGTATAACTGAATCACTTTGATGTACACCAGAAACTAACACAACACTGTAAATCAACTATACTTCAATACAGTAACTCTTTTCAAAAAAAGCTAATGGGAAAACTTGCCATGCAAATATGAAAGCGGATGTAAGTGGGACAAAAATATCACTGAAAGGCGACATCGAGTTTCGTGAAAATATGAGATGTACACTATGTAAGGTTTCGGGGGGGGGAGCTATAAATGTTGTTCTGATCTCTCTTTGTTTGTAGGGGTTTAGGTGTGAAGAGGACATTTTATGAACATGTTCTCTGTAGAAACCAGAATGTTTTCTCAAATACTTCCCAGAGTAAGGAGGCTGATGGGTCAGAAATCGGTGTCATTCCATCAGAGGAAACTTTCTGCAAATATATCTGAACCTTTTAGGAAGGGCAGCAAATCAACAGACCGATCTGCATATTTGGTACAAATGCTTTAATAACGATCAACTATGAGTTATTAATATGTACGCTAGGACACACAAACTCAGGACTTTTCCACGGCAAGAAACAAAATAAATGTTTTCTTAATTAGTTTCTTTTGAAAGAAAAGGGCCATCAAGAAATAACAGCAGCCACTTTGATGGGTTCTAGCAGATTCAATCCTATGAAAACCGATTCCATAAGCAGCTACTGGTGCGTGTAGATCTCAGCACTGAAATAAGGGTGAGACTGAGGCCGATTATCTACTTTGGAGGGACAACATCTCAACATTCATTCAAATATTGGCTCTTTTCGGAAGATACAGCCTGTAGTCTGATTCCTTTCGTCCAAACACCCAACACAGATGTAGGCAACGGCAGATGTTGCTATCCACAGGGAAAACCGACTTCTACAGAGTGAATCAGGACCCAATTTGCATACGGAGCTAAGCCCAGCACGTGCAACGCGCTATCTTCTCCATGCTGAATAGTTTCCCAATTATTTGGAAATGAGTTGACTTGCTTTTCACATTTAGAATCTGAAGACCTCCCAACTCATTATAGACTTTTTTTTTCTTTCTTAACCAATCAGAAGAGATTTTCCTCTCTCAGCCTGTCATCATAAATAGTAAATTGAAAAACTGTTCACTTATCACAAGTTGCCACATTGTGGATGAAATGGCACACACGCCAGCATTTACACTGCTCTCGGCTGGAGATCTCTAGCTTTAGGAACACACAGAAGCCAATCTGAAAAGACAGGGGTATTGACTACAGCATTATTTACCACCGTGAAAAATTAGAGGCAAGCAAAGTGTCCGCCGTGATAAAATAAATGACAGGATGACAACACTGTTTGATTTTGTAAAATCTGTGTGTGCCCGTGTGCCGCTTCCCTACAGCTGTGCATGCTGCACACTGCACAATTCCAGGGGGCATCCACATCACAGTCTATGTCATGGGCAGCAACTCTGTCTGTAAAGGGCCAGACAGTCAAGATTCTAGGCTTTGCAAGCCGTAGGTCAATGCCACAACTACTCAACTCTGACATTTTAGCAAAAAGCAGCCAAAAACTTTATACTTGGACGGTGAATTGGAATCTCATCTAATTTTCACATGGCATTAAAAATCATTCTTCTTTTGATTTTTTAAACCATTTTCCAATGTGAAAACTGCTTTTAGCTCAAGGGCCGCACAAAAACAGGTGTCATGCCGGAAATGAGAGCCACAGCGTTCTGTGACCCCAGAATGTCACCCAATCTATATGAATGTCACCAAATGAATTTGTGCCCTATACAGTCTGCACTGCCCGACATAGAAACCTCGTGCAAACATAAAAACGCAAAAAGTCTGAAAATTCTCACAACAAAGTGCGAACAGCTGTTATCTCTAAAACTTTTTGGGGTGGGGCTACTGATGAAGAATTTGCAAGTTTTACCTTATTCGCCGAGTATATGTATTTTTCTCAATAGAAATGCACCACCAATTCTTTCCAAAGGCTGTAAAATGAGTCGGAGCTAAAGCTGATTGTCTGGGGTCCACACTTAGGTAAAAGTGATTCCCCTGGGAGTCCAAGCAGTGGTAGCCCCCGGGAGATGAACAGGAAGAGATGTGTTTACAGAGCAGCACACTGGGGGTGATGACAAGGTTTCCTGCGTTGTCCTGAAAGGTGGTTCCACAAGGGAGTGCTTTATCACAATTCATTAAACTGTCAATGATGTTTCATGGACTTTTCAGTGTGTGTTTTTCGGTGGATGATGGAAAGAGTTCCCAGAAAAGATTCTAGGATAGAGTAATCTTTCTTCTTCTGAATACTCTCCCAACTTCCCTGAAACAATCAGGAGGCTGAGTCTGGTCCATTAAAAATTAAAATAGATTGTGCTGTAATTAAATATCACATCTAAATTACCACCCTTTAGTCCACTTCACTGCCGCAAAGCCCCCATTCGTTATGATGGAAGACGGATGGAAATTTTCTCTGAACTGTGTAGAAAGATCTGAGACCCCATCACAGCTTAAGAAATACCCGTTGAAAAATGAGTCCATGGGACTTCCCCGATAGTCCAGTGGTTAAGACTCCGCGCTTCCACTGCAGGGGGTACAGGTTCGATCCCTGGTCGGGGACTAAGATGCCACGTGCTGCGTGATGTGGCCAAAAAAATCTTTAAAAAAAAGAAAATGATTCCACAAGAGGATTTCTTCATCCTGTGTCCCACCTCCATCTATGCCTGCTGGAGTCAGCAGTGACAAAAGGAAAGTTACAAGATACTACTGTGTGTAATCCGCTCTGGCATAATTTAACTTTGGAAATCACCGTCGTTTTTAAATGAGAGATAAGGGCTTCCTGGATGCTTACAAGGATGCTATGGGGCCCTAAAGCCCCAAAGAGAAGCACAGCAAACAGACCAGGGATAAGGGGGAGATTCCGCTGGCTGGAAGGGCCGTGCTAGAGTACCATATGCTAAGGTTCTTCCCGCAAGGTCAACTCCTCAGCCAGCCAAGAGCCAAAGAGGACATACCTCGCAGAAAACCAAAGCAATGACTTCTTCAGGCTTCACTTGGGCTGGTGTCAGGAGCCCAGGACACTCCCCCACCATTCACTGCAGACTGAGCCTCATTCTTGAAGAGCCTGCTTTGCGGTTGACTGGGAATCTGGACATATAAGAGCCTTTGGGGGCTGGATCCCTCCACAAAGACCACCAGCATCTGTTAAGGAGGGCAGATGACCAACTACCAGCCCCCCATGGCTGCCCGCCCTCACCTGGTCCCCTGCCCTGCCCTCCGCCCCTTCAGGATCCAATCATGTATCTCTTCTCCTGTGCTAGTTTTTAAAATCACTCCAGGTGCACTGGTACTTTTGTCTTTTCTTACGATTATTTACGTAACCGACCTCTCTTTCTGAAAATGACTCAGTGTCCTGCCGCTGGTGGCCACCGGGTTATCACGTGCTGGGCAGTTCAGGGGAAGGGGTAGGGCCAGGATGACCCCCAATCATTCTGTTTTTCTTTCTCTGTGTGTGTGTCTACTTCTCCACATGTTTGATTTCCTCTCTCTTTTCTCTTCCTCTTTCTAATTCTGAAGCCGCTTTTCGTGTGTATCTATACGAACATTTATTTCTCCAGGCCTGTGTTTAGGGTTCTTTCTGGGTGACTCAACCTCTCAATCAATCCTCTCCCTCTCTCTCCCTTTTCTCTTCCCTCCTCTTCCTTCCTGTGTTTCCCATGCCCCACTCAAGACTGCAAACATTTACAGGAGCCACTAAGAAACCGGCTGAATTTCCCAGAGCAGGTGTTCTGTTCTGGGTCTTCAGACGAGTGTGATGTTACAACTCAAACAAACAGTCCGTGGAATCTAAGTAAGGAGGTTTGGAAGAGGTAGAAGAAAGTCACGCACAGCTCTGAAGCAGGACACAGATAGAGGTCCCAGGATATGGCTGGACTACATTCTGCTTTGCAGCTTAGTCTTTTAAGGATGTTTTCGGGGGCTTCCCTGGTGGCGCAGTGGTTAAGAATCCGCCTGCCGATGCAGGGAACACGGGTTCAAGCCCTGGTCTGGGAAGATCCCACATACCGCAGAGCAACTAAGCCCGTGTGCCACAACTACTGAGCCTGTGCTCTAGAGCCCGTGAGCCACAACTACTGAAGCTCTCGTGCCACAACTACTGAAGCCCGCGCGCCTAGAGCCCATGCTCTGCAACAAGAGAAGCCACCGCGATGAGAAGCCCGCGCACCGCAACGAAGAGTAGCCCCCGCTCGCCACAACTAGAGAAAGCCCGCGCGCAGCAACGAAGACCCAGTGCAGCCAAAAATAAATAAATAAAAATATTTATTTTAAAAAAAAAAGGATGTTTTCTGATTTTCCCTATATGGAGAGATCCTGGACTTTACTATCCCTAAAAAAGTTTCCCACTGGATAAAAGAGAATAAATTTCATTTATTTAATAGGACATCTGTGTGTCTAGGGTCGCCAAAGTTTACCACGTGAAATGGGGGAGAAAAAGAGGTGAGAACCTAAGGTAAAAATTGTACGTACTCAAGATCAGCTCGGAAAATCCCTTAAGCTTCCAGTAACGCACAGTACGTACTCTAGTACCGAACTGTTACGCCTCCTGAAGGGTCAGAACCACACAGCTAGACAAAAGAAAAGGTCACACACAGATACCCAGCAACCAACCTCTTGCCCTTAGCTGGCCGTCACTGCCTGGGGGCCATCACAGGTGACCGAAACTCAAGTCGGCCGGCTTGCCTGGAAGTTTCACGCGTTCTGCTTTAACCCAAAGCTTCTATATAAACCAGTCGTATTAACAGCTACGTTACAAGTATAGTTGATTACAATGTTGTGTTAGTTTCTTTTCTTTTTTAGTGATAAAGCTGTTATTCTGTATTTAAATTCAGTTTAATTCAAAGTGATTCTTGTTTTGAATTTCTGAATTTTATTTTATTTTTTATATAGCAGGTCCTTATTAGTTAGCTATTTTATACATATTAGTGTATATACGTCAATCCCAATATCCCAATTCGGTGGTGGGATGAATTGTTGTGTTAATCTCTGCTATACAGCAAAGTGACTCTGTTATATAGATATATATATATTCTTTTTCATATTCTTTTTTTAAATATTTATTTATGTGTTTGGTTGCGCTGGGTCTTAGTCGCGGCATGCATGTGGGATCTAGTTCCCTGACCAGGGATCGAACCCGGGCCCCCTGCATCGGGAGTGCGGAGTCTTAACCACTGGACCACCAGGGAAGTCCCTCTTTTTCATATTCTTTTCCATGATGGTTTATCACGTGATATTGACTATAGTTCCCTGTGCTCTACAGTAGGACCTTGTTGTTCACCCATCCCGTAACAGATCTGTTCTCTTAATGTGAGTCTTAACAGGGAACACAGGCTTGAAAGCATCTATCAAGTGTTTTGCACACAGTAGGTAATGGGTTAA
The DNA here is from genome assembly GCF_003031525.2 of Neophocaena asiaeorientalis asiaeorientalis. Taxonomy (NCBI): domain Eukaryota; kingdom Metazoa; phylum Chordata; class Mammalia; order Artiodactyla; family Phocoenidae; genus Neophocaena; species Neophocaena asiaeorientalis. The sequence goes on along the minus strand of NW_020174645.1, from coordinate 1,173,708 downwards.
TTTTGGTGGGTGTGAATTCTGCGGAGGGCCACATGCAAAGTGTTCTGTTCGGTGCGGCATTATGGAGGAGAACCCTTCTGCCCTCGGCATTGGGTCCCTGCTTGTGCTTGTGCCCCCGATCTCCGGTCTCTGTCTCCCTGGGATTTGCATCTTATTGGGGGTGGGGGTGTTTTCTGGGGGAGGGGACGGTTTTGCTCGGCATCTAAGAGTAAGGAGAGCACACTCGCTCGCGACTCCATTCCATCTCTCCAACTGGAGCCTGACTGCCCACGAGGAATCAAGAAACACCCTGAAGGGTTTCCAGGTAAGAGCGTTCCATCAGGTTGAACAGGTAGGACAGGAGGTCACGAACAAGGAGGGAAGTAATGCAATGATGCAAAGTAAGGGAGAGTCACCACGGGGGACCAGCCTCAGTTTTCTCATCTGTAAAATGAGGCAGCGACTAGCTCTCATTCAAGTCCCCATCACCCTCCCCTCCCGTAACCACCTCGTATCACACACTCTGCCTGAGTGTGTGGTGTGCAAGGCATGCAGGGAAACCGAGCCAATGAGGCTTCCGGGGTGGGGGGGACCCAGAGCAGCCCACGTTCATCAGGCTCTTACCACATTCCAGACACTGTTCGATACATCACCTCATGCACCCCTCACCCATCCCATGAGGTAAGCGCTACCGTCACCCCACTTTACAGAAGAGAGAATGAGATGGAGCCCCCAGTTACAGGAACAGTGGTGGGCAGGAACAGGATTCCACCCGCGCCTAGAGCAGCGGGCTGTTCCTGGATCCGTAAACATAATCATCTCTCCACACCCTACAGGAAAAGCACGACAACGGGGTAAACGAAAGTGCAAGAAGAACCAACCTCATGGAACAAAAGCAAAATCACGGTGCGTGCTGGCCACCGGGAGAGGGTCTTAAAACCACCTTCTCTACAGCACATACGAGGCAGCATTTATCGGGGGCCAGGCATGCCCCCCACTCACGGACGCGATCCTTGCCTCGTAACCGAGCAGGACCCAGTGAGGCCTTCGCAGAACAGACCCTCACCCATGCTCTCTACCTGCCTTTTGTCTGTAGAAAAAACTGTATAGTCAAAGAATAAATTTAATCAGAGAAGTGAGAAAATGCAGAAAAGTCAAGCAAGACAAAATAATACTTGAGCCATTAAACAAAGTCAAGGACCTTTTAGTTCTTCCTCAGAGATTATAAATAATATTCTGAGCCGTGTCCTTTGAGCTGTTTTGCCGATGCTGAAACCCCCTCCAGGTGGAGGAAGTTAACCGCGCGCTGCCCACCAGCACGCAGACCCCAGACTGGTTGGAACCAGAAATTTGACTACGCTGACTCCGGATTACCTCACCACCAACCAATCAGAAGAAGGTCCACAAGCTGACCACGCCCTGCCCCTTGAACTACTCTAAGACTCTTCACTGCCCCTTCCAGGGCGGGACACAGTCTTACGGGCACTAGCCCACTGTGACCCCCCCTTTGCCTGGCAAAGCAATAAAGCTGTTCTTTTCTCCTTCACCCAAAACTCTGTCTCCGACATTCAGTTCGGCATCAGTGCACAGACAGAGGCTGGGTTTTGGCAACAGCTTCACCAGGGGATGACGTGGTGCTGACACCACCCACTGGAGCATCTTCACAGCAGCAAAGCCCAGGGCTAGATGCGAACTGACCATTCTCCTCCCCAGCGCCTCACTCCCAGCCACTCTCCCAACTGAGCCAGAGGCGGGTCTAGTCAATCACTTTTCACAGGCACCACCTGGCAACATCAGACCTGTTTTGTGTGGCCCGTGTTTGGGGCCCAGGGCATGCCACCCCAAAATGTGTCTCAGTGGCATACTATTTTGAACTAAAGCTTCTTAAGAAATGTGTGTTTGCCAAGGGGGAGGAGGGAGGGGAAGGGACGGATTGGGAGTTTGGGGTCAGCAGATGCAAACTATTATATAGAGAACAGATAAACAACAAGGTCCTACTGTAGAGCAGAGGAAACTATATTCAATGACCCGTGATAAACCATCACGGAGAATATGAAAAAGAATACATATGTGCAGGACTGCATCCCTTTGCTGTACAGCAGAGATTAATACAAGCCTGTAAATCAACAATACTTCAATAAATTTAAAGAAAGAAAAAAGAGGGACACTCTGATCCTGTCTCCCTGAAGCAGGAAATAAAGGTCTCCCTGTATCTGGATGTAGAAGGACACCCTTGTCATCAGAGATGGGAGATTCAGGCCAAGAAACTGGTATAAAAAACTGTGTTACTTCTTTGCTTGACTACCCCAAGCCCAAACTCTGTTTAGATTCTTCACTAACTGGGCACCCCACACCTAAGTTTCTTTGTCCTGTCAACGCCTCACCAATGTACTTTTTCTTCGTCTAAAAAGTATAAAAGCTGCCTGCTTTGTCCACTTCTTAGGTCCCATTTCTATGAGACCTCCCCACACATGAATTAAAATGTACTTCTTTTCTCCCATGCATCTGTCTTGCGTCCATTTAATTATTGGTCCAGCCACAGCACTCAAGGGGAAATCCTGAGTGAGGGGAAATCTCCCCCTCGCTAACACCCACATACTCTCCCATTGCGGAGCACAGGTTCCGGACGCGCAGGCTCAATGGCCATGGCTCACAGGCCCAGTCGCTGTGTGGCATGTGGGATCCTCCCGGACCGGGGCACGAACCCATGTCCCCTGCATCGGCAGGCGGACTCCCAACCACTGCGCCACCAGGGAAGCCCATTACCTTTTCTTTTTAATGAACTAGTTGCCCGCATTTTTTAAATTGGGATGTTTCCCAGAAACACCTGGAGTGACAGTTTCTCACGGACACTTGGAAGTCCCGGCCACAGGGCACTTACCCTGCACCTGGGAACAAGCCCTTGGCCTTGGGTAGCGGCTGCACCGAGTCGTGGCCTCCACTCCCCAGGTCACCAGCCCCACTCGGCCTGCTGCCCCCTCCCTTTCCATCACCCACCGGGCCTTTGAAGAATGCAAACTGCACAATTTGGAAATAAGGCAACGAGCTCATGCGTGCCCTTTTAAGATCATTCGAGAACACTCAACAGCCACATCGAAATGTCATGGCATCCTCTAGGGAAAGGGGACTCCACTGGACTTACTATTTACTATCGATGAGGGCCCAGACTCCATACATGGAGATGTTAAACTGCAGAAGACTGACAAGCCGCCAACGACTTTTGTCCAGGAGATGCAAAGCCTTTCCGCCACGTGGGAAAGAAACCTCAGAGGTGACTGTTTACTGCCCACGGGGCGTCAAACTTTACAATCCTATTCCAGCTTTCTTTTACTTTTCCCACTGAATGTGTGTGTGTGTGTGTGTATCTGTTTCTCACAATCCCCTTTTCCCTAGATCTACCATGTCACCAACTCTGAATTTGGCTTACTTTGTTCCATTAGGTTTTTAACTTAACATTTTGAAAAAAATCACAATTTTTAGAACGTTCTTCTCTGACAAACCTTTGATTCCTCCAGCGGGATGAACCCAGGGATGCTCCGGGTTCCACCGCAGGGGGCGTGCGTTCGATCCCTGGTTCCCGGTCAGGGAACTAAGATCCCACAAGCCGCGCGCTTTCAAACTCATTTTACGAGGCCAGTCTAATTACCCTCGTAACAAAACCGAGCAAGGACACCACACACAAAAAAGGCCGATATCCGTGATGAACACAGATGCAAAAATCCTCAACAAAGTATTAGCGAAATGAAATCAACAACATAAAAGAATCATACACCACGATTAAGTGGAATTTATTCCAGGGAAGCATGGATGCTAAATTAATTAATTAATTAAAATAAAATAAAATAAGACTGACTTGTCCACAAAATGCAGACGCTCTCACCCCTACATTTCAAGCCCCCAAATGAGGTGGGAATTTCAAGTTCAGTAGCCAACCAGGGAAAATTCATCCTTGCTGAGGGCTTGCTGGCTCTCTCCCTGCCTGAGGAGACGAGAAACAGACCCACCTTATGGAGCGAAAGAGCCACCAGCGCCGCTGGACGGCTGCACATTTATGATACGTTCAATGCACAGGCATCTCTCTGCCCACAAAGCGCAAAGCATACCTGCCCTTTCTGTTCACTCTGAGCCACTAGCTCAACCTATTCCATCTGTGCTGTCTGAACTTTTCATTGCCAGTAGATTCAGACTAATTCATTAGCAGCCACTGAGGTTGATCGTTTGTGCCTTCTTGTCACATCCTGGGGGCTACCAGCTGACATCCTTAAGAACTTTTAGAAGTAAATCTAATAGAGGGCCTTTCACACCCTCTATTAGATTTATCTGTTTATCTGAATTCCATCAAGAGGGAACACAAGTAGAATCAGACCTAGAATGGGTCTGGGATTCAAAAGCTCTTAGCTAAGCCGTTTACCTACATGCTGCCCAGAACCATTCCATGGTAATAAAATTAAAACACCACTGAAAGTTGACACCACCTAGGCTAAATGCTTGAAGCTTTAAGAAGAAGGAAGATCAGCTTAGTTTTAAAAAAAATTTTTTTTAAGCCACAGGGCTTCCCTGGTGGCGCAGTGGTTGAGAGTCCGCCTGCCGATGCAGGGGACACGCGTTCCTGGCCCGGTCTGGGAAGATCCCACACGCCGCGGAGCGGCTGGGCCCGTGAGCCATGGGTGCTGAGCCTGTGCGTCCGGAGCCCGTGCTCCGCAACGGGAGGGGCCGCGACGGTGAGAGGCCCTGTGAGAGGCCCGCGTATCGAAAAAAAAAAAAAAAAAAGAAGTCACAGCAGCCAAGCTACAGGACAGAAGCACCTAACAACACGCCTTGCATCTTGATGGAACGAGGATACTGGTGGATGCAGACCCTCCCTCCACAGCGATGGAGGAATTCCAGGGCAGGCTGAAATGAGGATTCAAGGCCACTCATCAATTCATTCAGATTACTGAGGCATCGAAAAGGAACGTGGACTTGGAATGGGCAAGAGGCTGGTTGTCAGACAAATAAGTGCCGTGTCACATAAAAGTCACTACAATTTGTAGCTCGGGCAAGAGTTTGCATTACAGATCTTTGTGTCTCTCTTACAAGCTGGGTTTAAAAGGAGATGGTTCTTCTGTGGGAATGCGGGCGGGGAACACTGGGAACCCTTACCAAACAGCAAGGGGTTGGCTCTGGGCCACGGCTAAGGGACCAGCCCAAAGGCACGGAAACCATCAGGTGTCCAGATGCAAAACCGCAACCTTCTTGCTGGGTTACCCCTGCCGAGACTGGGGTGCAGAGCATGTGACATTTCACGTTAAGACGGAGAGTCTACTATTTTAAGTAACCTGCTGGTCAGTTCTTTTGTAAAATAAGTAGTCTTATTTCGCACCTAATTTTTCCAATTTACAATGATGGATTTTTGTCTTTGTTTGTTTTTTGCGTATATCAAGTTGCCTACAGCAGCCCTTACACATCTGCACCCAAGCGAGATGTCCATAAGCCTGGCCAGTACTGCTTCAGGATAACACATGTGTCCTAAGGGCTATCAGAAAATGAGAGCACCGGGAACTATATTTAGTATCTTGTAATAACCTACAAGGGAAAAGAATCTGAAAATGTGTATATATATATACACACACACACACACACACAGACACACATATGCATAACTGAATCACTGTGCTGTACATCTGAAACTAACACAACATTGTAAATCACCTCTGCTGCAATTAACATAAATAAATAAGTACATGAAAAAACATATATATATATATATAGGGACTGGTGTGAAATCAGTGGCTTTCCCCAGAGAAGAAGAAAGTCTCCTGTAGCCCCAGCACATTTTAGTATATAAAATACTAGTGCGGTGATATCACGGTTTGGGTTTTTTTGGGTGGAGGCACATAACAGAATCTTTCCTGTCCTCTCCCGGTGACAGCGCCCCCATGAACTGCTGCGGCCTCACCAATCAGTAGAGTCCATTCTTCCAGCAACTGTGTTTAGTCTAGGGCTGTGGGGGTTTTGAAATATGTCTGCAAATTCTTCTGTCACTCATCCCCTTAAAGTGGCAGCCTACCTGTACCGCTGCCAGCCCCACTGCAAGCTGGAACCGCTATTCGCTTCCAAAGAGTAGCACATGGTGGAGATGATGGTGAGATCACAAAGGGCATGGTGGCACCCAGCCTGCCCTCTCCAGGTTGCCCTCTCCGGGGAAGCCAGCGCCACCTTGCAAGGATGCTAACAGCCCTGAAAAGTGGCCCAGCTGGGGAGGAACCAAAGCCGACTGGCCAGCCTTGGGAGAGAGCCATTGTGGAATAACTCTCCAACCCAGCCAAGCCTTCAGATGATTCCAGACTTCAGCCTTCGCGCTTCCCAGCTGAGGCCCCGGACACCGCAAAGCAAAGAGAAGCCACTCCCACAGGGCCCTGCCTGAATTTCCGTCCTAGAACCTGAAATGATACAGGGTTATCTTGCTTTATGTCACTGTCGTCATCTGGAGGTTGTTTGTTCCCTTCTGTCATTGTCACCATCCAGAGATCGGTTATTATAGAGGAACTGGTAACTAATACAAGGGCTGAGCACATGCCCACAGGCAGTCCAATAAAAGGAGGGGCCTTCGGTGGTAACCATGGGAAAAGAGGAGGTGTTTTTCCTGCTGAACATGAAGCCTGGGGGGATGTAAGTCAGGAGCTGCTGGAGGCCACCATGTGAACAGACTGCCTGAGAAAAAGCCAATCCGGAGAACAGAAACAAGAGATGGGGAGAGACTGAGTGCTGAGGATGTCACTTGAGCTGCTGGATCAAGCTATGCCTGAAGGCCACCCTGGAATTTTTAGCTGTTTGAGCCACTACATCTTCCCACCACCTGTGTTTTTACCTTAAGTCAACCCGGGTTGGAGTTCTCTCATTAGGTGTTCAAAGACCCCTGACTTGACACACTCAGTGTTTCCTGGGCTGCCTCTAGCTTAGTAGACTAGGTGGTACACTTGATTGGCTATGTCCTTCTGAGGCAAATGGGTAGGTCCAAATGTTTGGAGCAAAAACAATCCTGCTACCTTGGCCACAGCCAATTAGACTAAGGATTAGGGAAAGGCAGTCCAAAAGAAGTGAGGCGTACCCAAACTCCTTGTGATTCATTATGAAGTCTGCTACCATGAACTTCTGCTCCTTACAGGGTCTCCTATGACAGAACCTATTTCCTAGTGGGAGAAGTTGGAAATCCAGAAAATAAACAGGCACACAAATAAATACACAAGATAATTCCAGACGTAAATGAGTGCCATTAGAGAAACAGGACAGAGTGTGGCCCTGGGGAGCTACGTGCACAGACTGGGCAGGGAAGACCCCTCCCCCTGTTCACCAATCAGGCGCCGAATGCAAAGGTGCGAAGCCTGGGGAAAGATTTCTAGGCAGAGGAAACAGCAGGTGCAAACACTGTGAGAAGGAAATGAAGTGGAAGGTGGAGTCCCACGAACAGACAAATGTGTCTGGTGTGGCTAGAACACGCGGAGGGGGAGGGGATACCAGGAGATGAGTCCAAGGGAAGCAGGAATGAACACTGTGCGGTGAAGAGTAGGAACTGGGTTTATTATAGGTGTGATGGTCTGCCTTGCATTTTCTCCAAGCATCCTGGCTGCCGTGTGAAGAATGAACTGTCAGGAGTTAAGAGCCAACAGGCTAATCCGTAGGCTGCATGGACTCAGCACACCTGATGGGATTACTGGGGCTGCCTCTGTGCCCTCTCTGCTCTAAGCTCTTTACAGCTATCACCTCACTGAATTCTCACAATCCCATGAAGGAGTCCTTTTCTAATTTGCATTTGGGAGTCAAAGGAATGGAGGAACAGCCTTGCCCATGGTCAGGTGCCTAGCAGGTTGAGGGGTCTGGATTTGAACCCCGGCAGTCCGGCTGCAGAGTCCCACCCCGCTGTGATACTTCCCTTGCTGTGTTCCAGCTCGGGGGATTAGCCCACTATTTCAGGCGGTGTCTGCCAACAACCCAGAGGCCATTGTTAGGAGTTGGGGGTAAAGATGTACGTTCAAGGCAAAACCAAACCTACAGTGATAAGCAGTAGTGGCAGGAGGCCAGAGGTGCAGTGGGGTTGACTTCAAGTGGGTAGAAGGGACTTCCTGGGATAAGAGAAATCATCTATATCTCGATTGTGACAACGCTGACATGGTGCATACCTTTGTCAAAATATCACTAACTATACAACTGAAATGGGTATGCTTGACTGCATGCAAATTACACCTCAATAAAACTAATAGAACCCATTAAGTCTATATTCATTTCTAGTAAATAACTTCTTTGGATTGCAGTGAGTATATCCTATACACACAATGAAAAGCCATATCATATTACAGCTTCCAGCAGAACCTCCTGGAGGATGTATGCATGAGAAAAGGCTCCTTCAGTCAGCCCCTGTGATCCAGGCAAACTCCATCCACGCAGGATTTCATGTAGCAAAAGCATCCGGGCAGATCCAACCCAGCCCACCACTATGCCCTGCGTGTCTGTAGGCAGGTGCCAGCCGTATGCACAGCTGATTCAAGTAAAACCTGGGCAGATGTTTCAGAACCCCGAGACCACACAACTGGCCTTCTACGGCTGAAACAAGCTGACATTCCGGAAGTTCCTTTCTCCAGCAGCTCAGGATATAACAGACTGCCCCCCATGCCCTCTCTGCCCCCGGTCCTGCCCCCAGCACTTTGGCTGTCCTCCAGCAAAAGGAGCAAGTTCAGAGGCACCTGTCTGGCCATGAAAAGGCAGGGAGTGAGGCACGGGCCCCCAGCAACAAAGCGACAGCAGCTTTACATCGAAGATCCAGACTTGCAAGGACCTGGGCCCCGCTTCACCGCTGTGGGCTTCAAACTGGCCACTTCCCCGCCGTACCCAGCCCTCAAAACTATTCCCAACCATCACAGTGTTTCTATTTTTCTTTGTTTCTTACTTACTTTTGAATGTGAATGTCTTAAGGCAGGACCAGACACTCCAGCACCCCCTGCACCCCATTATATTTTGTCCTATGCCCAGCCAATTTCCATAATTAAAACACCTCCAGGCACCTAAAGATATGTGTCCATCAACTCTGCTTTAGACAAAGCACTGCAAGCAGACACCTGCCCAAGGTCAGCACCAAAGCACGGAATGGCCTTTTTCAGCTTAATTGTATGCCCCAAATTAAATATAGTAAACTAGAAAAAGTAATTCTTTTTCAAAGTGCGCACGAAAATCCTTTTTCATCTGAATTAGGAGCAATTATCTTGCTATGCTTCTTGAGCTCTACATTACCCAGTGGTGATTTACGGAAGGACGGGTTTAATGATTAATTTTTCCACCAATGGGTTTGCAGTGCAAGATGAATATACATGCATGTCTATATCTATATCCGTATATGTCATACCCATACCTATATCCATACCTGATATATTAAAAACTCTACCTGGCCTCTGTCTGGGTCCCTGTCACCAAGCTTCAAAAACCCTTGGAATTTTCCTCAGTGATAAAAGACTTTGCTATTCACAAGTGTGTGCTAATGAGGTGACTTGTGGGTGGGGCCTTAGAAAATGTCGATCGAGGGGCTGGCCACACCAGAAACACCAAGGAGGTGAGCAGAGGGATAGAACTTTCAGCTCACACCCCAATCCCTGGGAGAGGAGGCGGCCAATAGTTTAATCAGCCATGCCTTTGTAATGAACTCCATAAAAAAACCTCTGACCTCTACACTCAGTGGAGTTACCTGTTGGTGAACACATCCAAAGCTGAGAGGGTCATCTACCCAGATTTCCCAAACAGAGTTCATCAAAGCTCTGCGTCCACTGCCCAGACCTTGTCCTGGGCCTCTCTTCCATTTGTCTGTTCCTGACTTGTGTCCTTCATAATAAAACCATCATTGTAAGTACAGTGTCCAGTGAGGTCTGCGAGTTGATCTGAAACCAAGCGGGGCCCTGCTGGGGCTCCTGGGCACGGAAGCTTTCTGTCCCCCGTTTCTTGTAGGCAAGACTCCAGCCTCCATGACCTCCCCTGAGTTCCAAAGGGCAGATTCGAACAGTTGCTAATCAAGGTAGGGGGGCAGCCAGGAAACCACCTGAGGCGAGATTAAAGGGACCCGAGAAGCTCATCAAGGTGAGGAGACTCGGGGGCTTCCCTGGTGGCGCAGTGGTTGAGAGTCCGCCTGCCGATGCAGGGGACACGGGTTTGTGCCCCGGTCCGGGAGGATCCCACATGCCGTGGAGCGGCTGGGCCCGTGAGCCATGGCCGCTGAGCCTGCGCGTCCGGAGCCTGTGCTCCGCAACGGGGGAGGCCACAACAGTGAGAGCCCCGCGTACCGCCAAAAAAAAAAAAGTTGATGAGACCCGACTGCCTGAGACCCTGCACACACCCTCATCTTGTCAGCAACCCACCCTTGAACTATTGCTGTAAAACCCCTCATCAAATCCTCCAGGTCAGGACACATAGTTTTTGAGGGCAGGAGCCCACTGTGGCCCCCTTGGCCTGGCGAAGCAATAAAGCTCTCCTTTTCTACTTCACCCCAAACTCCGAGATTCGATTTGGCACCGGTGTAGAGGCTGAGCTTTCGGCATCAGTTCTAGCAAGTTATGAAACCCCAACAAAGGTCATGGGGACCCCCGAATTTGTAGCCAAGTTGGACAGAAGCACGGGTAGCCTGGGGACCCCCCCTTGCAGCTGGTGTCTGAAATGAGGGGGGTCCGGTTGGAATGGAGCCCTTAACCTGTGGGTCTGTACTGACTCTGGGGAGTTAGTCGGGATCGAACTGAATTGTTGGATATCCGGTCCATGTCAGGGAGCTGGTGTCAGAGACATTACCGATACGTACATCTATACAAAGAGACAGAAGAGTCCAGTGGTCACTAGGGCTGCCATCCCCAGAATTGGGACGCTGGGACGCACACCCACTTCTATTCTAAAGGAGCCCGTGACCCAGGAGTAGTGGAAATCTATTGTTCGTCCATGTGCAGTTGCAACTTGGGCCTTAGGCCAAAGACAATTCATCATGGAACTAACCAATTCATCATGGAACTAACCATGATCCATTGCAAATCCAATGAGAGTCAAGTTGGAAACTCTTGGGAAAGCCTCAGGGCAAAGCAATGTTCTCTTTCTTTTCTGCTAAAGTTGCCCAGTGGATAGGATGCAAAACTGGAGTTGTTAACAGTCATCCTGGCACCATGAGGGCAGGGCTGCCCAAGAAACCGACATAAAATAAAACAGAGCCGAGAAACAGAAAGAGATAGAGTCCTGATGGCATCTCTACGCCAAAATGCAGAGTACCCCGGCCTCTTAGTTATTTAAGTCAGGAAGTCCCTCTTTCTTTGTGAGCCAGTTTGAGTTGGGTTTTCTGTCATTTGCACCCCAATGAGTCGTGAAAATACGCGAGGCTGAAATCCACTTAAACTCTTCCAGCAAACAGAGGCAACTTAGGAAGCCTCTAAATATTGGTTCTACTTGGCAGATGCTGGAACTGGCTCACAGCAGCTTTCAGGAGCCAGGGTTAAATCTCCAGGAATTTCGCAAATCATTTGTTAAACTCTTAGTAGTTTGCAATTAGCCACGCGTGTGTGAGAACCAACCGCTAAACGTTTACCAGCAAAACTGTAGTTCTCGAGTCAAAAAAACTGTCTTCAGAGGCCAGAGGGTGGTTCAAGGCCAGTCTCTGAACCCCCTCTCAAAATCCCCCCCAAGCCCCTCCAGCTTTGACGTTCCCTTCTCATTTCCAGCCTCCGCAGGCCAGGCCCCAGGAACTGAAGGGGAAAGGGATGTGCAGAAAATGCAGTGTCCTATCCACATCTGCTGGGTCTATGTAGACCTCCCTTTTTCACAGTCTAGACTCAGACAAAGATACGGGCTCCTGGAGGCCGTCAGATTCTTCAAAGCTGCCTAGACACACATGCTGCCGTACACCTTCCAGTTAAGTCCCATCCAAGACCAACACAAGACCACTTTCCAATTTAGGGACTTCTCAGCGTTGACAGTGGACTACATACATAGGACAAAATCCCTCTACTGAGTTGTTAAAGAAATACACAGCAGAGCCTGTTTTAATACCTGGTCTCTTTTTCCCAATAGGAGGAACTCTCCCCAAGAAAAAGTAGGAGTTGAAAGGCACAGAATCGCTAATCCGAAGTGGAAAAATGGAAGACATCTACAGCATGGAGCATGTGAACTTTGTGATCCTGATCTCCAAACTGAACGTCGCAATCCACTGTGATGCAGCCTCTGCTCAGGGCCCCCAACTGCGTGCGGTATTATCTCCTCAGCATTAGCTGTTCAAAAAAACTTTTTATCTTTTGTTTCTTTTATTTATTTATTTTTTTAGCATCTTTATTGGGGTATAATTGCTTTACAATGGTGTGTTAGTTTCTGCTTTATAACAAAGTGAATCAGTTATACATATACATATGTTCCCATATCTCTTCCCTCTTGCGTCTCCCTCCCTCCCACCCTCCCTATCCCACACCTCTCTAGGTGGTCACAAAGCACCGATCTTGGCTGCAGGATGACTTAAGAACGTATCTTCCTCCCAGTCTAGCAGCTTTAAAGGCCAAGTCTGCACCCCCCAAGGAAGAAAAGAAATACAAGGAAGTTGTTCAGAGGCCTGTTGTTCGTGTAATGTGTCCGTCTAAGAGCCAAAACTGTGAAATTTTCACAGCAAAAGCCAACGAACAGTTCTGAAACCCAGCAGGACCCTGTGGGGCTCCTGGGCACAAAAGTCTTTGTTTCCCCACCCACCCCCGCCCACCCCCGTTTTTTTGTTTGTGGGAGGCTTCATTCAGCCTCCGAGACCTTCCCTGAGTTCCAATGGGCAGGTTCAAACAGTTGCTAATCAGGGAAGAGAGGGGATGCAGAGAACAGCAGAGGAGTAGTCAAGACACAATAGTGCGGCCCTGGGGCAGGGTCCCGGTTCCGCCCCAAGGAATATACATAACAGTATCTATGAGCCCTTTTGCAGATACTGAGACCCCCGTCAGGTGGGAGAAGTTAACTGTCTGCTGCCCACAAGCACGTAGACCCCAGACCGCCGGAACCAGAAGGTTGACGATGCCCATTCCTGACTACCTCACCGCCAACCAATCAGAAGAAGGTCCACAAGCTGACCACGCCCTCTTTGAACCACTGCTATAAACCTCCTCACTACCCTCTCCAGGACAGGATTTTGAGGGCATTAGCCCACCGTGGCCCCCTTTGCCTGGCAAAGCAATAAAGCTACACTTTTCTACTTCATCCAAAACTCTGCTCCGAGATTCAATTCGGTACCAAGGTACAGAGGCCGAATTTCGGCCACAGTTCTCAGTGCACTTTTCAGACACCTCTATGTCTATGGGGTGTAACCCCAAACAGAAGTTTCTGGGTTAAATGCCAAAGGGGGATGTCAACTGTCCATGCTTGGATGGGTAAGGTGATTTCTCCCACATCAACAAATCCATTAATAAAAGATGTACTTTGCTCGAGATTCAAATAAGTTAGAGCTGAACGTGTCCTTGGAAATCATGTAAATTCATCCTTCACACAATACATATACAGAGAGAGAGAGATGCGGGTGCCTTTCAATAAACATCAGAAAGCATATTCCACGGAGGCAAAGATTTCTTCTTTCAGAACAGACTAGGCAGCTCTCCTGGGAATACCTAAATCTTACTCTTGTCTTGTTGGAAGGCCTAAACCAGTCACATTTCTGGCCTGACTGCTCTATTAGAAAAGGAAAGCGAGGGAAACACTTAAAAATTCTTGTACTACGATTGTCGTAGAGGAGACACAGTTTTGATCGAACAGTTCAGAGGGTTATTTTTCCTTTAATTCATTGCATCAGACGTGCAACAAAGGCTATTTATCTTCCAATCTCTTCGTCTCTCCTTCTAAGATCTGATGGGAGAGGGGCCCTCTGAGCAGATGCATTATTCTGACTGTGAGGAACAAAATGGAAAGGCACACTGCGTGCCAAGAGGGAAAAAAAGCTGTTGTGATTGCCATTATCACACCATTTCACTGATTTACTGCAACTCAAAGAAGGGCAGAAATGAAGACAATTAAAAGAGAACCAGACTGCTGTCGCCTACGTGATTATAAAAACAAACAACAGGAATTTAAGCTCATTTGTCAAAAGCAGCAGAAGTTCCAGCAACAGAATTTTTAAAAGCCCAGCTCTTTGCCCAACTATTCCAATGGTGAGACACTAAACCAGCGTGAACCCCTTGCACAAAGAAGGACGCATCTCCTCGAGGTGCTACTACCTTGTTTCAAATCGGCTCTTTTACAAAGAGACTCAATCAAATCCACCAACAATCAAACTCACAAAGATCCGACTTCACAGAAGCAAAAATATACCCTTTGCTTTCATTTTTGTGGGTAAAAACAAACAAACAAACAGGTTCTTTTTGAGGATAAATTTCATATAATTTGTGAGAGAAAAGTATTCCAGGAAGAACTGAGAGTTAAGGAGATAACAAATTTTTTGAATGTAAATTGGATCGTGTCCCTCTGTTTTTTAAAAAATTCCCATCAACTTCCCATCGATTTACCCTCTGTGAACTGTTTTCTGCCTGCATCTCGGATTCCACTGCCTACTGTTCTCTGTATTGGCTACATCCCACCCCCAGGAACCTGCTTACGACAGGGGTCAGAAAACCAGGGATCCTGGATTGAATCCAGACTGCCATCTGTTTCCATACAGCCGCAAAGTGAAAATGGTTTTTACGTTTTTAAATGGCTCCAAAAAAATTTTTTTAAATAGAGGAAGAATATTTCATGACATGTGAAAAGCATATGAAATTCTAATGCAAGTGATTATAAATAAAGCTTTATTGGAACAGAGGCAGGGACATTTTGTTTACACAACATCTGGCTGCCTTCACATTGCAACGAGAGAGTCGACTGGCTGTGACAGAGATCATAGGGCCCGCAAAGCCTCAAAGACGTGCTAGTTTGCTGAACCTGGCTTAGAACACCAAGCTTACTCATACTTTAGGGCCTTCACGGGGACTCTAGAAAGTTCTGGTCCCAGATGTCCTCATAAATGCCTCAGGTCTTGTCTTAACGGGTTCAGGCTGCTGTGACAAAGTACCACAGATGGCATGGCTTATAAAGAACCTCAATTCATTCCTTACAGTTCTGGAGGCTGAAGTCCAAGACCAGGGCACCAGGTCGGGTGCTGGTGAAGACCTCCTTCCTTCCGCGTGAGAGGGCCATTTTCTCACTGTAACCTCACATGACAGAGGGCAGAGGCAGGAAACAAGGGCACTAATCCCATCCATGAGAGCCCCACCCTCACAACCTCACCTAATCCTAATCACCTCCCAAAGGCTCCACCTCCTAAGACCATCACATTGCGGGTAGGGGTTTAACATCGGAATCTGGGGGAGAATCTGGGGTCTCTACTTAAATGTCACCTCTACCAGGATGGCTTCCCTGACCACCTCATCCACAGAGCAACCCACCTCATTCTTGATTCGCTCCGTATTACTTCCTTCCTGGCCCACAGCATTTCTGAAATTATTCTGTACATCACTTTTTCATTGTCTGCCTCCCCACTAGAATATAAGCTCCATGTGGGCATACTCTTCTGTCCTATTCACCACAGTGCCCTGCACATGCAGGCGCTCACCAAATATTGAATGAATGATGAATGAATGATTGAATGAACTCACAGCAGAGAAAGCACCAGGATGACTGTTTGGCCTGAACCTGCTATGCGCAAAGGACCTCCTTTACAATGCTGTGTTAGTTTCTGCTGTACAGCACAATGAATCGGTTATACATATACATCTATCCACTCTTTTTTAGATTCTATTCCCATATAGGTCGTTACAGAGTACTGAGTAGGGTTCCCTGTGCTATACAGGAGGTCCTTATTAGTTATCTCTTTTATATATAGCAGTGTGTATATGTTGATTTTTTTAAATTAATTTTTATTGGAGTCTAGTTGATTTACAGTGTTGTGTTAAGAAGCGTTAATTATTAAACGTAAACGTTGAATGCCTCACAGAATTTGGGCATTTCTTCTGCTTCTGGTACTCTTCTATCTTCTGCTTAAATGTAATAATAGACTCAAAAAGTAATGAAACGATGCTGTCCTGACTCACCCTTAGAAAGGCCTTGTAGGTTCAAATTAAGACAGTGTTAAAGGGAAGAGACAGGGACATCCAGCAGGCTCGACTCAGAAGAGCGACACTGCCATCCTGGCCACTCAATGGCCTGGAGCTGCAGTTCAGGGATGGGACGGGTGACAAAATGAGCGAGGCCTGAGGCAAACAGCAGCCCTTTAGCCCCCAATGAGGGACCTGCGCCCAGGCTTCCAACTTTCAAAGGCACCAGAGACCCAAATGCACGTGAACTCTCCTGATGTGAAAATGTCCACAATTAAGAAAACAACCGACTGATCGAACACATGCCTACAGGCAACGTCTGACCTACGGCTGCCATTCTGTCAACTCTGGCCTGGAGAGTTCCAAATAAACCAACATTCCCACATTCACTCATTCATTCACTATTTACAAGAGCTCTGAACCTCTTCTCTATGTTCTCAGCATTGGTAAGTGGGCTCCCTTCTTCACCACTAAAGGGGCGGGAAAGGAGCCCAGAAGTGTTCATTCCATTCCAAATACAACTGTTTGGTGATTTACACTCAGCCCTTAGCATCCTCACCAAATCATTATTTCCAACTCAGCAAAAGCTCTCCACTTAGAAGCCTGTGTTGAGATGCGGTGGAAATAACGGCTGGCACTTCTCCCGGCTGTCTCCATGGCCATGGCTGTACTCCCCCCATGAGTGTATCTGTCAAGACTCTTTCAGCAACAAATGACACAAACCTAAATCAAATCAGCTTAAAGGAAAAAAAAAAAAAGAGAGAGATTTTACTGACTCATGTAACTGAACTGTTCTGGGGTCAACCTGGTGGCTTCAGGCATGGCTGGATCAAGCCTCAAATAACACCGTCACACTTGTCTTCTCTCTGTGTCTTTGTGCTGGCTTCATTCTTGGGCTCTCTGAGGTGGCCCCCAGCATCCCCAGCTTGCATCACCCTTACTGCCATTCATCCCCACAAAATGTGACCTTATCTCTTCCAAGGTTTCCACCAAAAGCCATGAGACTGTCTCCCGTTTGCTGAAACTGGATCAGGTACCAAGCCTCAGCTCAATCACCGTGGCCAGTTGGATGGAATGTGGTGGTGGCCTCACTCCGGTTCCATGTGCCCACATCTGGAACCAGCCTCACTCTAGGGACTGATATGGGGGATGGGGTGACTCCCCCAGAAGGAAACAAGATGAGGCTGTAAGTAGCGGGATGGAGGCTGGGTGTGCGAACACACTTTCTGTTCACTGCGATGGGCGTGAACCTCCTCCCCATCTCAGAATGCGGCGTATCTTTATGAAGAAACAACTCCTCTGACCTCGTGAAGAAAGAACAACAGGAGACTATCACTACTGTCCTGAGACAGAGTGAAACGGCTAAGGTGCAGACACATTCGGACAACCACACACGGGTGAGATGAACTACAGAGATGCTCGTGACCTTGCCTTAATCCCAGCCACTTCCTGCCCACGTGTCAGACTCAGGAACCCAGCAGATCGACAGCTGATTCTACCAGGCGCTTGTGAGCCAAGGGAAGCCTGTGCCCCTATCTGCTCAGCTGAGAAACATCCTTCAACGCTTAGGACAAATAAGGTCAAGGAGTGTCATTCATCTGCCTCCTACTGGCAGCCTGCAAATCAACAGGGGCCAAACAGCAGGCATGCTCTTCGAGAACAGCAGCCTAACTCTACCTGCTGACCACACACACACACACACACACACACACACGCGCACGCACACACGCGATAACCTGAGCCTCATCCCGCAGCCTCCCACAGAGCTGTTAGCACCGATGACCACCCATTCCAGAAAGCTGACTCCTGGCTGTCTCTCCTCCCAGTACACCAGAGAGGTTATTCTAATGTCTTCACATCGACCACTCACTGTAACATACGCGCGTGAGGCCGCACGGACTTATCTTCGATCCCAAAGTGATGACTAAAGCCTAGAATCGATCTTACGGATGGGGGTCACTTTCTGTCCCTTTTGCCCTAAGAACTGAGACCCTCTGTATCCCCAAGGCTTAACCAACAAGACTAAAAACTAAGACCATCTACATTGAAACGGCCTTACGATCTGTTCCAGGAAATTCCCGTCCAGGAAGATAAGACTGTGAAATAATACGGAACCTCACTGCTGGCTTCAGGAAATTGCTAAAAACTGTTTTACGGAAACAATCTATTGCTCTCCTGGGCAAAGAAGCCCGTTTTCAGAGCAACATACGGCTCACCTGGCCTCAAAGCTCACTTATAAAATAACTGTGGTTCCAGCTTCCCTACAAGCCCTTCACTTTGCTGTCCACCTGATCCCCAAACTGAAAGACTCACCTTAAGCTAGTGGGGCTCAGACTCCAGAATTCTAAATATCCATCCCTGACCTCCCTTTTCTGGGATACTACTGTCAGACTCAAGAGGTGCTTTTTTTTTTGGCTGTACCACGTGACTTGCAGGAGCTTAGTTCCCCGACCAGGGATCGAACCCAGGACCCGGCAGTGAAAGCACTGAGCCCTAACCACTGGACCGCCAGGGATTCCCCAGAGGTGCTTTTTTTTTTTTTTTTTAAACTGCAGTAAGTAATAAAATGAGCTCTGATTAATTAGGCGATTATACTGGAGGTCTTTCGGTGATGAATGGTTGCCACCTCCGGGGATTTCCTGGAATGTCCCTGCAGATTTCATTCCCAGGCTCCCATGTCAGCTGGCTGCAGGCAGGGCTGGACCAATGAGAGCTACTGGCAGGACACTGGAGGGTAAAAGAGAGAGATGCCAGGGCTTCTGTCCCCTCACACTGGGGTGTCTTCCTTACTCTGCAGTCAGCTGCATCTTTTTCTTTTGGCGGTCCAGCAGGTAACGCTTCTCCTCGAAACAGGACGGTGGGGACCCATCTCCTCCCCTTGTCCTTTCAGTCTGGAGATGCTGGGGGGCCCTGCTGTAGGCAATCTCTGAATTCCCTCAGCTGTCCCCAAAATGAAATAAGACGATGCTGTGAGAAGCCGGATGGATGCTGAGTGTGCAAACATACTTCCTGTCCACTATGATGGGCATGAATCTCTTTCCCACCCAAGAATGTGGTATATTTTTATGAAGAAACAACCTCCTTCAACCTTGGAAAGAAAGAACAATAGGAAACTATCACTATTGTCCAGAGTTGAAACTGAGTTTCTTCTACTAAACCGATGTCTTCTCCTACATTCCCTGTGTGGACAAATATTTTGACGTGCTTTCTGTTCTCCTGGTTAAACCAAAAGGGATACATAAAATAATTCCACTAGGGAAATAAATGTCGTGAAATAAATCCTGAACATCATCTCATCCCCGCATCACTGCCCCACAGCATCTGTGCCTCAGAGTCAAAATCACCTGGGAAGCTTTTAGAACTAGACCCTTGTCTGGGTCCCACCACGAATCAAAGAAATCAGAATCTCTGGGTCCGTATTTTTTTTAAGTTTTTGCCTAAGATGCAGAGAACAGGGGGGAAAGGACTGCTCCCCTCCTAACAACGACAGTAACAAAAACGCTGGATACACTACAGACTAACAGAGTTTCACAAACACATCGAAGAGCTGAGGTTGCATAGCAACCAAATAGCCCGAAATCCAAGAAAAGAGAGGTTCCTTCAAAAAGACAAGAGACACTGGCTCACCTGTGCCGGAGCTCGGGCAGAAGAAATTCCAGGTGCCGCGCAGGTGGATCCTGGTATTCAAGGTGGACAACCTCATAGCCAGATGGGGGATCTTGGCAAAGAGATGGAAACTTAGAAAATGTCAGATGGGAATGTTAGAAATAACATAGTAATGAAAAGCCCGCAGTCAGAGATGAAGAATGTCTTCAATGGGCTTATTCGTAGGCTAAACATGGCTAAGGGAAGACTCAACGATAGGAAAACAGGTCAAAAGAAGTTACTGAAACTGCAACACTAGGAGAAAAAAAAGAAGAGTAAGAAAACAGAGCATCTAGGACCTGAGGGACAATGTGAACGAGTCCAGCATATGTGTAATTGGAATCACAAGAGAAGAGAGAGAGAAAAGAAGTTAATACCTGAAAACAGAACAAGTGCTATTCCCCAAGATAATGAAAGCTATCAAACCACAGACCAAGAAGCTCAGAGGATCCCAACCAGGATAAATAAATGCAAGAGAGCACATCTTGACACATCTTATCCAAACTGCTGAAAAAGAAAGAGAAAGAGAAAACTTAGAGGGCAGCCCAAGAAAAAAGACACATTACAAACAGAGAAACAAAGGTAAGGATTTCAGTAGACTTCTTCTCAGAAGCTATATAAGCCAGGAGACAGCAAAGTAACATCTTTAAGTAAATACTTTCAGAACTAAAAGTAAAGGTTTTTCGGAAACGTGAAAACCAGGAATGCATCACCATCAGATCTCTGATATGAAGTTCTTCGGGAAGAAGGAATATATTACCAGACAGAGACTTGGATCTACACAAAGAAATGAAGACTTCTGGAAACGGTTAAAATGTAGTTGTTCTAAAAGATGACTGATTGTATAAGGCAAAAACAATAACAATAGGAAAAAGCATAAAAAATGCCTGACCCATGATAGAAACTAAATATTCATTTCCTTCCCCCATTTCGTTTTTTTCAGTAAAGAAAGTATGTTAAAAAAATTAACAGTAATAACTATAGACTGTAGCTTTATAGCATGTGTAAAAATTAAAAATGACATTAATAAAACTAAAAGTGGGGGAGAGGGAGTGTAAATATACTATCTGGAGGTTCTTACACTCTATGCAATGTGGTGTAATATTCTTTGGAAATCACATTGTAATAAGTTAATAGTCTGTATTCAAAACTCTAGGGCAATTACTGCAGTGATTTTAAAAAGGTAAGTGAGAATTCCCTGGTGGTCCAGTGGTTAGGACTCTGCGCTCTCACTGCCGAGGGCCCAGGTTCCGTCCCTGGTCGGGGAACTAGGATCCCACAAGCCACGCAGTGTGGTCAAAAAAAAGGATACAAGTAATAGCCCAATAGTAGAGATAAAACAGAATTACAAGTAATGTTCAATTAACTAAAAACAGTCAAGGGGGTGCACAGGGGACAGAAAGAATATCCTACAACTAGGAAGACGGTAGATTTTAACCTAATCGGATATGAAATTATATGACATGTAAATTGTCTAAACACACCAAATAAACAACAGGTTGTTGGAGTGGATATAAAACAACACCCAGTTATATGCTACCTAGAAGAAACACACTGTAAATATGAAGACATTAACGGGTTAAAATTTTTTTAATATACTATGCAATCACTACCAAAAGAAAACTGAAGGAACTATATTAATGTCAGAAAAAATAGACTTCCAAATAAGCAATAATACAAGGGGGAAAAAATGAGGTATTTTATGCTCATAAACGGGTCAATTCATCTGCAATATGTAACAATCCTAAATGTGTTTGCACCGAACAACAGAACTCCAAAATACATGAAGCAGAAACTAACAGGAGAAACAGAAAACTCCGTAATTATAATTGGAGAGGTCAACACTCACTAATGGAAGGAACATGTAAACAGAAAGTCAGTAAGGATATAGGATACTTGGACAACACTATCAATATAACATTCTCTTCAAGAACACAGGAGTAGTTAGCAAGATAGACCATATACTGGAACATAAAAAATACTCAAAAATATAAATGAATTAACATCCTACAAAATATATTCTCTGAGCAAAATGGAATTAAACTAGAAATCCATAACAGAAAGGTATCCAGAAAATCCTCAAACATTTTTAAAGTAAACAACAAACTCCTAAATAACATACGGGTCAAACAGGAAGTCACAAGGGAAATTATGAAAAAACTATAAAACTAAGAAACTATGTAAATTGCATGAAAATAAAAGTATAACATAGAAGTTTGAGAGACAGAGATAAAACAGTGCCCAGAGGAAAATTTGTA
The DNA here is from genome assembly GCF_003031525.2 of Neophocaena asiaeorientalis asiaeorientalis. Taxonomy (NCBI): domain Eukaryota; kingdom Metazoa; phylum Chordata; class Mammalia; order Artiodactyla; family Phocoenidae; genus Neophocaena; species Neophocaena asiaeorientalis. Next base: position 1,151,753 of record NW_020174645.1, on the reverse strand, counting down.
GCATTAGATGCTTACATGAGAAAAGAAGAAATGTCTGAAAAACTGATCCAAGCTTCAATGTGAAGAGACCAGATAAAGAGGAGAAAATTAAACCTGAAGCTGCGAAAGGAAATAATAAGGATTAGGGCAGAAATCAACAAACATGAAAAAAGAAAACAACAGAGAAAAATAAAATTGAAAGTTGTTTCTTTGAAAAGACAGGTAAAAATCTTAAACCTCTAGCCAGACTGACCGAGAAAAAAGAGAAAAGAACATGCAACTAATTGCAGGAATGAAATAGGTGGCATCACTACAGATCTCAAGGCATGAAAAGGCTAGTAAAAGAATATTACCAACATTATTTCCATAAATTCAACAATTTAGATAAGCCAGACCAATTCACAAAAAATACAACTACCAAAACTTACTCAATATAAGATAATTTGAATAGCCCTAACACTATTAAATTGAATCTATAATTTAAAAGCTTCTGAAAAAAATATCCAAACAGAGGCAGTTTCATCAGAAAATTTAAACCAAACATTTAAAGAAGTACTAGCACTGCATTTATAGTGTCCTCCAGAAAATAGAGCAGCAGGGAACACTCCACGTTTCACTTTATGAAACTGGTTATTACCCTAATACAGAAACTAGACAGAGATAGTACATAGAAGAAAACGACAGAAAATAACTTAGATACAAAAGCCCCACACAGAATATCATCAAGTCAAATACAGCAATGCACTGAAAATTATACCAGGACTAAGTTGGGTTTGTACAAGGAATACAGAGTGATTCAATACTTGGAAATCAATGTAACCCACACTATCAACAGACCGAGAAAAATCATACGCTTGTGGCAACTGATGCAATAAAAGGATTCGTCAAAGTTCAACATCCATTTATGATAAAATCTGCCCGTAAATTAGGAACAGAGCAGAACTTCTTCGTCTCCATATTTTTATGAAACCTACATATTTCATAAACATATATATGCATCTACAAGAAACCTACATCATAGTTAATGGTGAAAGACTGAATGTCTTTCTCCTAAGATTGGAAACAAGGCAGGATGCAAACGCTCCCCACTTTTTTTTTTTTTTTTTTTGCGGTACGCGGGCCTCTCACTGTTGTGGCCTCTCCCGTTGCGGAGCACAGGCTCCGGACGCGCAGGGTCAGCGTCCATGGCTCACGGGCCCAGCCGCTCCGTGGCATGTGGGATCCTCCCGGACCGGGGCACGAACCCGTGTCCCCTTCATCGGCAGGCGGACTCCCAACCACTGCGCCACCAGGGAAGCCCCGCTCCCCACTTTTATTCAACATCATACTGGAATTTCTAGCCAGTGCAAAGGGAACGAGGGGAAAGGCATAAAGATTGAAAAGTAGGCAATGAAACTATATTCACAAATGACGTGATTGCCCGTAAAATGTCGCCAAGAGTCCACCCAAAAAAAGCTACTAAAATAAATAAGTTTAGGATAAAAGGTCAATATATAAAAATCGATTTTATTCTATACATTTGCAATAAATTCACATTTTAAAAAGAATACTATTCACAAATAGCACCCAAAAACCTGGAACACTTGGGTATAAATCTAAAACGTTTGCGTGGCATCTGTATTCTGCAAACTATAAAACAGTGATGAGAAAAATCAAAGAAAGCCTAAATAAATTGTCAGATGTACCATGTTCGTGAATTATAGAGTTCATTGTTATTAAGATAGCAGTTCTCATTATTATGAAGGTGTATTTTCGCACTTTCAGTGTAATCCCGATCAAGATCCCAGCAGGATCTTTTTTCAGAAATCGAGAAGCCAGTTCCAAAATGCATATTGTAAATCAAAGGCTAGAATAGCCAAAATGTCTTTGAAAAAGAAAAAAACTGTATGATTCCCATTACCTGATTTCAAGATTTATTTTAAAGAACAGTAATCAAGACAGAGTGGTATTGGTAAAAGGATAGACACATAAACCAACGGAACAAGACAGACTCCAGAATATGCCTACCATACACAGTCAAATGATCTTGACAAAAATATAAAGCCAATTTGAGAGAAATAACAGTCTATAACAATAAAATATGCTGGAACAGTTGAGCAGTCATACGTAAAAACCTAAACCTTGACCCATACATTGCCACGTATACAAAAATTAACCCAGAAGAATCATAGACCTCAGTGTAAAACCTAAAACTATAAAACTTATTAGAAAAAAAAAAAAAAAGGGAAAAGCTGTTTGACCTTTCTTTTGGCAAAGATTTCTAAGATGACAACAAAAGCAATTCCATTAAAAAATAATTAGACTTCATCAAAATAAAAAAGTCTGCTCTGCCAAACATCTGTTAAAAGACATGACGTGCTATACACTAAGAAAAAAAATTCAAATCACATATATAATAAGCGACTTGTATACAAGGTATACAAACAAGTTTCTAAACTGAATAAGATGACCCAAATTAGCTGCCCATTTTAAAACAGAAAGAATTTGATCAGATACTTGATCCAAAAACAAGATGGCAAATAAGCCACTAAAAACGGCTCAACATCATTAGTGATTAGGGAATTGCAAATCAAAATCACCATGAGATACCATCACACATGTATTAGGCTAAAATAAAATCGCAACGTGAAAACAAGTGTTGGCAAGGATGCAGAACAGCTGGAACATTACACAGTGCTGGTACAAATGGTTCAACCATCTTGCAGAACAGTTTGGCAGTGTCTTATAATGTTAAACATGCAGGGTCCACACTGCCCAGCAATCTCATCCCCAGGCATTTACCCACAAAGAAATGAAAACACAGACCGACACCAAAATGTGTCCACAACCGCTTATGGTAGCTTTATTCATAATAGCCAAAACAATTAGCCACTCTGGCGTCTGTCACCTGGCGACGGATAATCAAACTGTGGTACATCCGTACCATGACATTACTACTCGGCAGAAATGAACTCCTGACACATCTGTAACAGATAAGAACAAACCTGACTCCACACTGGATCTTTTCTAAACTTGGCGCTCTGTTGTCTGTGCTGAGTCAGGCTGGCTCTGCACCTTTTGTAAAAGAACGTTGCATTTAGCCTGAAATATACAAAATAGCCCTTTGTCAAAGCTCTGCCTCCCGGGCTTGACCTTTAAAGGTATAACACTTTATATTCATACAGAGATAAAAAGTTGCAAAAGAGAAAATAACAATTGGAAGTGTTGAAGGTTTACAGGAACATTGTGATCAGACCTGCATGGACAGCTGCAAGAACATAGGGTTATCACATCCCCTCCAGGTCTGGCCGGGCACCGGGAAGTTTGAAACGGCCAGCCACAACTCGTCCCTTTTTAGAGGACAAATGTTGGCCAGGATGTGGAGAAAAGGGAACCCTCCTGTACTGTGTTGGTGGGAATGTAAATTGGTGCAGCCACTATGAAGAACAGTATGGAGGTTTCTCAAAAAAACTAACGAGAACTACCACATGATCGAGCAATTCTACTCCTGGGCATATATCTGAAAACAACAAAAACACTGATTCTAAAAGATACATGTACCCCAATGTTCACAGCAGCACTATTTACAGCAGCCAAAATACAGAAGCCAAAATGTCCATCAACAGATGAAAGGATAAAGAAGATGTAGTATGTATACATGAATACTACTCAGCCATTAAAAAAAAAAAGAATGAAATTTTGCCATTTGCAGCAACATGGATGGACTTGACATTATACTGAGCAAAATAAGTCAGACAGAGAAAGACAAGCACCGTATGATGTCACTTATACATGTAATCTTAAAAATACAACAAAATAGTGAAAATAACAGAAAAGCAGACTCACAGATACAGGGAACAAACTAGTGGTTACCAGTGGAGAGGCAATGTAGGGGTAGGAGAGCAAGAGGTACAAACTATTAGGTATAAAATAAGCTACAAGGATATACTGTACAACACAGGGAATACAGCCAATATTTTACAATAACTATAAATGGAATATAACCTTCAAAAATTGTTAATCACTATATTGTACACCTATAACATATAATATTGTACAGCAACTGTACTTCAATAAAAAATAAGGTTTATTGAGATATTTTATGAAAAAAATTTTAATTTAGATTTTAAAATTTAATTTAAAAAAATGTTTTTTAAAAGAGGAAGCCTGATTTCTAACTGGGGTAAGATGGTTCTTTGGGACACCATCTTCTCTGTCTGCTGGCTTTCTGAATGAAGTCACTATTCTTCACCCCAACACCTCATCTCTCAATTTGTCCCATCGTGTGGGAGCAGTACTAGCCTGGACTAGGTAACATCTCCAACAACCTGGAAGAATACGAAATGCACTGGGCTAAGTGAAAGTTACATAAGGTATAGTAACATGTATATAAGATTTGGTACCATGTATATAACACTCCGGAAAAAGCAAAACTTTAGTGACAGGAGACAGATCCATGGTGGCCAGGGGATGAGGGCAGAGGGAGGGACTAGCTCTGAAAGGGTAGGAGAAAACTTTTGGGGGGGGGGGGGGATAGAAATGTTCCATGTCGAGTGTGGCAGTGGTTACAAGACTATATGCATTTGTCGAAATTCACAGAACTGTACAAAAAGGTGAGCTGTACACCATGCAAATTTACCTCAATTAACCTGACACTCACCCACCCCACCAAATACCTTCTCACGAGATACCACTGCGCAGCCAGCGTTCAGAATCCCTGCTTTACTTCTCCACATGGACAGATGTTTTCCCTTGACGGCTTTTCTTCATGGTTCTCAGCCTCAATTTCACATCAGAATCAATTGAGGGGGAATCTCTCAAAACCCCCAACGCCTGGATGTCACCCCAGGATATTCCGATTTCCTTGGGCAACAGAATGTTGGAAAACTTGACAGGTGATACTAACAGGTAACCCAGGCTGAGAACTACCATTCCAAAGGCAATGCTTTTCCAAGAGGATGTTCCTCTCACTCTGGAGAGAAAACTTCTAAAACTATGTACCCACTTGTACATTTAAGAACTGATATCTAATACTTTTCATCACAGTTTCAACAGTTGCCAAGGATAAAGTTTCCTGTGTATTGTACACCTTGACATTTAAAATGAAACTGTTACATCACTCTTTTAAATGCATCCACTGGAATATAGATAACAGAATGACTTGACACCTACCTTCAACCATGTATAAAATCTTTAAAAAATCTTCTTTAACAATGGCAATCTTACATTGTTCCTTTTTCCCCTAAACTCACATTTCCATCCTGGTTCCCATACAGAATTTTATCCTATTGTAATATACCTTTTTTTTACTGAAGTATAGTTGATTTACAATGTTGTGTTAGTTTCAGGTGTACAGCAAAATGATTCAGATATACATACAATACATACATATACATACATACATGTATATAGGTATACATATATAGATAGATAGATAGATTCTTTTTCAGATACTTTTCCATTATGGGTTAGTACAAGATATTGAGTATAATTCCCTAGGTCCTTGTTGCGTATCTACCTGATACACCAGTAGTGTGTATATGTTAATCCCAAACTCCTAATTTATCCCCCCACCCACTTTCCCCTTTGGTAACCATAAGCTTGTTTTCTATGTCTGGGTTTGTTTCTGCTTTCCATATAAGCTGTTTAAATGATGAGACCAACAAGGTATTAATCTCTAAAATATACAAACAGCTCATGGAGCTCAATATCAAAAAAAAAAAAACGACCCGATCAAAAAATGATCTAAATAGACATTTCTTCAAAGAAGACATACAGAAGGCCAAGAGGCACATGAAAAGATGCTCAACTTTGCTAATTATTAGAGAAATGCAAATCAAAACCACAATGAGGAATCACCTCACACCAGTCAGAATGGCCATCATCAAAAAGTCTACAAACAACAAATGGCCGAGAGGGTGAGGAGAAAAGGGAACCCTCCTACACTGTTGGTGGGAAGGTAAGTTGGTGCAGCCACTATGGAGAACAGTATGGAGGTTCCTTAAAAAACTAAAAATAGAGTTGCCATATGATCCAGCAATCCCACTCCTGGGCATATACCCTGAGAAAACCATAATTTGAAAAGATCCATGCACCTCAATGTTCACTGCAGCTCTATTCACAATAGCCAAGACATGGAAGTATCCTAACGTAATGTACTTTTCATCTCGAAAATAATGTACCCATCATGCTATTACACTTTCCTACAACAAAAATATAGGTGTGTCTATACTGAACTTAAATTTTTTTGTTTCGTCTTACTGTAAGATTCTCAGTATTCAAAAACTTCATCAAGTTGGCATTGCAACAATGATATTATGACACAGCATAAATACGTTACACATTTCGATAAATATTTTTTAAAAATAAGAAGTACTTCTCTTCTTGTAAATGTACCTCTTAATGAGCTATGGGGTGGGAGTGTTATGCTGCTTTGATTAAATCTGTAGTTAACAATTGTACCTGGGGGATTGTGGAGGCTTTAACACCTGGGAGAAGTGAATCACACAGAGCTAGACGCTAGATGGATGAGAGTACCCTTCTATTGTAAATTCAAAGAAGGGGTGTGTGTGTGTGTGTGTGTGTGTGTGTGTGTATGTGTGTGAGAGACAGAGAGACAGGGAGGAAGAGACAGAAGACGCACAGGGTAGTTGTAAATTAACTTAGAGGGATCAAGTTTAGGACCAAATACATACAGAAGTTGAGGATTTGTAAATGCATTTCTTTTCAAATATCTCCACTTACATACCCCTCAGAAGGGCTTTGCATGACCCCTCCATTCAAATATTCTAGTGTCAAGCACACTCCTCCAAGTAAAGAAATAATGTACAAACAAAGTAGTAAACAAAAGCAAGCAATTCCTGGAAATTAAAAGTAAATATTATCCAGCAGAGATTGTCAATTCACACAGCCCCAGGGCCCAGCGAAATATAAATGAGCGAAGCTCTGCGGATTCCAGAAACACTGGGATTCCACTCCAGTGTTCATCTCCCCACATTCGATAGGCACCCAAACCCAGGGCACCAGTTCTCTAGTAGTCCAAGTCCAGGGATGATGTAACTAGGAAAGAAAAGAAAGGAAGACGGACCCAGTGCAGAGCATCTGGTGGTAACCGCAGCTGTCCTGCTTCGAACCATTGTTGACATGCAGAAGTATCAGGGCTGCTCACCACGGAAAAGCAGCAGGAAAATCCAGGCTCTTATGAAAATCTGCTGATCTCAAAATGATGACAAGACATTCACCGCGAAAGCCACACAAAATGTATCTGCAGGCCGCGTGTACCACCTGACACCACCTGTCAATCAAAAGCCACACCCCTGACATCCAACTACAGGAGGAAATCCAAAAGCTTTTAAAAAAGATACTCAATACCTTTAAGTTAACCTTAAAAATGCATTCCAATACACAGCAGGTGCAGACAAATACTGCTTGATTCCACTTAGACGAGGTACCTAGAATAGCCGAACTCACAGAGTCAGAAAGTACATTGGTAGATGCCACTGGTGGTTGTTTGCCAGGGGCCGGGGGATGAGGAGGGGAGAAGGGGGGGAAATGGGGAGTTAGTATATAAAGGGGACAGAATTTCAGTTTAGGAAGGTGAAAAATTCAAGAAATGGATGACGGTGAGAGTTGCACAAAAATGTGAATGTACTTAGTGCCGCTGACCTGTACAGTTAAATATGGTTAAAATAGTATGTTTTATATTACGTGACTTTTGATCACAACAAAAAAAAAAAACTTCTTTAAAAAAGATTCTTGTAATAACGTATAATGGAAGAGAATGTAATAAAAGAATATGTATTTATATATTTATATATATGTATAATTGAATCGCTCTGCTGTACACCTGAAACACAACATTGTAAATCAACTATAATTCAATAAACATTTCTTTCTAAAGAGCATTTTTTTCTTCCTTATCAGTTGAAGGCATATGGCACCCTACTGCTGCTTTATTTGTTTTGCATCCTTTAGAATCAGGAGGCTTGCTTTTAAATTCCAATCATTAAAAAGAGTATGAATGTCCTTTCCCTATCAAAAATCTCTTTACCGCATCCAAAATAATTCTGGAAAAATTACTGGAGGATAGTTAAAAGGTGACACTTGGCCCAAATGTGCACCGCAAGCTTTGGTCCTTCCCAAAATGTAAATATTAGGTTATCTATAATACCAGAATATCCTAGAAACTGTTCTTCCACATTGTTTTAAGGTTACATTTATCTGAAGTACAGGCAAAACCCAGCTCCCTAATGTGTGTTGTCTAATTAAGGAATTCAGCAGAACACTCGATTTATGAGGACCAGATATGTAGAAATTAAAGGGAAAAGTCAGAACTCAACGGTAAGCTGCTTTTACATTTCTGTACACCAGAATCACCGTTTTCCCTCATTTTGTTGACACAGCCCCCTTGAAAATGTAAATAATATTATTTAAGCGGTTCTCTCTCCCTTTCAATAGAATTCTCAGTTGTTTCACTGATCTTACATTTCAAAACGTTGAATGCTTGTAAAACAAGCAATTGTGTGTTTTGATGCTTGCTTTTAACAGCCCATAATGCAAATATTTATTCACAACAGTTATTTCCATTGTGCAGTTTTTACATCTAATTAAGGACTCTGAAAAATTACAATCATGGAAAGAAAAGCATACAGTACATTTAAACAAACATCAAAGGATAAAGTAACTTCTCCAAGAGGGGACAATTCTCTACTGGGAGTTGTCGTCTGGGCAAGAATACAAAATTCTCATCTCCCCACTTTTGGTAAAAGTATTCTGAATTATTTTGCATTAACTCCCTCTCATTTTCTTATCGGGTGGTCTGGGTGGGTTCCTACTCCAGGCTCCAAAGGGGGAGCTTATCGGCTAAACTTGAGTCAATCAGCCTGCACCTATCCCGTCCTTCTGTGCCCAGTCACTGATTCAGAAGACTCGCAGAGCAATGTGGACCTTTAAGAGGCAAGTCCGGAACTTTGATGGAATTGTTGAGAGAGATGCCCTATTTACTGAATTTAGGGTAAAAAGGTGTGATTCTGAGCTGGGGAAGCATCTTGCTTAAATGAAGGACAGTGTGTGTTAGAACAGAACCAATACAGTTAAAGAGAAGCAAAGAGAGTCTAGGTCCCTTTGGCGTCCCGTGAGCACCAGGATCAAGCCTTGCCTGATGTCAGTCACCCCCAGAATTTCAGCTATGTGAACCATTACATTTCCCTTTTCCTTTAGGCAGAGACCATTAACGTTTACCAAATACTGGGTCAGCCAAAACGTTGCACCCGAATGAACTTTTTGGCCAGCCCAATACATTCTCCTCTACATTTCCCAGTTCTCCCTGCAGTCAGATGGAGGCTCTGTTTCTAATGCTGGTCAATAGGATGTGGGTATAATGAAGCCATTTCCAAATCTGGACTTTAAATGCATCCCGCGTAATCCCCTAGGTCCTCTCATCCCCTACGGTCATGTGTTCAAAATGGCATAACTACAAAGTCAGAGAGGGTCAACTGGACTCTAACCAAACAAGAAATAAACCTTGGTCAAATTAAGCCACAGAGACGTGGGTTTTTACTCATCTATATATTACATATGTAACATATATATATATATGTATGTGTAATGTATGTATGTTACATCAGAGCCTACCCATCATACTAGCCCGTCCTCACTAATGTATCCCTTAGGCAATTTTAGATTTTTGTTTTGTACCTGCAACCAAAATATGTCTAGTTATTCATCACTAGAAAGTATTTCCTTAAATAAATCAAACTCAGGTGGAATTCTTCCATCCAATCCATGGCTTCTTGGGGAAGCCATGCACTCTGCTTCCTATTCCCAAAAAGGAGCCTCAGCTGAAGACCTGCTTTGATTTCTTCCTTCACAGCATCTGTTGAAGGTTGACTGAGGATAGTAACCTAGAGGCCTTTGGGAGGATAAAACGGTACCTCCTCTTGAGAGCCTCCAGTTCAGAGAAACCCAAAGAATACTTTCAAATCCTAGAAGACTGTCTAGAAAAATCAAAATTGAATCAGCTATTAATTGAGCACATGTTCACCAACACCATAACCAGCAACATGAGAAACACACAATGAGGGTCCTTGTTTCCTTCCCACAGTCCTCTTGGGAAGAGAAAAGTTACACAGATGAGATATTTTAACATGACTTTTTGCAAGGTCACTGAGATCAATTTTAACAAGATGAGAGTTTCTTTGGATACCGAAGACTGGCGCATTTCACACCAATTATGGGTCTCTTCCTGAACTGAAGAGGCTGGTGTCCTGACAGCAAGGTGGGCAGGAATCTCTTGATTCTGGGGTTCCAGATCTGCCTTGGGTGCCACTGAACAGATGCACCCATCTGAAACCCAGAGAGAGACGATGAGCAAGGGGAGGCAGCAGCTACACGAGATCAGTCCTTCTTTCAGAGAGAAGAGTGTCTGGTTCAGTCGGGATCGCCCTGAAGGAGGGTAGCGCTGGATCCTATGCGCGCTGAAAGGAAGGCAACGGTGATAGTGGGATCTGGGCCAGAACAGGAGATATTGTGGCTGGGGGTTTCTGCTGGCTTCTGCTGTTTCTCCCCCAGCCTGGGTCCCTGGTGTGCACGGCGGGTCTATACACTCCCTCACACAATTCAGGAAATCCACCTCTGCCAGAGCAGATTCTGTTGTCAGCAACTGAGAACCTTGGCCGACAAAGAAAAAGCAAAGATCATAGAAAAGATGTTTTAAGGGTTCTAAGGGGAAATCAAGGCTGCCATTCCTTCCTCTCTCCGCTTAATCAAACACGTTTCCATACCTGTATTCGTTGGCTTACCCGAGACAGGTAGGAGTTCACGTCTCAGTCTCCAGCACTTCGAGGGCAGAGTTGATTTCATATTCATTGACACATCCTCAGAGCCTATCTTACTGTGTTTGCAACTTGCCCTCAACAAACTAATTGTTGGATAAATAAATCAAAGCCCTTGGTGCTTAGTATGGGTGACAGTCCCTGTGGCAGACAAAGTAGGAGAACTAGGTCAATCTCAGGGCTGAACTTGAAGAATTTTTGCTGTATTTAAGCAGCAGGGGCCCTTTTAATTCTATCAACGTCCCAGAATCAAGGAATTCAGATTTATTGTTTAATAAATTTATTTTATTTATTTATTTTTGGCTGTGTTAGGTCTTCATTGCTGTGCTTGGGCTTTCTCTAGTTGCGGCGAGCGGGGGCTACTCTTTGTTGCGGTGCACAGGCTTCTCATCGCGGTGGCTTCTCTTGTTCCAGAGCACGGGCTCTAGGTACGCGGGCTTCAGGAGTTGTGGCTCGTGGGCTCTAGGGCACAGGTTCAGTAGTTGTGGTGCACAGGCTTCATTAGTTGTGGCACGCGGGCTCTAGAGCACAGGCTCAGTAGTTGCGGTGCACGGGCTCCAGTAGTTGTGGCACGTGGGCTCAGTAGTTGTGGCGCGCAGGCTCAGTACTTGCAGTGCACGGGCTTAGTTGTTCCACAGCATGTGGGATCTTCCCAGACCAGGGCTCAAACCCGTGTCCCCTGCACTGGCAGGCAGATTCTTAACCACTGCGTCACCAGGGAAGTCCCAGAATTCAGGTTTAAATGTCCTCCTGTTGTTTTGATTCTGTTCTATGATAGTGATTCCCAAACAGCAAGTCCCGGAGAGATGCATCTTCCCAGGTAACTAAATCACATCCTTCTCACTGAATTTCTAAATGCATTTTCATTTTCCCTCATAACCTTGAAACTGCAGGCTCTTTACCTCCACATTATCTGCTGACCAGCGTCCTCTTCGCATAGCATCCCCAGGAGCACCCACTGTAAGCAATTCTGCATCTTCCCACCGGCCACGGACTGCGTGACCTCACCTGCTCCAACGGCACAGCCTTCAAGAGGCAAAGCATCGCAGGGCCCTGGACCACACTTGGAGAACAAGAGCTGTGGGGCCTCAGAAGCCACATCCTCGATGTGACTCTCTCCACGACACATTTTGAATACTTTACGGGGCCACCAAGGCACTCGGCAAAGATTGTGAGGTACAGCAGATACCCACAGTGCCATCGCTAAGGGCATCAAGGTTCAACAAAACGGATGATTTCATGTATCGCTAACACCTGCACAAAAAGGTAAAGGCTGTCTGGAAAACAGCTTGTCAACCAAAGCTCTACCCATACTCTTTGGCCTAGTAATTAAGTAACTGTGACTCTCTTTAAGAAAGTAACTCAAAGCAAAAATTATGCACAAAGATAATTATTTCCTCATAATAGCAGAAAACTATAAATTATATAACTGTCCAACAAGAGCTGAAAATTTTCAGCTATGGCGCAGACATTAAAAATATATCCCTGATACATTTTTAAAACATGAGGAAATGCTTATATAAACATATGAACTCAAAAAAGTCAAAAACCAATTATGTGTCCCAGAGACAGTGTGAACGACTGCTTTAAAAATTCATAGAAAAACAACTAGAACGAAAGACATCAAACAGTTGAGGCAGTCATCTTCGGGTAGTGAGATTATTTATTTTTACCTCTCCCTCATGTCAGGATTACTGTGAAGTAGCTTACAAAAAATAAATGCACTGGGATAGAAGAAGTAAGCAAGGAAGCAGACAAGAGAGACAGAACAAGGAAAATAAAATAAAGCCAAGGATGAAGCTGAGTCACAAGATGTGTCTCTTAAATTTCCTAGACTTATAAATAGCAAAGTTGCCTCAGAGACTCCTAGGAGTTCAAGCAAAGACAGACACTTGGAAATTCACTTAGAAAATTCACGGTGTTCATAGGATAAAGTGTAAACTATTTCTCAGGATAAACACAGCTTTTTTTTTCTTTTTTCCTGGTACTAAGGCCTGAGAAGTATTCCTTAGAAAAGGAACTTGGGAAAGAAACAGGTTTTTTTGTTAGTTTGTTTTTTTAATTTTATTTATTTTTTATACAGCAGGTTCTTATTATCTATTTTATACATATTTGTGTATATCTGTCAATCAAAATCTCCCGATTCATCTGATAAAGTCCTTAAATATCCCTCCACTCTGTCTTTGCACACGTCCCTCTCAAGCTCCTGGCTGCTGTCCTTCCCTGGCTGGCATTTACGGCCCCAAGTTCAGCGGGGCTGCGCTATCCACTTATCTCAAGCGTTAGACTGTTCTAACTTCTGATCTTTCCCAGAGCAATTCTGCCACACAGCATCCCTGCTCTCTTTCTGTGAACCTGCTCCTCTAACGAAAGAGCATCCCACCTGTTGTCACAGCCAGTCTCGATACAGACGTCCACCATGGACGGGCTGCGACGGGGTCCTGGGACGAGAGCCTGCAGACCGTGCTCAAGGTCGACACCGGCCATCAGACACCATCAGGCACCCATGAACCGCCAAGGCTCAGTACCACCCAGGCGTGTCTGCCCAGCGTGTTGACAAGGGTGCTGGAGTGAATGCAAACTCGGTCCCCAGCTTCAGAGAGCAAGAAACACACGTGTCTTCCTTTTTATGGGCTGGAACTTCGTTTCTATTTGGATTCCCCGTTTCACCCAGTAGCCAAACAATATCCCCCGCCTCCAATTATTACAGAGATCATGTGTAAGTTCTGAAAGATGCAAAGTGCCCACGACAACCAGGAGGGTTCACTTCAACGACAGACTTTGTCATCGGTCCAAATGGCATACGGTCTCCTGCGGTCAGTACAGGCAGACCACAGAGACGCCTCCGTGATCTTGACCGCAAGGCCTCCTCAGGCTGATTGGGCTTCCTTCCGCCATGTCTGCTCCAGCTTCCTCGGCTGATCTGGAAAATATTCTGCCACTCTCAGCACCTCGCTGGAGCTCACTGCCTGGTCACTGCACACAAACATGCCTTTCTGCTTTTTACAGTAGGTTCTCTTCCTCTAGGAATCTCCAAATATATTTGGGAAATCTAACTTATATTGCTCTAACTCATCCTTGGAGTGAAGTGACACAGAGCATCTCAGAAGCACTCTGGCATCTGAACTGACCTCTAAATCCTTCCCTCTCCCCCCAGTGAAAAAATATTTACTGAGGTGAAGAAGGAGAGGGTGTGCTAAGAAAACACATGCCCACGAACATATGCTTTTCCAAGTCTTTTGTCTTTTGCTGGAAATCTAAAGTCAGGAACCTGGCTTTTCTGTCCTGGGCTTTCTGCTGTAGCAAGAGGCAGTGGTTGCCATGTTTTACCTGCTAAAGAGATGAGACTTAAAGGGTGATGAGGATTAAAGGCAGGCAGAGAGTTGGCGACATCAACATCGGTTTTGATATCAAAACCTTTTCCTGCCACAATGTCCTAAGAGATTGTGTCCAGAGCCTTGAGAATCTCAGCGAGTTATATCATAACTTAAGCATCTCCCCACCTACCAACACGGCTTTCCTGACCAAACACACAAACAAAAACAACAAAACTGAAGTCTGACTGCCACCTTCTTTACTTAGTGAGTCTGCTCAGCAATTCTCCCATAAACATGAAAAGATACTATTTTTCACGTGAGGAAAATAACCAATGTCACTAATGGCTAAAAATTCTTTGTGACTGCCTGTCTTTCCAAATGTATATCGAAGTCTCATTTCTAGGCTTTAGTTCAGAGAAAGAGAGAAAAGTTTTTATTCCCTTTCAACTGTTTCAAATGTATTTCTTAACCTCGGTTACTGCTGTCCTGTCATGAAAATATGTACTTAATCTCTTTTTGAACATACGTCACAAATCTTTTTACTTTAAGTTCAAGGGCCTTCCTCCCCTATAGATACTTAATTTCTGGAAGTTGATGGGACACACATCTTGGGTGATAGGTTTGTATAAAAGGGACCCTTTGAACCTAACTACACTGTTGGTGGGAATGTAAGTTGGTGCAGCCACTATGAAAAACAGTGTGGAGGTTCCTCAGAAAAATAAAAATAGAATTACCATATAACCCAGCAATTCCACTCCTGGGCATATACCTGGACAAAACTATAATTCAAAAAGATACATGCACCCCCTGTGTTCACTGCAGCACTATTCACAATAGCCAAGGCATGGAAACAACCTAAATGTCCATCGACAGATGAATGGACAAAGAAGATGCGGTACATATATACAATGGAATATTACTCAGCTGTGAAAAAGAACAAAATAATGCCACTTGCAGTAACATGCATGGATGCAACTAGAGATGATCATACTAAGTGAAGTAAGTCAGAAAAAGGGTGGAATCGTAAGTATGGCACAAATGTGGAATCTAAAGTATCTAAAGTATGGCACAAATGAACCTATCTACAAAACAGAAGCAAACTCACAGACATAGAGAACAGACTTGTGGTTGCCAAGGGGGAAAGGCGGGAACTTGGGGTTAGCAGATACAAACTACTATATATAAAATAGATAAACAACAAGGTCTCACTACTGTATAGTACAGGGAACTATACTCAGTATTCTGTGATAAGCCATAATGGAAAAGAATATAAAATAAAGAACGTCTATATGTGTACAACTGAGTCACTTTGCTGTACAGCAGAGACTGACATAACACTGTAAACCAGCTATACTTCAATTAAAAAAAATTATAAAATTAAAAAAAAATCAGTACTCTGACACTTAAAACATTTTTAATAAATAAAATCTAAAAAGAAGCCAAATCTTGAAAAAAAGTTGACCAAAAAAATTAATTAAAAAAATAAATAAAAGGGACCCTTAAAACTGACATTTAAGTGAAGACGACCCTGGCCTCAGGTTGCTGGGTGATCCTCTTAATTCTTCCTAGATTTCTTTTTTTTAAGTAGATTTTTTAAAATAAATGACGAAAGTGATATAGAAATATCCTGAGTCTTTGGTCTCGTGTCACGACAAATCCACGCTGGATTCCTGCGATCACCACTCACTTCTGCTATAGCACCTTCACCCAATATTCGCCCCATAATTCAAGCTTGTTGTCTGGCATCAAAAGTCAAACTCACCAATCCGTATGTTCACAGAATCCAACATTCTCCTTTTGGAAACAGGAAAAATATTTGTCTGCCTTCACGCTACATGCTTCTCCCTCGTTCTTTACAATTTTACTAAAAAGCTACCCAGACTTTTAGTCCTGGTGAAACAGAGGCCACGTCAGTCTCCCCTCCCCCAGGGCCCACGCATGTTAGTGAAGCGGATGAATGATGGGATGCTGGGATTCAGAGAGCACAGCTGAAGCCTCTTCAGCAACCTGGCCTAGGAGACAACCACACAGTTTCACATCATCAGATCACCCCCTCCACCTCTGTAACAGCCTTGGGATTAAAATCCATGTTTTAGTTCCTTTTAGGTATCATTCCCGATGGCTGCTGGAAAAATGAAGGCTGAGAAAATTAAAAAACAGGGTATTCACTTATTCATTCCTTCAACAATGAGCCACATCCAAGGCTCAGAGCTGAAACTCCACGGAAACCCCTCTGCACTCAAACCTCAGCACGTCAGGCACCGCATGTAATTTTTGCCTGACAAATGGATTCATTTTTAGTTATTATACATAATCACAAGCAGAATGTAAAACAGTTAACGGTGTGGGCGGAAGCATCAGAATTCAGACTGTGACACTTTAGTTGTAAGAGCTCGGACAAGTTACTTCTCTGAGTTTCCATTTCTGCATCTATAAAATGGGGTGAATAAAATCTAACCCACTGGTTTTATCTGCAAATTCACAAAAAACGCTTTCAGCCACCACTCAGTGCAGTGCCTGGCATACAATTTTAAGTTACTTTGAAATTCGCTGTTATTATTATCGACAAAAGTATTTCCTGCAGCACTCTGAAGTACTGGGAGGGGAAAATAAAACCCCAGCATCAAACCATTTTACCGCTGTGCATTTTCTTTCAGCAATAGTCTACAGTCTTAAGGATACTTAAAAATGTATTGAGCCCTTGCAGTGTCCAAAGTACTAAACTCAATACTGAAGAGAAATCAAAGAGAGAAAAGTACACAGAGGCTGCCTCTAGAGGTACTAAAAATTTAGGAGAGGAGACAGAAAATGGTTTTAGAATGTGTCACCCCCGTAGAAGGTTGAAAAGTGCTTCCCCACCCTCACCAAAAGATATCTATATCCAAATCCCTCAAACCTGTGAATGTCACCTTATTTGGGGGAAGAGAGGGGGAGAGGGGTCTTTTCAGGTGTGATTAACGTAAGATGGGAGATGATCCGGATTATTCCCGTGGTCCCTAAATGCAACCACGTGAATCCTTACATAAGAGGGAGGCGATGGGAGGTTTTAGACACAGAAGAGAAGGAGGCATGAGGACAGACCCAAGAAAGATGGGAAGACACTACCTTCAAGTGATGTTGCCAGAAGGTAAGACCGCCAGCGCCCATGAGGAGGGGGCACGATTCTCCCCTAAAAGTCTCCTGCCAACACCTTCATTTCGGCCCTGGGACCCTGATTTTGGACTACTGGCCTCCAGAACTACGTGAGAATGAAGCTGTGTTGTTTTAAGTCACCATGTTTGTGGTGGTCATGTGTTAAGGCAGCCAACGGGAAATTTACAGACCCTCTGATTAAAATCCATCCGTACCCTCCTTCTACTCACCAGTGCCTGGGAAGGGGCGACCACAGAATCCATCCCCCGCCTGGACCATCCTGAGAGTGCAAGAGGCTGCTATCACTAGCCTCATCAGGACGCCACGGGCAACTGGTGGTGGTCCAGGTGAAAGAGGACATGCCACGGATATCCCCACACCCTACCTGACCGCTGCCCATCTCTAGTTCACTTCCCACCCTGTCCTTTCATGCAGTACCACAAGCTCCACGGCTCTCTCTCCCGGCCACACTGGCCCTCTGGAGTCCCCGTACGTGTCTGCACCCTCCCACTCACATGCCCCCTCCCCATAAACACCAACCCATCCCTCAGATGCTCTAAGTCCAATGCCAATATACCTGCGCTCAGAGATGCTTGCCCTGTCCCTCTAGCACATCGCAGTTGAAAGTTTACATTCCTTTACATAACAGTTTTATACAATGCATAATTACGTTTTTATATAATTAACATCTTTCTCTATCTCCTCTATAAACTCCCAGTTCCGGGAGGCCAGTAACCGTATCTGTGTGGGTTTCTCTCACTACTGTTATCCTACGGCCAGCATGGCGTGGGGTATACAATTGGTGCTCCAAAAGCAGTTATTGTGATAAAATAAGAAAGGAGAGGGGACCAAGAAAACCAGGAGAGCAAAGGAAGAGGGAACTGAACGCCGAACTGGTGGGTTTTGAGCCCATGACTTAAAACCATGGACGGTTTGTGCACTTTACAAGCTAGAGGAATGACTGACACTGAACCACCCTGAATCGAGCGACACGTTAGTACCTTCCTAACCCTGTGTCCTCAGAACACCAGCAAACAGTTCTTGCAGAATTCCATGCTCACTCAAAGCCTGTGGCCTTTAGTATTTGAGTCATCAAATTTTATGGATTTATGGATGAAGGGATGGAATGATGGACGCACGGAAGGAAACATGGATGGATACACAGATGGATGGATGAAGACTGGTTGAATAAATGGGTGAGTGGATAAATGGATAGATGAACTTAAAATATAGGGTAGTATAAGCTTCTGCAATAGCGTATTTTTGGAGTTTTTGTTTTGTTTTTCATTTTTTCTTGGCTTTCAGAGTTGAACTAAATTAAACAGAACCTAATAATTAGAATTCTAAATGTCTGTGCCTGTCAGTATTTTTTGTAAGATCATATTTAGTACCTAACTTTTTAATTCAAGAAAAATGAAACTTCTTGGTCTCCCCATTTCCTCTCCTTTTAATTTTGACAGTGTTTAAATGTAAGCAAAGAAGTTTAGTCTGTCTCTCTCTCTGTGTCTCTGTCTCTGTCCCTGTCTTTCTTTCCCTCCCTATCTCTCTCTCTCTCTCTCTCTCACACACACACACACACTCTCACACACTCCAACATGCTCCCTCCTGGATACTTCTTCCTCCCCTGAGAGCCCAGACAAGGTGTCACTGTAAAGCAAAGCGCCTTCCAGTCCAGAGCTGTGGGAGGATATTTCCTAAATAAGAGGTGATGCTCAGCCGCCCAGATGCTTCACTGCTGACCTGAGAGGGAAGCTATCAAGGTGGAAACACTCTGCGCGAAGGTGCCCTCACAAAGCCACTGCCCAGAAGGCTGGCTGCACTCTGCCACGGGATGCAGGCAGAGCACGTGCCCAACACGGCCCACGGACGGGGGTCCATCACCGCAGCAGCTGCTCTCCCGGGATCCCAGACCTCTGAGTGTCTGCTTCTCAACGGCATTTGCAAGAGAACGTAACTCCGGGGGATGCAGGTCAGGGCCATCACAAACAGCCTGCATGGTGCCACCTTCCTGACTCTGTACTGAAAACCTGCCTGGCTCTCTGCCCAGCTCTAGTCTTATTAATTTGTCTTTGGGCCCCTTTACTTTCCATGCCCTGCCCCCCACCCCCCATGAAACGAATAGCAACATGTTAAAACACATCTGCAAGCTGGCACAGCGATAATCCGCATCAGGTTCCCCAGGAAGACTAGACTCTAGACATAAAACACCAACTCTCTGACAACTTAATATAAGGCTGTTCTCCAGGAAAAGGCTGGGACTGCACCCCAGTGCTGGTAAAAACCTTTGGTTTCCTAACAGAGTTCCCAGGTCCTACAGGATAGAACTGCAAGCAATGAAACTTTATTTTTATTTGATTTTCGAAAGATCTATGAGGTTGCTCTATGACCAATCACTTCCGGCTCATAAAATTTCAACATATGGGTTCAAAGACGTTAGCCTGGTAATGAAAATGCGCACATCTGTTCCTTCAAGTCTCCATCTTTGGAAAGAACTAAGGCAATGCAGTAAATATAAAAATATGCTGAAACACATATTTAATATTTGGTAATAATCTCCATCTTTCCATCAGACCCAGACAAATTAGGCACTTTGGATGGTGTCTGTCTATGCATATGTTTCCTTCCAATTAAAATCCTCTTAAACGTAGTCCATCTTGGATGTCAAGCTTTTTTAGAACTTTCAGGTGGTCGGAGGATCTGAGAGGGGAAAGAGATGTGAACATATGGGGAAAAGAGCTGAATGGTCCATGTGTTTAGAATTCATATCTGCACCAGGAAATTTTCTACAACTGGAAGGTTTCAGGGGCTGTGAAACTCAAAATATGTCACAGGCTGGGCTTACAGCATCCTTCCACAAACCGAGACCTCCACGTCAGGGTTCCTCGTGTTAAGGACATTTTCAGTGTCTCCACTTGAAAAGTTCAGAGCTATCAGGGGAAATACGGTTCTCTTCAACCCTGCTCAGTCTAATAAAGAAATCAGTAACAGAACTATGTGTGTACCTAACCGAGGAAACATAATAGTTAGGTCATATTTACACAGCTATTCTGAACCTTCACGAAACCTTTTTACTGCGGCATAAAAACAGAGAAGTCTATTCCTATTATCAAACCAAGTGACAACCAATAAAAAACATGCCTCGTAGCCATAGGAAGGCAAGTCTGCTGGGCTGTTGTTGCTGTGGATCTGGGGTTTTTTAACCTCATGTCTGCCTGGGGTGTATTCACTGAATTCCTCGAGCTTTTCTTCCGTTTCTTGTATACATCACAAATCCCCGAGGCGCTGGTCCTCAGAATTGTTCTAACTCATCATTAGGAGACGTGAGCCCATTACGACCGCACTTGAAAAGACAGCCAAGCAGGGTGGGCACAGGTCACCCTCTTCCTACGTCACACCAGCACAAAAGCCGGCTATTGTCAGATCTAAAGCCATGGAACCTCAGTGATGCCTGAGGAGCTCAGAGAACAGAAAATTCCTGTAATTAAAAAGGCTCTGCGCGTGACAATTGGCTTTGAAGTTTCTGAGAGAGATCTCATCTCGAAAATCTTCTCAGGAAAAAAACAACTCTGTTTACAGGGATTTGGGGACACACATGGGAGACTGCTAAGATGCTCCACTTTGCTCCTTATACATTTCTCTGTAGGAAAGAGGCCCCTGTGGGAACCCCACACAAATAAAGAGACCTGATCAGTAAGGAGAAAGAATGGCTGGTCCTTTCTACAACCTCCGGTGTGAATCGAATAATTTCCCTTCAAGGAATTCGTGTCCTGAGCTTCCAAACTTGCTGTGCCAATGACAGGCTGGGAGGGAGACAGATGAGGGAAGCAGATGCGGAATCCCCGCCTTCCTCACAGCTGCAAGTCAGGGGCTCTGCTGGGATAACGCAGGTGACAAGCAGGGTTTAAACTTCGCGTCCAACCTGCACGGACGCTGCCACCGGACAGCCACAGAAGGCAAAGGGAGAGAGAAGCCTCTCTCAGAGAAACGCAGGGCCACCTCTCCGGAGCTAGCCCCGTGCCACAGACACAGGAGCCCACGATGCACGCGACAGCACTCCCATACACAGGCGTGCTCCGGCATGATTTCCTCACGGGTCCGTGCCAGTAGGAAAAGTCAAGCCCAAATTCCAGAACCTTTCCAGGAGGTCACTTCAGTCCCTTCCTCTGACATCTAGCTCAGCCCTCCCGGGGCCCACCTCTCCTTTCAAGGTTCTCCACGGCCCCCTCCCAGAGTGGAACACGCGGTCGGGTGAACGAGGCTATTTTTCCGCCCGGGCGGTCTCACTCAGGGCCTCCAGCCCCAGTCTTCCGGGGAGGCACCTGCTACGAAGGGGCAGCGGGAGGACCTCGGCCGCCGCACGCGCGCGCGTGTACACGCACAAACGCACACCCACACCCACTCTGCCGGCCGCCCCCATCCATGCACGCCCTCCCACACACTCACTCCCAGCAAAGTTCGCCCCGGGGCCCCAGAGGGCGGCGGCGTCCCCTTACCTTTGGAGAAGAGGGCGGCCAGGCTGACGAGCACGGGGGACCAATGGTGCCACAGCGTTCCCATCGTAGACGCGCACATCCCGGAGACCCGGAGCGCAGACCGGCGGCTCCCCGGCGCCGTCTGGGCGGTGAAGACACAGTCGCCAAGCGCCCGGAGGACCGGAGCGGGCCGGGAGGGCGAGGGAGCGCCGGGCTAGGGGCGCGAGCGGCCGCGGCGCCCTGCGTCCTCCTCCCGCCCTTCCATGGCCTGCGGGAGGCGACACCGCGCGCCGCTCCGGAGTTGCTCTCCCGAGTCCAGCGCGCGCGCAGGCAAACCCCACCTCTCTTTCACCCCCACCAGGATATTTTTACTTTCATCCACGCGAATTTGTTCCTTGCCGTTTACCCAGCGAGGACTGGCCCCCAGGTGGCCCCCA
>NW_020174645.1:1053927-1129583 GCF_003031525.2 Neophocaena asiaeorientalis asiaeorientalis | reverse complement strand
CCCGGGGACCTCGCGCCCGCGCGCCGCCCGCGCTCGGCCGAGCCTGCCTCCAGCACGGACGCGAGCGCCACGAAGCCTCGCGCGCGCTAGGGGTCTGCCTTAAAAATTAGCCTCTTTTAAAAAAAGCCCCACCCTTTCGGAGTGACAGCCGCGAGCCCCAATCCGCACAGCCAACCCCTCCTCCCGAGTCTGCCCCTCACCCACCCTCGGGGCCACCCCGCCCTGCGCGCGCGAGCGGGAGGGGGGCGCCTGGGAGGCGGGCGAGCAGCGGGCGTGTTCTGCGTGCTCGGAGGAGGCGGGAGGGAGCTGCCCGCTCTCCCAACAGGTGTCAGGAAGGCCATCTGCTTTCTCTCGCTCTTCAGACCTCAAGCTAAGGGCAAGTCCTACAGCCTGGGGCTTTCTAAGGCACTCCGCCTACCAGTGAATACAAAGATGCCTGTAGAGGCCCTCACCCCCGCGCCTCAGTCTCTGGGTAGGAGGACCTCTGACTTGCCAGGCGTCCTGAGGGTCATGCTGACCCCACCCCTATCCTGGAATGACCACCAAGTCAGTGATCCTAAAAGAATCCCGTCCTGACTCCCCGCTGGCCCATTTGGAGCTGGGAATGGATCCATTAAGGGCCAACGCGGCCTTGAGTAGATAAGAGACAAGTTCTTCATTTATCCTTCCTGAATCCCTAATTAAGACACCCCGGAAACCAAGGACACAAAGCATCAGTGTATGATTTTAGCCCAAGGACTTCCCCATGTGAGCCTTTAAATAAACCAGATCAGAAATCAGAGCAAGGGAAAGCGTTCTGAATATTTAAAGAATACTGCAAACCAACAACAACCAAGTCAAATGAGGTGAATTTACCCCAGAAGGTAAAAATGGGTCATCATCATCCAGCCAAGGGAGCCACAGGTGTTTTAGTCTAGATGCCGGTGGTTGCAGAATATACCAACACTTTAAGAGTGTTTAGCTTTCAACGTTTCAAAAGACTGTCTGTCTGGGTTTCACTCCTGGTGATGATATGTGCTTCTACTTTATTCTGTGTTTAATTTTCTGAATGTCTGTCCTGTTTTTCTTTCCTTTATGTCTTAAACTGTCTGCCTTTTCTCTTTGCATCTCTCTCCTATAAAAATTCTGAAGAATTTACGCAGCAAAGGACCTAAGAGATTATATGTTTCAGTGCTTCTGAAACATAAGTTTCTACATCACCTGGGACCTTGAGAACCCGCCCCCGCATTCATCAGGTCCAGGTGGTACTCAAGAGTCTGCACTCCTAACAATCGCCAGGTGATACCGATGCTTTCCATCCAAGGACCACTGGTCTAGTCCACTATCCCTTCCACCTCAGTGAGAGGGAAACTGAGGCTTAGTCCCCGACACACCGTCACCTGGCCTCTTAGTGGCAGAGGCAGTAAACCGCACAAAATGCCAACCCTAGCTTGCCAGAGTCCCTTTCAATGTGAAACTGAGTCTATTTTAAAACATTTTTCCAATTTATTGACTAGGAACAAGTGATCCCTATTCTTTACTAAAAACAATCATTTTATATATTCTAAATCAAACTGAGATATTCTTTTCCAGAGTTGCAATCACTAGAAATATTTGGGGGGGGGGGGAAGTGGTATGTCATTGCAAAAGACTTTCTCTATCTGCATCCTCAGGACTGAAGGTGGCTGACAGATTCCATGTTAAATGATTTCCCCATTATACACAGTTGGCTTACAAAGTTTTTTCTGCTCTTTGGCGTGGAAGCTTTTGGGGGAAGCTGCAACTCCAGATACCCGATCAGTGGCTAAAATAAGATGTAAGCATGGCTACTCACTCTCCAGAATGCGGTTCTAGCTAATACATCTAATCTTCTTTGGGTAATTAGCACAACTAATCCTGGGAGAAGCACTGCCTTAGGAAGATTTGGAAAAGAAGGCTGAGGCCTGCCAGCTCTTAGCTGTGCCGAGGCCTCGGGGACCACTTCCCATCCGACGTGCCTGCCTTTTCTCTCTCAAATTAATTGTGAGAAATCTGCTTTCCTCCAAGAATATGTGTTTCCTCTGCAAGGCCATAAATCAATTTGTAAGCCTAATTTTGTCAGTAATTAAATAGTACTAATTGTTCGTGCTGTGTGGATTAGGCTGTGACACCAGGCAGTTTGGGTTGTCGTCTTTCCATAAAACAAAACGTTTTTCTGCAGCAGTTTCCAGGAAAATTAGGAGATGGTAAAGGTGGAATTCAAGGATTGAAGGCAACTGTCCCATTGGTGGTTAGAAGAGGCTTTGGGGTACCTCAAGGATGGGGCATTCTTTACAACGGAATCGGTCCTCTTCCAACCCTTCTCATCACATCAAAGGAGAAAGGCTCAGGCCTGAGCAACTCTTGGAAGAGAACTTTTCACGATTGCAAAGCCCTTGCTTTTAAAACAAAAGGCAGGGCTTCCCTGGTGGCGCAGTGGTTGAGAGTCCGCCTGCCGGTGCAGGGGACGCGGGTTCGTGCCCCGGTCCGGGAAGATCCCACGTGCCGCAGAGCGGCTGGGCCCGTGAGCCATGGCCGCTGAGCCTGCGCGTCCGGAGCCTGTGCTCCGCAACGGGAGAGGCCACAGCAGTGAGAGGCCCGCGTACCGCAAAAAAATAAAATAAAAATAAAACGAAAGGCAGATCTTTCTGTTCAGAGTGACAATGTCTAGCTAGAATTTGTGAATGTGGTTCATTTTTACTTTCATTATTAATACGTTTGATGTCTCAGCATCCCTTTAGTGATGTAAGCTGCCTTTTCAATTAAGTTACCCAAGTCTTTGAAGAATGGGCTGATTTCAAGGAGAACATTAAATCACCACTGATAGGATATGTGTCACCTTCCCCCCCCACCCCCGGACAAAAGTCATGAAGATGGTGAGAAACGCCTGAAGTCTGAGAATCGCTGGGATGAAACGTGAGCTACCAGATCAATCCCTGCTGAGGGTGCAGAGGAACCTTTCTGAAACTTCTTTTCTTCTCAGTTTCCCCAAATTTGTGGAGTGGCCAGGAAATAGAAAAGGCCACAGATCCAACAACTTGTCTCTTTCAAGAGTGGCAACAGCATTCCGACGTGGAGTGCACTGTTCCCAGCAGGGATACTTCTCGCCCTTCCTGGTGAGGCTGAGCAGGGTCATCCCTCCACACAGTGCCCCCCGCCCCGGAGACTCCCCATGAAGTGCCTTTGAGGATGGTGCAGGATCTGGTATTCTCTGCTTCCTGCACATGGATGGCGATGCTTCTCAGCCCCCTTGCGGGGGACCAGTTAAATGTGAGTGGAAGTGATGAGGGCACTTCTAAGATGAGGCAGTGACAAGCCCGCCTGTGACTGTCCACAGTGCACCTCCCCACACCCCCACCAGGGGGGTTGAATAGACCACCGGCTCAAGCTGCTCCAAGACGGTGGGACCCCCATCAGCCAGCTCAGAAGACCTAGGGAGGCAAAGCCCCCTGCAAAACCCACATGAGACATCCGGCAGGAGAAAGGAATTGTCATTCTACAGTCTGGGTTCTTCTGGGTCACCATAATGAAATCCAGATTCTTCTTCTACTCTCCCCCTCCCCTCTGACTCTCCTCCTCCCAGGGGTCCACAAGCAGATGTTAAAAACCCAACGTATGGGAACTCTCCTAGGTGACCCCCGGCCTCTCCAGGTAACCCCTAGGTGAACCTAAAGGATTAGGTTCCTTTTGCAAAGGTTAAGAGTAGGGTGCTCCTTTTGCCTTATTTTACTGTTTCATGGATCGATACAGAACGCTCAACGGGACGTTAAAGTCTTCATTGAAGTTATATGCAGTGCTGCCTGGAAGAAATCCTGCATTTCTACCTGTAGCTTGACCAGCCCCTGGGGACCCCCTCTGTCGGAGGTGAGGTTTCTACCAGAGGTCAAGGAGAACCCGCAAGGCTGCCTCTGGCCGTAAACCCACCGCTAAAAGACCTCCTGGACTTTTTCATTCACTTGTTCATTCATGGGAGCCTGTGATGGACGTTTAATGTTCACCAAAACCTCTACCTGTAGCCAAACCACGCACCCTGACCTTCCTAAGGTTAAGGTTAAGTGTGGCTGTAGGTTGAGTGGCCAAAAGAATGTGGATGGAAGTGATGCCCATCCCTTCCAGGAAGAGCCTACGAAACCTCCCTCTGGCGTGACCCTCCAAACTCTTTTCCCACATCTTCCAGCTGGAGGCCAAAGTCCAGTAGGGAACCCCAAGGCCCCCAGCAAAGCCAGAGGGACGAGATGGAGGGAGGCTGGCCCCCCTAAGTGTGGAAGCTCACGTTCTAGCACTGGATTTGGGGCCAGCAAGAAATAAGATTGTACGGTGTTGAGTCACAGGAGTTTGAGAGTTTCTTTGTTACGACAGCTGAAGTGAATACTTCTAACCAATACACCGCCTTTGATCTCAGCCTGACTCCACAGAAGCAGGAGTGGGGCACAAGCAAAGCATAAAAAAATAATCCATCCGCGTCCAACTCTACCCACCAAGAAATGGCTCACAGTCCAGTGGAGGGAGAAACATGGGCACCTGGAACCACAGCTAAGCTTTGGACTAATTATGATACACATCAGGAGAGCTCAAAGGAGGGAGGTGTGGCTTTGCCCTGACATGATGGCTGCACCAACCACACTGCACCAATTAATGGCCACGCAGGATGCTCTGGGTCCTGCACCAGGCACCAGACAGAATGCAGCGTGGAGGACCATGCTGCCCTTATACTTGATCTCTTGGGATCTTTAGAGTGTATCACAGAGAAGAAGGGCTGGGACTTGCAAGGGAGGGTCCTCGTGGGCTGGGGTACTCAGAGGAAAGGGATTTAGGTGGATCCCATACTCCGTTCAATACATATTTATTACATGCCTATTATTGGCCAGGCACTGGAGGTTTAGCAAGTGTACAAGCTGCCACCAAGCTTATATTCTCCTGAAGACAGGCGGACGACATACAAGCAAACCGAGAACAAGATACTTTCAGAAAGAGCCTAAGAAGAAACTCAGGACAATGTTTAGTTAACTTCTGAGAGGTTGGGCAAGGCTTCTCTGAGAAGATGGACTTAGAAAGGAGACCTCACTGGTGAGAAGAACCCTCTATGTACAGATTAGGGTCCTAACCATGCCTGGTGGAGGAAACAGCAAGTGCAAAGGCCCTGAGGTGTGAAAAAGCTGAGAGGGTCAGAAAGAAAACAGCGCAGCTGAGGCTGAGTGAAGCCAGGGAGAGCGAGGAAGGAGGTGAGGTCAGGGGACGGATAGGAGATATGCAGAGCCTTGTCGGGATTTGGGTTGGTGTAAGGGAATTGGGAGGCCAGCGTGGGATGTCAGGTCAGACGAGCCGAGTCACATTTCTGGAAGATCTCCAGGTGTTCCGAGAGCACCTAAGAGGCAGGGGCCAAGCGTGAGCTCACCAGCCTCTCTTCCCCTCCTGGAGCCCCTGCCTTCCTGCCTTCACAACACCTGGCCTCTGTGTGGCCACTGGGTGCCAGGGAGGCTGGTGAGCTAAGAATCCCACGCCCAGAGCAGGATGGGCTCTGCCGTAGCCAGGGGGGCTGGCCCCCTGCACGCCGAGTCCTTTCCCACTTTCCTGTCTAATTCCTGGTCCCTGTGTTCTGGCTTGAAAACACTTCTACTCATTCCTCATCTAACAAAATCTCAATTGTGGAGCTCCTCTACGTGCCCTGCACTGGCTGTATTATCCTCCAGGATGGAGAAAAAGGGCCGGCGAGGCTGATCACCATGGAAGTCCAGGCCAGAGCAGGAAATCTGTCTGACAGCGTGTGGCTGGGCTAGCGGCAGCCACCCGCGTTTGGAGCACCACCCTCTGTGGTCCTTGGGAGCCGCCACTTCTCAGCCTGGTTGACCAAGGCTCCTCTGTTGAGGGTGGGCTGTCTACGCACCATCAGGAGGAAAATGGGCGTGTCAGTCTGAAGGTCTTAAGCCAGAAAGCATCCTTCCCAAAGAAAGAGCCAGCCCCCGCCTAATGCTTCCAGAGCACTTGATCACAGACAAAAGAGAACGCTGGCGCTACGACCAGTGTTCTGACCAGATCCTGAGCCAGGATGCCATGATGAGCAAGACGCATCCCAAGGACCCAGTTTCTCTTCTCAGCTCAGCATCAAATGGTCTGATTTCTTTAGCCCCTTTGAAATCAGCGTTTCAGCTTGAAAGGCTGGGTCTTGGGTTCCATACACCTTTGTCAGGGAGTGAATTCACCCCTTTTTGTGGACTTTGAATCAGATGTGCACATCCCGGGGTTGTGATGGAAGGAAACGGCTCCCCACCTCTGGCCAAAAAAAAAAAAAAAAAAAAAAAGTTCATGAAAGTGACACAGAGGGAGTTGATCCTGCCCGGGAGGAACTCAGAGCAGCCACAGAAGGAGACACTTTATTTGGCAATTTGTAGAGTTTGCCAACATCAAAGGGAAAGTGAGCCCTGCAGGTTGTTACAAGCAAACATTCCACAGCTTCAAAGCTGAAATCTGAGGACACTTTCAACGGACTAATTTGGAAGTTACTTAAGGATGCTTTGGGGAATAAACAAATGGCAGTGATAGGGCTGGGAAGACTTCTGCCTTAAAAAAACTCTACTTCTTCCTCTTAATAAAAGTCCTCTAAGATCACCCAGTAAATCAGGTGTATGCTCCAATTTCTTCCCGACGGCTAGCTTTTCTCAACAGTATAGAGCTCTCTGCTTGGAATTTCAATAACTTACTCTCGTCTTTCCTCTCACAGATATGTTGGTCCAAGTCAGGATGTAGGGTCCCCACCTCCAAACAGCCATAAAAGTCTTTAAAAAGATTATTTCTCACAATTCTCACATACCAGTTTTTCATTCTGTCCAAAGGTCTCTGTCAGTTGGGTGTTTAAATCGGTCAACATAAGAGTCACCCAGTGTGATTAAATATGATCAATTATTTGTAAATTGATCTTTGTCTCATCGCGTGAGACATCTGGAGAAGATGACCAGTGACATCAGTGAGCTCTTCGGGTGTAAAAGTAAATGCAGTGACTGATGCTGTCGTGCTCCAGTGTATCATTGGAGGGATGGTTTAGAAGATAATTTTCAACTCTAACCACCAAATAGTAAAATATATGTGACGCTGGATAAATGTTGGTTTTGTGGTTATTTTTATGCATCAGAAAGGCGGCAAAGCAGCACCTAGAAACGAGACCGTCTCAAGATTTCCTTTTGCACAGACCGCAAGAACAGCGGAACAGAACCGTGGTCCTCTGGCGCCGGGGAGGCTGGGTGTACCGCCGCCCGGACTCACAGCATCAGTGGGCCTGCAGCGACCCCTAGTGCTGAAGCGGTAGGAGCTCATCTTGTTTTCCCTTCCGAGAGTAAGTGAATTGACATCTCCCGCTGCAACCAAAGGTCACAAGCTGTCATGTTTTAATAAGTCAAATTATATTTTTTTAAACTAGAAATGTATCTTATCACGTCATTTTAACAAAGGAACAAGGTTGCCAAGCCCTTTGCACGGTGGTGAAGGAAATCCTGAGGCTGGAACCTTGAGCCTTATATGCTCCTAAAAGTGTAAGTAAAAACATCATGGAATTGACTTAAGAATTAAAACATAAGCACTTATATCGCGTGCGCCCTCCGTGATACTTGAGTTGAACTTGGGTTGTTCTTTAATATCTGTCAAGCAACTGATCATTTTTAAATGGGTATATGCACCCATGTTGATTATTCAAATGAATGTTTCTAAACAAGAGGATGCTAGCAGCATCCTCCACTTTCTCAGGATCAAATGCGTCTCAAGTAAAGGCAAAATCCCTGGTTCCTTTGGGGGAGTTTAAAGAGTTGCATAAGATATGTTCATAGCAACACTATTTACAACAGCCAAGACATGGAAACAACCTAAATGTCCATCAACAGATGAATGGATAAAGAAGATGTGGTACATATACACAATGAAATGCTACTCAGCTGTTAAAAGAATGAAATAATAAATACTACTCAGCTGTTAAAAGAACGAAATAATGCCATCTGCAGCAACATGGATGCAACTAGAGATTAGCATACCAAGTGAAGCAAGCCAGAAAGAGAAAGACATATTCCATATGATATCACATATGTGGAATCTAAAATGTGACCGAAATCAACCTATCTACGAAACAAAAACAGACTCACAGACATAGAGAACAGACTTGTGGTTGCCAAGGGGGAGGTGGGTGGGGGAGGGCTGGAGTGGGAGTTTGGGATTGGCCAAGGCATACTAGTATATATAGGATGGATAACCACAGGGTCCTGCTGTGGAGCACAGGGAATTCTATTCAACACCCTGTGACAAACCATAATGGAAAAGAATATAAAAACGAATATGTGTGTGTGTTAAAAAAAAAAAAAAGAGTTGCATAAGAAAAAGAGATCTCAGATAGAGAGAACACTGGGTCCTGCTCCTGGAGAAGACACTTTACATGTGGTTTAGAGATGAGTGGGGTTGTGAGATGTCTGGAATCATACCAGTGTCATTGACAATGGCAATGACCATTTAAAATAGAGAATCTTAGAGCTGGGGCAGCCTGGCCATCCCCTACTGCAATCCTCCCACATTGGATGTGAGCAAATAAAAACCAGAAAGAGAGAATTCATTAACTTAATTATTGCTGCCTTTTAACAACACTGCTACTAGGATAAAATAATGTAGGAAGTAGAAGTCTGAGCATAAACTGCTCGTGACCATCAAAATTGGCCCCTTCTCCTCATCATTATCAGTGAGATCCAAAAGTAGCTACTAGGGAGTGTCTATCTGAAGCTGTTATATGTTTAAAATAAACTAAAATACAAGCGGTTGGAGTTTCTTTTCTTTTCCTTTGATTCTGACATTTCTGTACTGGGGCCACTATGGAAATGACTTCTAGAAAATCTATTATGAGAAATGTGTGCTTAAAACATATTTACTTAGCAAACATTTCAAAATTCTTTCCAAAATTAGCCTTCAAGAAGTTACAGTTTGGGGACTTCCCTGCTGGTCCAGTGGGTAAGACTCCACGCTCCCAGTGCAGGGGGCCTGGGTTCGATCCCTGGTGGGGGAACTAGATCCCGCATACATGCCGCAACTGAGAAGTCTGCATGCCGCAACTGAAGGGTCCTGCATGCTGCAACTAAGACCCGGAGCAGCCAAAATAAATAAATAAATGAAAATAAAATTACGGACGTCCCTGGTGGTCCAGCGGTAAAGAATCCACTTTCCAATGCAGGGGACGCGGGTTCGATCCCTGGTCGGGGAACTAAGATCCCATATGCTGCGGGGCAACTAAGCTGGCGCGCCTCTAGAGCCCTCGAGCCGCAACTAGAGAGAAGCCAGTGCTCCCCAAGGAAGAGCCCGCGTGCTTCATCTGAGACCCGACCCAGCCAAAATTAAAAATAAATGAAAAAATAAAATAAATCTTTTAAAAAAGGAAAAGAAAAAATAATCTGAACTTCATCAAAATTAAGAAATTAAAAAAATAAATAAAGTTACAGTTTGACTAAAATTTCCATGGTATCAAAACTAGAGTTAAGTGGGAAGCAGCCGCATAGCACAGGGAGATCAGCTCCATGCTTTGTGACCACCTAGAGGGATGGGACAGGGAGGGTGAGGGAGATGCAAGAGGGAGGAGATATGGGGATATATGTATACGTATAGCTGATTCACTTTGTAATACAGCAGCAACTAACACACCATTGTAAAGCAATTATACTCCAATAAAGATGTTATACAAAAAAAAAACCAAAACTAGAGTTAGTTACATATGCACCCACTTTGAGTGGCAGGTTCTGAAACCATCTACCTTGTTGCCGTATCTAGCACCACTGTGTTTCAGCTACAAGACTGGCCCCCTGGTCACGATAACTGTCTGGAGGTGGCACCTAAGCCCAACTCACAGCCCTGCCCCAGGACCTTTGCACCTGAAGTGAGGGGGTGGGGAATCCATCTCCCTTTGGATACCTGGAATATATGATGCAAAACTGAGAAGTTGCTGACCATGTTACCACCTCCGAATGATCTGGAGGAAGCAACACAAGGAGAATAGAGTTTAAGAGACAAAGCCTGGCTGCCGTTCCAGTCCCTCATTCTGGTCATTTCTCACGTTCCGTGAAATATCCTAGTTTCCACATAAACTCCTCTTCTTTAAGCTAGTCCAGGTTGAGTTGGTTCCTCACTACCAGAAGATCATCTTTCATCTCTCCTCCAACCTGACCCACTGGTTGAGCTCCTGTTCTACCCAGGTTGAAGAAACACTGGAAAGACTGAGTCGGCTCTGGACGCTCCTTAGTCAGACCCTCGCATGGCTGCCACCTCCGTGAAAAGCTCAAGCCCCCAAGTGCCCTCCAAGGCCGGCTGTGGGCTGCTCCTCTCCTGCTTCAGCAAGCCCTTTCCCACTTCCCGCACACAAGCTGTGCCCCTGACGCAGGGCCTCCGCACAGACTGTGCCCTCTGCCAGGAACACGCTTCCACCCCATACCCATATGGCTGGCTCCCTCACTTCATTCTGGCCTCTGCTAAGGATTCCTTCGTCTTTCTTGGACACACTATTTAAGTGGCAACCCCCATCGCTTTCTCTCTTCTTACCCTGTGCTGTGTTTCGTGTCATTTGTTAACACCTGTCTCTCTCCCACACCTGGAATATAAGCTCCCTGAGAACAAGAGCCGCCCAGAACGCTACAGAAAAACGCAGTCCCTCTGTAACATTTTAAAAAACAAGTAGGGGGCTCAACACAGCCAAAAATAAAATAAATAAAATAAAATAATTTTTAAAAATAAATAAATAATAAAAGCAGGTAAGTCAGAGAAAGACAAATATCATATGATATCACTTATATGTGGAATCTTAAAAAATGATACAAATTAACTTATTTACAAAACAGAAACAGACTTAACAATATTTCAACAATATTGAAAACAAATTTAGGCTTACCAAAGGGGAAATCTGTGGGGAGGAATACAACGGAAGCCTGGGATGAGCATACACACTATATATACAGATAGCCAACAAGGACCTATTTTATAGCACAGGGAACTCTACTCAATATTCTGTAATAAACTAAATGGAAAAGGAATTTGAAAAAGAATAGATACATGTATATGTATAACTGAATCACTTTGCTGTACACCTTGAAACTAACACAACATTGTAAATCAACTACCCTCCAATATAAAAGAAAAAAGAAAAATCAAGTAATGAATCAGCGACTCCTTCCCCACCCTGCCGCGTCTTCCCCAGCCTGAGGGGAAGTGTGTTCTCCATCCTATTTGAAGAGTACACTCCTTGGGTACTATTTACCTGCTGTCTTTGGGCAGAACAACTGGTCAATTTAATGAATTTAGCATTGAACTCCAGCTTGGAGCTCACTTAATTAGACCACTCACTTCACTGATGGGGAAGCGGATACTGAGAGAAGCAATGTGACTTGCCTTGACTGTATTTTCTTTTCCAACAGGGCAGGGGTGTTAATATGAAACTCACCACAACTGATTATTTCCCAGGTCTCCTGTCCACCAGATGACTTTCTGAGGCAGTGCAGAAAGTCTGGGGTGGTTAGAGAGATGCCCTAACCCACGTGCTTGGATTTGAATTAATAGCTGTGTGACTTTGGCCAAATTACTTAACCTCTCTGAGCCTCAGTTTCCTTAACTTAAAAATATATAGAATATTACTATCACCTAACATGTTGGGCTGTTACAGAATTAATTGAGAAAACCCACATAAAGCATCTACATGGTACTTAGCATCCTAGCATATAGTTACCATTATAATAGAGAGCTATTGCTAGTGACTGTTCCCTGAAGGAATAGAAATGTGTTTTTCAAAATGTCATGTTTATCTTTGTCCAGTTCCCTAGTTAACTATCTGCACAGTTTATTGGGTTTCGGCAAGATCCAGGCCAGGAACAGATTTTCTTAGCATGATGTTGAATCAGCCTGTCTGATCCATGAGGATCAGACTTATAAACGAAAGTCTTGTTTCTATCATGCTCACGTTAGATCTCTTAAAAACATCAATCGTTAAGAAGTCAGAGAGACAATGCATGCAAATCAACGTTACTCATCTTGGAGTTTAAGGATCTTGCTCTTTTTTCAGTTAAAGTTTTTCTTTTCTGCGCGCACACACACACACACACACGCACACACACACACTCCAAGGCTTGGAAAACAACAACAACAAGACAAGATACCTTATGTAGCTGCAAATTTTCCACGATGGAGAATCCGCGGGTGTCGGTTCTGTTTGTTGATTTTTCATTGGGTGCACACAGTTAGGAAAAAGTGCTGACCAGGATAAAAACCGTGTAACATTTCCAGGTTTTGTTCTTGAGTTGTTGCACCTCCAAGTTCAAGTTGAGTGTCGGACTTGCCATTTTAAAATGGTGTTGCTGGGGTGTTTATATAACTTTTGCAGTGGGGCAGGAAGATGGAGCCGCTCACCTGCGCTGGGGGATAGCGCCCTGTCCAGAGCTCAACGCCCCCACGGTGAGATAACTCAGTGGAGAGAGGAACAGGTGCTCTTCATCTCCCAAGGTCAGTACAGATGCCCGCTTCCCCCTTCCTCCTCCAAAGCACACTTGCCCTTGACGCTCTGCCTTCAAGCTGGTTGGGGAAATCAAGACCACTTGAACTAATGCTAATAAATAATTCATTGCTAATTCCCATCATTTAATTCATCCAATAACGCCAGTCTCTCCCCACCATGCTCCAAGGAAACATCCTTTCCCAAACGGCAGCATCGTATTTTCCAAATATGGCCACAATGATGTCCCCAACCATCTCATCTTCTCAATGTGATCTTAACACCCTCCCCCATCAGGAAGTGACGTCTCTATCCCCTTCCCTCGAATCTACATGGGCTTGTGCCTCACAAGTGACCAACAGAAAAGTGATGCCATGGGACTTCCAAGGTAAGTCAGAGAAGGTAGGTCACCATGCTCACTGGAGCCCTTGTTTGTGGCGCCTTGCAGTGTCGTGAAAGAAGCCTGACTGCCTGTGGGTGAGGCCAACTGAATCCCATGGAAAGGTCATGTGTCAGTGTTCCAGGGAGGGGTCTTAATCTTCAGGGCCTCTAGCCGAGACCCCAAATAGGTAAGTCCAAGGGCCTTCAGGTAACACCAGTCCCCGGCCAACTGGTCAACCCCTGCGCAAGGCTTCCAATGGAGGCCCTGGCCAGTGTGGAAGAGAGACCCAGCCCTACAGTGTGAATTACTGACCCACAAAATCTGTGACCATAAAAAAAAAAGTTGTCATTTTATGCCATTGAATTTGGGTGGTGTGGTAAGCAGTATGGATAACCAGAACACTTGCTAACCGCAGAGTAGCCCTTTGTTAATTTCAGCTCCGGCAATAACTAATTGGCCGTCTACATTCTGCCAGGCTCTGGGGATAGAGAAATCCTAAACGGTCCCTGTCCTGCGTTCGTTGTGACCCATTAATTTGTAAGTTAAAGAAAGCAACCCACAAATTGAAAATTTGAGGGGAGATCCTTCAGGGATGGCTGGATCCAGGTGGTCAAATGGAATCACCAGGCCTTCGTCTCTCTCCATCTCTAGGCTTGACGTTCCCCAGTGTTGACATCTCTCTCTGACAGCCCCCATCCATCCAGTGGCCCCCACAACTACTCTCTTCATATCCACAGCCCCACATCTAGCGGGGAGGGGACTACTTTTTCTGATGATTCCAACAGTAGTTCTCAGTCTGACTGTTAGCTTCTCAAATAGGACCACAGACCCGCTGCTTAATTCCTGCGACTGGAGTCTGGGGATAGTCTGGTTGAGTTGGATCTGCGCTGTTACAGCTACCCAAACCACACAGACTGAGAGTAGGAAGGGCTGTTTCGCCAAGGAGAACCCTACGGTGGTTATCCAAGCGGAATGGCTTGTGAGCATCCAGTAACGACACAAGGCTGTACACCCTGCTCCATTGGAGGGAAGGATGGTTATCAGTGCTCAAGAACGTCCAAGAATATGAACACAAAAACTCTGGGGGGCCTCCTCCTCCTTCTGCAGATGAAG
The DNA here is from genome assembly GCF_003031525.2 of Neophocaena asiaeorientalis asiaeorientalis. Taxonomy (NCBI): domain Eukaryota; kingdom Metazoa; phylum Chordata; class Mammalia; order Artiodactyla; family Phocoenidae; genus Neophocaena; species Neophocaena asiaeorientalis. Next base: position 1,115,607 of record NW_020174645.1, on the reverse strand, counting down.
AAGTCAAGACACAAACACTTTGATGGCAAGTCAAGATTGCACATGGAATCTGTGGACTAGATGCAGGTCTCCTCATAGCCGGTGCTGGCTGCTTCTACTGACCTGTCCCAGACCATCAGTCCCACACTTCAGACACCCTTGATTTCTGATCTCCAAATGGAACGGATTTAAGTTCATGATTATTATTTTTTTTAATTAAAGTATAATTGATTTACAATATTCTGTTTGTTTCAGGTATATAGCAAAGTGATTCAGTTATATATTTTTCAGATTATTTTTCCTTTATAGCTTATTATGAGATATTGAATATAGTTCCCTGTGCTATGCAGTAAATCATTGTGTTTTTAATCTAGTTTTTTTTTTTTTTTTTTTTTTTGCGGTACGCGGGCCTCTCACTGTTGTGGCCTCTCCCGTTGTGGAGCACAGGCTCCAGACGCGCAGGCTCAGCGGCCATGGCCCACGGGCCCAGCCGCTCCGCGGCATGTGGGATCCTCCCGGACCGGGGCACGAACCCGTGTCCCCTGCGTTGGCAAGCGGACTCTCAACCACTGCGCCACCAGGGAAGCCCTAATCTACTTTTTGTGTAGTAGTTTGTATCTGTTAATCTCATACTCCCAAGTTATCCCTCCCCCCACTTTCCCCTTTGGTAACCATAAGTTTGTTTTCTAGGTCTGTGAGTCTGTTTCTGTGCTGTAAATAAATTCACTTGTATTATTTTTTATATTCCACATCTAAGTGATATCATATATTTGTCTTTCTCTGTCTGACTTATTTCACTTAGTATGATAATCTCTGGGTCCATCCATGTTGCTGCAAATGACATTATTTCATTCTTTTTTATGGCTGAGTAATATTCCATTGTATGTATGTACGATACCTTCTTTATCCATGCATCTGTCGATGGACACTTAGGTTGTTTCCATGTCTTGACTATTGTGAATAGTGCTGCTATGAACACTGGGGTGCATGGATCTTTTTGAATTAGAGTTTTTGTCTTTTCCTGATATATGCCCAGGACTAGAATTGCTGAATCATATAGTAACACTATTTTTAGTTTTTAAAGGAACTTCCATACTGTCTTCCATAGTGCAAACTCATGACTATTGATTCCAACTTCAGATAAATGGAACAGTAAACCAGAAGCAAGTTCTGTCAGTTTTTCCTGACTTCCACCTTGTCAAACTCAAATCCTTAAAGCCCCCAAATCTTGCAAAGTGTAGTATGTGAAGGACAGCATTGTCTGGTTCAGTCCAATGGCTCAGAGCTCTGTTCCTCTTAGAGTAGATATGACCAAGGGTAAGATATCGCCCCATCTAAATCTCAGTTTCTTTACCTGAAAAACAGGGATTGGGGATGAGAGTAAGGTTCTGAGCCTAAGCTGAGATGTGTTTTTGAGTTCATGGGATGGATGAGGTACAACATTTGGTTAGCATGGGTTGATTTGCAGGGTATGGTGGGGCTGGCCAGGAAGGTTTTCTGAGCAAGCACCTCGTGGTAGAAGTGGGAAGCTGGCTGCAGTCATAGGTGTGTTTTCACAGAACCTCTCTGCAAATCCTCCCATAACTCCTTGTCCCAGACACAAGACTGGGCCTGTGGTCTATACTGGACCCACCATACCAGCTCTGCACTCTTCCCCCAGGCAACAGTGACTGGTCCATGGAATGGATGTGTAACCCAGGAGATAACAGTGACTGGTCCATGGAATGGATGTGTAACCCAGGATATAACAGTGACTGGTCTATTGAGTGGATGAGTAACCCAGGAGGGCCAGTAAGAGTCCTTATCTGAGAATTTTCAAACTGGATCTTGGAGATAGAAGCCCTTATTTCTCCTTGCTGAAAAGCTGAAAAGCTGTGAGATCCAGAGCCACCAGTAACTGTGTCCTTCATGAGGTAAAAAGCAGATCTGAGAGAATTAACCCAACATTTAGTGAACAAAAGAGAATCCCGAGGGAATCTGAGAGTCTGGTTCCAGATTTTCTTCACACCAGATCCGTGCCGGCACTTTAAACCATTTTATAACGTGAACCAATGAATTACTATTTTGCTCGAGCCCTTTCGAGACGGATTTCTGCTGAGTGATGGTGAACACCGTAGACTCTTCTCCAACTATACGTGAGAGATGACTTCTAAAAGAAGTAGTGACAGGTAAGGGGAGAGCTAAAACAGTGAAATTTGGGCATCAATGTCATGGCCTCGTTTGTTCTCAGGGACCCTAGAGTTATAAGGATGGAAGAAATAAAACAAGATATGGAAAGTTTCTGGCTCATAAGAGTTACTCAATAAATATTATCTCTCTTTATTATACTTATCACACGTATACATACCTGCAATTTGCATCAGTAACAGACTTTCAAAGAATGTTGACATTCCATTGGCCTTAAAAGCTACAGTTGCAACTACAACAAATGTTCAATCTTGACTGTTAATTTTGTCATTATTCTGCCCGTGTCTAGCATTAAATCTTCTGAAGAGTAGAGCACTCATTCATTCATTGGTCATAGAGTACAAATCACCATTTATCCTTCATTGTTAGAATCTCGGGTTCCTGCTGAAAATGCCTCTTGCCTGCCAATACTAAATAGATTTTCGTTCTTCAGCCCACTGCCATTTATGTTTTCCCCAGCAGTCTGTGGAAACCATTTCCAATCGTGTCACAGGTGACCTACTAATTGCGAATCTCAAGGATGAGTTTACTTTCTCATCTGTCTTATTTCTCTACAACACTTAACATGACCCACTTCTTTCCTCCTGCGGCTGTGATCCCATGGCTTTGTAAAATATTTTTGTTGTTTTTTTCTCCTTCTCGGATTCCTCCTTAGTATTAATCAGTGGGCTTTCCCCGCCTCTACATACCTCTTAAGTATCCTCTGGGAATATATTCTTTCTTCAATTCTATGCACCCTCCTTGGCATCTTATGGGCATTACAGCCTCCACCAGCAGCCATGAAGAGATGACCCCATATCTAGCCAAGAAATTGCTCCCAAGATCCAGACAGAATTCCCAAGTGCCTATTGGACACTTTCTATAGGCTATTAACATTTAATTTTTTTTTTCTAATGTCACAAAGGGACTTCCCTGGTGGCGCAGTGGTTAAGAATCTGCCTGCCAGTGCAAGTAAAACATGGGTTCGAGCCCTGGTCCGGGAAGATCCCACATGCCGTGGAGCAGCTAAGCCCGTGCGCCACAACTACTGAGCCTGAGTTCTAGAGCCTGCGAGCCACAACTACTGAGGCCAAGAGCTGCAACTACTGAGCCCACGTGCCACAACTACTGAAGTCCGCGCCCCTAGAGCCCGTGCTCCACAACAAGAGAAGCCACCGCAATGAGAAGCCCGTGCACCGCAACGAAGAGTAGCCCCCTCTCACCTCAACTAGAGAAAGCATGCGTGCAGCAGTGAAGACCCAACACAGCCAAAAATAAAAACAAATAAATACATTAAAATATAAAAACTAAAAACCATCATTCTTTAAAAAAAAATCACAAAATATATACCTTCTATCCTTTTTCTGTCCCTTGTATCTATAAATGGCCTTAAATATTCCCTAGCTGTTCACTGAATTTGAAAATCTTCTCAAAGACTTACCTCCCCCGTTACCCCCTACGTAAAATTAATTATCAATCTCTGTTGACTCTTCGTCCTAAATACATAAGAATTTTCTCTTCCCCCTCCTTCCGCACTGCCACCGCCCTGGTTCAGGTCTTTTGTTTCTCACGTAGGATGTTGCAGGAATCTCTATGTCATCTTCCCTGCTTACCTCCTTTCACCCCCGCACAATCACAAGAGTGATGTTATTAAAATACAAATCAGATTGTGTTCGCTTCCTGCCTAAGCTTTTAATGACTTTCCAATACCTTCCGGATCATGCCTCAAGCCCCCACAGGAAGCTTGTCCCCTGTGAAGCCTCATCTCCCACCTCCGTTCCACATATTCAGGGGTCCGAACTCTGCAAAAGCAGCCCCTTGGGTTGATGGAGCTCTTTTTCAGCTCTGTGCCTTTATGGGGGCTCTGCCGTTTCTTGGAAAGGCAGGAGTTTTCCTTTGCTTCCCTGGTGAACTCAAGCTTGAAGACTTAGATGACGTGCCATCTGTCCCAGCAAGCCTTCTCTGATTTCCCCAGGAAGGGTCACACTTGTCAACCCCAAATTCTGACAATTCTGCACTTGAATGATGAAGCCTCATTCCCCTCCCAGGGAGTGTGGGCTGGACAAAGCAACTCGCCCCTAATGCCTAGAGTGTGGCAGAAACTATGGGGTGTGTCTTCTGAGACGAGATCTTCGAAGGCATCCTATCTTCCCCCCAAGCCCTCACTTCCTTAGAACACGTGATTTGAGAGAAGTCAAGTGCTGGCTCATAAGGATCCTCAGGCTGCCCCATGGAAAGAACCAGGTGACTAGGATTTGAAGCCTCTGTCGACTGAAAAAATGTACAACCTAAAAGTGGAGAATTATGTTTTATTCAGCGGACAAAACTGAGGACTTAAGCCCAGGACACAGCATCTCGGATTGCTCTGAGGGACCGCTCCAAAGAGGTAAGGGGGGAGCCAGGATATATAAGAGTTTTTGCAACAAAAACCAGGTAATAGAACTGTGCATTAAAGGAAAGCAGACATAGCAAGTTAATGAATATAGATCTTTTCTATGGATGGGAAGATGCAAGAGTCTGGGCTTATTGCAATCATTCCTTGGATATGCCCCTTAGCTGTCTGGGGTCGGTATCCTGCTTTTCTCCATCCTGAATCTCCTCAGGGTGCACAGCTGGGGGCGGCTGCAGTGTCAGAGGGCTTGATGGCTGCAACATTCTTTGTTTACTGATACGGCAGGTAGCATTTTCCACCCACCCTTCCTTGCAACAGTAACGCAAGTGAGGCATGTAAAAGGTGCATCCTCTAGCCACAGACAAGCCTTCAATGATGCAGCCCCAGCTGACATCTTGGTGGCAACCACGTGAGCCACCCAGCTGAGCTGACCCACCCAGAATTCCTGACCCACAGAAACCACGAGATAATGAGCTTCTCTCTAAGCCAGTAAATTTGGGGCTTGTTTTACGGCAGTAGATAACTAATATAACCAAAACCTGCCAACCAGCAAAATAGTTTGATAATCGTCCTGACAGTCTTTTTCTGTGCATATTTATACCCCATTCCCCTCTCCCCTCCCCATATGCTAAATATTGTTTCATGGCTGGACACTTTGCACATCTGTCATGGTTTTTCACAGTTATAGAGATCCCAGACGTTAGGTTACCTTCCTTTACCAAACCACTCACTTCCTGCCGTTGGAGATTAGGTGATTTACAATTGTTTGCAATTAAAAACAGGCTTGGAATATTACAATAGATTAAAATTTTAGTGCAAGGTATTTCCCTCAGGATAAATACTATGAGTATAATTGCTACATAAGAGAGGACATACATGCTTAAGTCTTTTAATAAATATTTCCAACTTGTCTTCCAAAAAAAATCTGAGCCAGAAATGTACAAGACTACAGATTTCCTCATATTCTAATCACGTGGGCAGTTCTGGCCCCAAGGGGATATGGGACATATGTCATACGCGAGACTTTTCTCAGGGTCAGTACTAGAGGGAGATGGTGCAAGGGGCGTCTAATGGGTAGAAGGTTGGATGCAGAATGACCCTTCCCCGCAAAGAATTATCCAAAAATATTAATAGCGCCAAGGTTGAGAAATGCTGTCTAACACCTGGGTGTTAATATATCAAAAGTGGTTTGCCATTTGATAGTTGAAAAGCGTTATCTCATTGTTTTAGATTGGTTTTTAAAATAAATTTATTTATTTATTATTTTTTTATTTTTGGCTGCGTTGGGTCTTCGTTGCTGCGTGCAGGCTTTCTCTAGTTGCGGCGAGCGGGGGGCTACTCCTCGTTGCAGTGAGTGGGCTTCTCATTGCGGTGGCTTCTCTTTTGTAGAACATGGGCTCTAGGCACACGGGCTTCAGCAGTTGTGGCTGGCGGGCTCAGTAGTTGTGGCTCTCAGGCTCTAGAGCTCAGGCTCAGTAGTTGTGGCACATGGGCTTTGTTGCTCTGCGGCATGTGGGATCTTTCCAGACCAGGGCTTGAACCCGCGTCCACTGCATTGGCAGGTGAATCCTTAACCACTGTGCCACCAGGGAAGTCCCTAGATTGTTTTTACTTTTATTTTTTTTTGTTTGTTTCACTTCTAATAAGTGTACATTTGGCAGGTGAATCCTTAACCACTGTGCCACCAGGGAAGTCCCTAGATTGTTTTTACTTTTATTTTTTTGTTTGTTTCACTTCTAATAAGTGTACTTTTTTTTTCACATATTTTCAGTCCCGTTTGGTCACTTGCCTACTCACTGCTTTTCCCTATTTCTTTAATAATGTGCTAGACTTTCAAGGTGGTTGGTATGAGTCCTTAATAAGATGTTGATGCTTTGTTGTACATAGCAAATATTTTCCCCCAGTGGTTCATTAGCTCTTTAATTTTATTTATGGTCTTTAGGGCATGAAGGAGTTTGTTTTTGTTTTTATGTGGTTGAAACCATCAACTTTGAAGTTTCTTCCTTGGCTCTCAGGCTTGGGAGGGCTAACTTCACACTGAGAACTGCTAATTAACCACCTCTATTTTCTTGGTTTCATCTCCTTAGATTTAATTCTTTCATTTATCTGAAATTCATCACACTCTGTGGTGGGAGATGAGCATATAATTCTCTTCTACATCAATAACCAATTGTCCCAATGCCAGCAATTAGGCAGTCTTTGTGTCCCCTCCGAATAGAAATATAAACAGTACGTTTAAACTTCTTAAGAGCCTAAAAACAACATTTGTGAGATCATAGGGATTATGAGGCAATAAGTCACGATTTTCCTTCTGCATTAACTTGTCTTAGTCATGAGGACATGTAATTATAGACATACGCTGAGTGTATTTTACCTGAATTGGTACCCACATGAATGGTTAGGAGTTTAATATTTGGCAGCCACTCCTAAACCAACGCATTTTGCTTTTCTAGTATAAGGTTACTCACGAAAAGGAATCGCTTTGTTCCAAGTAATGCATTGTTTGCTACCATACAGCGTGAACACATAACAACAGAATTTTTTCATATTTCATGGAGTTTTAATCAAAGCTATTTCATGTACCATGGCAGAAATGAAAGCTTTTTCTTCTTGACTCCCATTGCAGAATTTTAATAGCCATATTTAATCTTAATTGAATAAGAAGGAATCCCCTCCCAAATTTACAAGTGTCCTTAGAAAGCGCTGTGGGATCTTGTTCCATTATTGAGTTTTCTGTCGACTGGACACAAGGCTGGTAAATGCTGCAATAAAAAAGCTTTCATTAAAATAAGGAGGTAACTCGCCAGGTAAACTGTGTCTTATTGCCATTTTTATTTTCTTTATTATGGATTTATGTTTCCGAGTGCAGTTATTTATTCCCTGTTCCCTGGCAACTAGGAATGAGGGGATGCTTGCTTCAGAGAAAAGTGGCCTTTGCCCTGGGAGCTCTTAGTGCGTATGGAGAATGACCCTGTGGAAGATTTACAGCCTGGCCCGAGGAGCCTCATGAGTAATTTGGGCCACATTACACTGTCACTCCCACTGTCTCAGGCTCCCCCGGGACCCACCAGGTCTTCTGCGCTGCTCCATCCTCTGAGGACACAGCTCTCCATGGAGTCCCTCAGCCCCAAGCATGCACGATTTCCTTTCCTCACACCATCTCTCCCCTTCTTTCCTTCTGCCACTTTCCCCCCTCAACTTTGTCTCCTCCCACTCTGAGGAAACATCCTTTGCAACATCAACATAGGTCCAAAGACTCCTCTAACCTGTCTCTGCATGGTGGCTCCTGGCAACCATGTTTGCACAGTGGGAGACTTTCTCTGTTGGCCACTGTTGATCAGATCATTGGTAGGTCACTGTCACAAGCCAGACCCACCAGAGAGCTTCCCCACAGGAGTGTCTAGGACCTGTGGATAGGTGTCTTCCATCTGCTGCAGGAGCTGAGCTGCAAAGGAAGGCACATTACAGACAAGGAAGAACTGAACTCACTAGCACAGAGCAGTGGATACAATGCAGAGTACGCGCAGGCTCAGTAGTTGTGGCTCACGGGCCTAGTTGCTCCGTGGCATGTGGGATCTTCCCAGACCAGGGCTCGAACCCGTGTCCCCTGCATTGGCAGGCAGATTCTCAACCACTGCGCCACCAGGAAAGCCCATGGGGATATATTTTATATTTACTCAAGTTCTCATGAGATATCTGTTACTTCCATCCAAACATACAAAATTCCCCCACAAAAATCTTCCCATGATGACATGACCAACTTAGCTTACTTATGTGTAGGGATGGTATTAGGATTATTAGAAATAATGATTGAGATTATCATCAAATCTATATTTTGTATAGATTTTCTTGCTGTGTGAAGAGAATATTCCATCATGGTCTAGATGAGGGTTTACGTATATGTTTATTTGAATTGGATAAACTGGACTCCGGTGACTGACTTAGAGACATGAAGCTAAATAATGGATAAAAAAATGTAAAGTCTAATAGGTAAAAATAAAATTTTAAAAATCACAAGAAATAATCTGTGGGAAAAAGACAAAGGAACCAGATGAGGATGAGGAACCCTCATATATTCATGGCAGGATTTTTAAATGCTGCAGATGTTTCAGCCATTAAAAAAAAAAAAAAGAAGCACTGACACAGGCTACAATATGGACAAACTTTGAAAACATGACACTGGGTGAAAGAAGCCAGATACAAAAGGCCATCATACTATATATGATTCCATTTATATGAAATGTCCAGAATAGGTAAATCTGTAGACACAGAGGTAAATTAGTGGTTGCTGGGAGCTGGGGGTGGGGGAAGTTGAGGGGTGACTGCTAACGGGTATGGGGTTTCTTTTCGGGGTGATGAAAATGTTCTAGAATACATAGTAGTGATGATTGTACAGCCCTCTAAATATGGTAAAAAGCAACAACTTGTACACTTTAACACAATTAAATTTTTTTAATTTAGTTTTTTAACATCTTTATTGGAGTATAATTGCTTTACAATGGCGTGTTGGTTTCTGCTTTATAACAAAGTGAATCAGTTATACATATACATATGTTCCCATATCTCTTCCCTCTTGCGTCTCCCTCCCTCCCACCCTCCCCATCCCACCCCTCTAGGTGGTCACAAAGCACCGAGCTGATCTCCCTGTGCTATGCGGCTGCTTCCCACTAGCTATCTATTTTACGTTTGGTAGCGTATATATGTCCATGCCACTCTCTCACTTCGTCCCAGCTTACCGTCCCCCTCCCCGTGTCCTCAAGTCCATTCTCTACGTCTGCGTCTTTATTCCTGTCTTGCCCCTAGGTTCTTCAGAAGCTTTCCTTTTTTTTTGGATTCCACATATATGTAACACGATGAATTTTATGTTATGTAAATGCCATCTCAATTCTGAAACAAAAAAAGAAAGCATCCAAGAAGGAAGAATAAATGTTATTTGCTCATTGGACTGAGCTCGCCGGGATCTCTCCCTGCTCTGGACCCTCCTGCCTGCGGTTCTCCACTGGGATGGCCTGTTTCAAAGTCCCTCCTACGAGAGTCTGCTTTTCATGGTAGACTGGGTGTCAGCTCCTTAAACTCGGAGGCTGTGTCTTGGGTTCAGGGTCCACCAGCACCATGCTAGAGCAAGGCAGTTGGTATCTGTTGATTGACTGATCGTTAAATGACTGATTCCATGAGAGCCATAAATGCCCGGCCACTCTGAGGGGGATGGGAATGTTTAGGCAAAACTGGCAGACAAGAGGGCAGATTCAGGCAGAAGGAGTGGGTTTCCTTGGTAATCAGGGGGTGAATCCAAAGAAGAAGACAGGTTCTTTGGGCTGGAATTAGAAGAAATAGGAGACGTTGAATGAAACAAACTTCTCCCAGATCCAGACAGACACTGAGCTAGGAAAAAGGCTATGCTCAGTACTCTCTTCCTTCCAAGACGAAGGAATCTCTGTTAAAGAATGTCAGTATGCTCTGTACCCACAGCTCCTTCTCTCCCCGGAGGGGCTCCTCAAGTCTTTAAGTGATAGCTGCAGAAATGACAAGAAAAAAAAAAGGTATCTCAAGTCTGGGCTTTCATCATAGTTTCCATTCAACCCCCTTAAGAACAGCAGCAGTGGCGAGTCATGCACAGAACACACTAAACCCGAAAGAAGTAAGACAATTCTTCGTCCACACCCCCGGCCTTGACACAATGGAGATTGCTAGAAGCTTCTGGAAGAGTGACACAAACCCTGAGAGCAGAAGATATAATCAGAAGTGACAAGCGTCCTCAACAAGCTTCTCAAAACTCAACAAGTGAACACGCCTGCATTTTGCCTGCTCTGGATCCATTATTTTAAGATAACACAGCTCTCCCAGTCAAGCCAGGCAGGTTGGGTGGTGCTGACCTCAGCCCTAGTCCTGGGATGGACGTGCGGTCCAGGGATGGTCCAACAAGCATCACACCCCTCTGCTTCAGTGATTGGCTGAAGGATGGGCACGTGACCTCATCAGAGCCCATCATACCTCCTCTTAGGTCTTTTGCTGGAGCCACCGGAAGGGCACTAAGAGATTGGGGGGTGGATCTGAGCTGCGCCCTTTGCCATCTGAACACCATGAACGGATAATGCTGCCTGGGAGCAAGGACAACTCAGAAAGAAGACTGGAGAGCTTAGTGGTGAAAAGAGGTCAGTCTATTGTTTGAGCACCTGAATCCAGCCATACCTCCACACCTGAAGCTAACACTTCCTATCAACTTGATGGTTTTATGAACCAAATCCCCCTTTTTGCTTCTGTTAGTTTGAATTGCATTTCTGTCATTTGCAACACAGAGTCCTAACTAATTGACCACCAAATTGCCCACAACATTAAAAACAAAATGGATTGCAGGATCACCAGGTGACATGGTACCCTTTTTCAGAAGTAGTGAGGTACCTCTCCACTGCTGTATTTCTTCATTGGTTCACAAGATAAACCTTCACCTGGTACTTATGATTTGTTAGTTGCTATGGTACCTTCAGAGGAGATGACTAATGGTTAAAACAACAGGATCTGGGATGGCCAGAGCCAGCTGTGAGCTTGGACCTCTTTCTTAGCCCTAGATCACAGTGTCATGGTGGGAATTTAATCAGATCACGTTTGTATTCCACACAGTAACTTACACATAGTTTACACCCCTTAAATGTTAGCCAGTACTCTTAAAAAGTTCAAAACATGGTTACTGCTCTCAAGCAGCATGCAATCTAGGAAACTTTTCTGCATGAAACAGTTGCAGTTAATTTCCTTGACTAAAAAAAGCCATGTAAGGATTTCAAAGCATCTGTACAATCATTTATCTTAACAAAATCTATGACCGCAAGTGAAAAGAAACCTAGAAAAAAAAAAAAATTAAGCCAACTGCTAATGAGATACTGTTGTATTTCCTTTAGGGATGGCTAATTGGCTTCTGGCAGCCTTAATCAAGGAGGAGAAAATGACACACAGCCTCCACATAATCAAAGGTCCTCAAAATTAAACAATTCCATGAATAATTCACTCTCAAATCTGTTCCATAGGAATAAAAAATGGAAAACAATGGTCTGTTCTCCAACTGACATCAGACATGCACAGAAAACACCCAAGATATCAAATTAAATAAGCACCATTAATAAATAATTTGAATTGCATTGCCTGATGTGTTGAATAAAGAGCATCTGCATCCCGAAAGCTCAGGGGCCCTCAGCAAAGACAGAAAAGTAGGAAATTCATATTCCATGGGGGGCTGGTTTATATTTTAATAATGTATGACGATAAACACTGCATTTTCTTTCGTTTTCTATTTAATTATTATCTAATAACAAAACGTTGGGGCACTAATGGGATTTTCAAAAGTAATTTCTCTTTAATTGCATCCCTTCCATCTGTGCCTCTTATTTTCAAGCAGAGAGTTGAATTCAAGCCTTTCCAGGCACCGGGTGCGGTTTCTCCCCCTTCCCCACCATCGCCAATCCCGCACCACTGACCTTGCTTTCAGATCCATCCTGGCTCCGCCCCTACACTCTTCTGCATCGCAGAGGCTTGACCCTTAAATTTTATTTTCCCCGGGGATCCCTGGCCACCTGGTTTCTCCCTAGGTTGGCCAACAGGGGCTCAGGTGGCAGGAAAGGTGTCCCCATGGCACCAGTTCTCACCAGGCAGTCTCAGAACTGCCACCTCCCTCCGTGTCCTTCTAGCCCTAGGAGTTCTGATTTCCTCACCATCCTCTGCTTGGCTTTTCCTCTCTGCCAACGATTTTGACAAGTGCCCCAGATCATACCCTCCTGTCAAGTAGCTGTTGTGGACTGTATTCCTGATCAGACACTGACTAAAGTACCCACTGCCCCTGTCCTCTTCTACTCACACTTATCCCCTTATACCGCCTGATGCCTCTCGATCAGAAGATGCTACTTCTTCTTCCCCTGAGACTTGCGTCTCCCCTGAAAACACCACCTTCTGAACAGCCCTCCAGACTGGACCTCTATCCAATGACCCTCAAAGGATGTCTTCCATCTCCTGGTTCATGACGTTCAGACAGAGAACTTCTGCTGAAGCTCACACAAGCATATTCTCTACCCATCCTGGTGTCTCTTCAATTTTGACCTTTAAGGCAATCTACCAGTTTCATTGAGAACTGGTCCAAGGCACTTTTCTAGCGTTGCTTTGGGGCCACTTCCATCTGGGAGCCTCATGTGATGCTCTGTCCTCTTTTTCCCTTCACATCCTCACATCTTAGAGGTTATGAACAGGAAACTCATTCCAGCTCTACTGAGTGTGTGATCTTGAGCAGGTAACCTCATATCTCTGAGCCCGGTTTCTTCATTCTTACACCCAATTTTTCCCAAGGTCCTACGATGTACAAGGGCAATAGTAGTAAACAAGATTACATAAACTGTGTCTTACTGCAGTTATATTCTAGCAGAAGAGAGAAGCAGTAATAATTAATTTTCCTTATGTTGCTTCTAAAGATTTAATTATTACTGTGATAATTAATACAAGGGAGAAATATAAGAGCATATCATAAGGGGAGAAAGATATATATATCTTTTTATATATGTAAATATAATATATATAACAATATATAATATGTATATTATATATAATATAATAATATAAATATAGTAATTATGATATATATAAAATATCTTTATATATATATTTCTTTTATTTTATTTTTTTTTCCTGAAGCCACCATCTTCTCCCTTGGTCCTTCCAACCACAATGCTATGAAATTAGAAATCAACTACAAGAAAAAAAATCTGTAAAAAACACAAACACATGAAGTCTAAGTGGGGCCACAGCAGTGAGAGGCCCGTGTACCGCAAATCCTATGGGATGTGGCAAAAGCAGTTTTAAGAGAGAAGTTTATAGCAATACATCCTCACCTCAGGAAACAAGAAAAACCTTAAATAAACAACCTGACCTTACACCTAAAGCAACTAGAGAAAGAAGAACAAACAAAACCCAAAGTTAGTAGTATGAAAGAAATCATAAAGATCAGAGCAGAAATAAATGAAATAGAGATGAAGAAAACAATAGAAAAGATCCATGAAACTAAAAGCTGTTTGTTTGAAAAGAAAAACAAAATTGATAAACCTTTAGCCAGACTCATCAGGAAAAAAGGAGAGAGAGGTCAAATCAATAAAATTAGAAATGAGAAAGGAGAAGTTACAACTGACACCACAGAAATACAAAGCATCATCAGAGACTACTACAAGCAAGTATATGCCAATAAAATGGACAACCTAGAAGAAATGAACACATTCTTAGAAAGGTACAACCTTCCAGGACTGAACCAGGAAGAAACAGAAAATATGAACAGACCAATCACAAGTACTGACAGTGAAACTGTGATTAAAAAACGCCCAACAAACAAAACTTATTGTCACTTATTCGGGTGAAAACAAACTAAGTTCTGTGTATTGTTGCCTATGGCTGAATCATGCCGCTCTCTGCCCTCAAGCACAGTGATAGCAACACTTAGATCTCCCAATGAACTCGAAGGGCAAGACTGCAAATGTCAGGCTCTCATAATAATTAACATAAAGGCCATTTAACCAATAAATGGGCCACCTTTTCTCCTTTGTATCCAGCAAATAATTCAAGCCAACCATCAATCTTTGGCCCTTTGATGTTTCACTTAGAAATGAGACTTTTACAACCCAACCCAAACGGGCAGGCATAAGGAAAAAGATAATTTATTAAACCGTGTAACTGGAAAGGCTCAGATCTGGCTTTACCCATGGCTTAATCTGAGGTCAGATGATGTCGTGGAAATCTGATTTCTCTCTCTCCCTCTCAGCTGTACTTTGATGCAGACTCCATTCTCCACCAAGCTCTCTCCTCCTGGGGGCACAGTGGTTGCAAGAGTGTCAACCCACAGCCTCCCAAATTCAGGCGAGGTGATCCGGCGTCTTCTGGTGGATCTTACAAAGCCCTGAGCCTCATTCTGATTGGACCTGCTTAGGTCACGTGGCCATGCCTGAACCAATCAGCACGGTTGGAGGATACTGCGCTTGGCCCCCTGGACCACTCAAACTAAAACTAGAAGGGAAATTGAGGGCTATTGCTAACATTTAGGGGTCAAGAAAGCCAAATCAAAATGATCTCTTCAACCTCAAAAAAGCAGAAAAGTGGAAAATTTCACCATCGTTTCTGCAAAGTTCTTACCCTCTTTAAAAATAAGAAGTCACAAGTTAAGCAGGATATATATATACATACACACACACACACATACATATATATATATCATCATCATCATTAATTCTGGCTCTTACATGACAGGTTGTCACTCTCACTGAACTTCTGTTTGGAGGACAGGCCGTTTGCACTTCTTCAACTCTGACTTCTTCAACTTCAACTTTAAAAAAGCATCACCTGGACTTCCCTGGTGGCGCAGTGGTTGGGAGTCCGCCTGCCGATGCAGGGGGCGCAGGTTCGTGCCCCGGTCCGGGAAAGATCCCACATGTCGCGGAGCGGCTGGGCCCGTGAGCCATGGCCGCTGAGCCTGAGCGTCCGGAGCCTGTGCTCCGCAGCGGGAGAGGCCACAGCAGTGAGAGGCCCGCGTACCGCAAAAAAAAAAAGCATCACCTGTTTCTTACTGACCTTTTAACGATGTAAGCAATTAATTCACACAATCTTCTTGACAATTAATCTTACAGACAGGTTCCTGCTTGCTGGAGTTAAAAACAGAACTTCTGAAAAAGAAACAAAAGTAATCTTTAATATATGTGAAAGTTCCCCAGACCTCTGTAATAAGACACACCATCTATTCTATGACAGGAATTACAGGGACTGTATTAGTTTGCTAGGGCTGCCATTACAAAGTAACACAAGAACTTAATTTTCTCACATTTCCAGAGGCTGTAAGTCTGAGATCAGGGTGTCAGCAGAGTTCATTTCTTTTGAGACCTCTCTGCTTAGCTGGCCATCTTCTCCCTGCGTCCTCACATGGTCTTCCTTCTGTTCATGTCTATGTCCTAATTTTCTCTTCTTATAGGACAACAGTCATATCAGATTAGATCACCCATATGATCTTATCTTACCTTAATTGTCTTTATAAAGACCTTATCTCCAAGTACAGTCACATTCAGCGGTACTGAGAGTTAGGACCTCAACATATGAATTTGGGGAGAGGCACACAATTTAGCCCATACGAGCGGCTTCACACTGTTGCTGATAAGAACAGTACTCTTTCTGTATAAAGGAAAATGAGATTCATGGTATAAAAAAATCCTGTACAGTAAGTCCCCGACATACGAACCTTCAAGTTGCAAGCTTTCAAAGATGCAAACTTGCGTTCTCATGTCCAATCACCTAAGTTAGTTCACGTGTCTGTGTCTGGCGTACACTGTCGTGTGCTTTCATGCTCTGCAAGTATCTGTGCTCTTGTGTACTTTACTGTACGGTACTGTATAGAGTACAGCAGTACAGGACCTTTATTTCGAGCCCAGGATGTCCGGAAACAAGCGTAAAAGCAGCAGTGATGTACCTGGTACTACTGTACATTTCAAGGTCCTGTGCTCTAAGATTAAAAATGTTTTCTTTATATTTTGTGTTTGTTGGTTTTTTATTAATTTTTTGTGTGAAGAGTATTATAAACCTATTACAGTACAGAACTCTAGAGCCGATTGTGTTAGTTGGGTACCTAGGCTAACTTTGTTGGACTTACGAACGCACTCTTGGAATGGAACTCGTTCGTATGTAGGGGATTTACTGTAGTTGCATATTATTGCCTTTGCCATCAAAACGTGAACACGTTTTAACCGTCCTCTCCACAAGGCAGATTGCAAGGGACATAAGGAGATTCAGACTCAGAAGCGTGGAACCTTCAGTAGGGTGTGGGGCCAGCATGGGAAGGACCTGAGTGCACAGCTGTAGCGTGTGTCCGTCCAGCATTGCTCCATCTGTTCTTTTCCTTGGAAGAACCCCCAGCCCCCAGGTGCACGTGGCCTTGGTGAGCCTGTGACACAGGCTAAATGCATCAGATTGTCTCTTCCAGGAGTCTGAATCTTGCGCGCCATGACAACGACGGGAGATAGTGGCGTGGCTCCGTGCCCAGGTGCCTGAGATCATGATCGCGGCCCTCCGTCCTCTTAAATCCACCTTCTCTAGCTCTTTTGAGCTGCTTGTAGGACATTATTTGTAACTATGTTGATCCCAAAGCTGTCACACCACGGTAGCACACCCATGCACCCAAGCCACCTCTGTGTACTTTACACTAGGAGACTCAAAGGGCAGGAAGGAACCACTTAAGAGAAAGGCCGGAAGGGACCTATCTTTTTGTAGGAAAGTGTCTCTGCTGTTTATTCCTGAAAAGCAGCATGGAAAAGGGTCTGTGTGGGTCTTCAGAGCACGAGACCTGAGGGGCCCTTCTCCAGCCACAACCCTACGTGTGAGCCTTTGGGCCCATGATAGGTCACTGTAAGGCTTTGATGGACAGGCTCATGGGGGATGCTGCCCTCCCCACACCAGACCTGGTGAACAGCCAGAGTTCTGAGTTTTCTGGAAGGATTGGCATCAAGGACTCAGGTCCCCTGGGCCGGCCATGCTCATGTGACAACCACCTTCCTGGCCGAGGCGTCTGCATGTGGAGGCCTTTTGATGGGTCCCCCGGCTGAGGCACTTTGCTCTGCTCTGGCCCCATATTCTCCCACCCCCAGCCCTTCCTCTCCTCCTCCCCTGGCTCCAAAGACGACCAGCCAGGAGCCTGTGTGGAGGCCTCCTGCACACTGAGCTCATCTACCTGACCCTCGCCCCGTGCCCTTCTGCCGGGAAAAATACAACATTGGGAGCTGGAACGTTTCCGCGTTTGTGTTTTTTCTCTTGCCTGCATTGTCACAGTACATGAATAAAGGCTTCTTCTTGCTGTCAGTTTGGTTCATCGTCCTAAGTGGCCCCCTGGACCCTCCCGTGGTGGGTCTTCTTCTGACTCTTGCGCAGTTAGCACACCTCCGCCCAGTGGCAGCGACCAAGGCTGTGGTGGCCACTGAGCTCTGAGCACAGGCAGTGGGAGTGATGCTCGGAACCATCAGGAAACATGGCGGACGCTCCTCGCAGAGGTCGCCGGTGGAGGTCCTGGCAGCAAACAGTATTCGGTTATATATCCAGGGTCTTTCTGGATGCAGGGGCTCAAGCCCCTCTCAGTCTTCTGGTCACAGTACTCAGGATCTGAATTCCAGGGAAGCAGCTTGAGCCATCCCCCAAAGCCCTGGGAAAGGGCAGTTGTCTGGGTTAGCGATCTGCTGGACGGCATCCCGTGGGACACTGGTTACTTCCCAATGAGGAAATCAGTGTGCTCTTTTCCAAAGAGGGCGAATAGATGCTGGACTGCCAAGAATGAAATGTCCAGTGCAGTGAGACATCTACAAAGGAAAAATCCCGGAGCCTGAGCGGGAATGTTCTATAATGGGATTCTCACCCAAAGCCTTGTCCCTCTTAAGCCTGGAATAAATCGGTGGGGATCTAGACCTGTGGGTGCAGGGGGAGACTAAGGTAGATGGGAAGAGGGGAAAAGAGCATGTTAGGACTAAAATCATGTCAGGCCATGGGAGCCTGAACCCGCCACTCACAATTATCTCGTGTCTTCCTGGAAACTGTAAGATGAAGTGTTCTCTGGCCTCAGCGTGAAGCCCAATCCAGCCTCTGTACACTGACACTGAATTAAATCTTGGAGAGAGAGTTTTGGGTGAAGTAGAAAAGAACTGCTTTATTGCTTTGCCAGGCAAAGAGGACCACAGCAGGCTAATGCCCTCAAAACTGTGTGTCCCGACCTGGAGGGGGGGGGCGTTGTGAGGAGGTTTATAGCAATGGTGCAAAGAGGGTGTGGTCTGCCCGTGGGCATTCTTCTGATTGGTTGGTAGTGACGTAAGTGGGAGTCGACATCATCAACCTTTTGGTTCCTACTGGTCTGGGGTCTACGTGCTTGTGGGCAGCAGACAGTTAACTTCTCCCACCTGACGGGGGTTACCTGGGGGGGGGGAGGGGTTGTGAGGAGTTTTATAGCAATGGTGCAAAGAGGGCGTGGTCTGCCCTGGGCATTCTTCTGATTGGTTGGTAGTGACGTAAGTGGGAGGCGACATCATCAACCTTTTGATTCCTATTGGTCTGGGGTCTACGTGCTTGTGGGCAGCAGACAGTTAACTTCTCCCACCTGACGGGGGTTTCAGTATCTGCAAAACAGATCAAAGGTATTGTTCTGTGTATCCCTTGAGGGGGAACCAGGACCCTGCCCCAAGACTGCACTATTGTGTCTTGACTACTCCCCCCTTGTCTCTGCAACCCCTCCCTTCCCTAATTAGCAACTGTTTGAACCTGCCCTTTGGAACTCAGGGAAGGTCATGGAGGCTGAATGAAGCCTATTTCCTGTAATCAAGGAACGGGGGACACAGAAAGGCTTCCGTGCCCAGGAGCCCCACAGGGTCCTGCTCGGCTTCAAGGCTTCATGCTGCCTCCTCCCAGAGACATGGGCTTACTGGCTGGTCCTTGTCCAACTCCATCCTCATCCATCACCTCAGCCTCCCATCCCTGGAGACTCTCCTCTTGTCCTCAGGGGCAAGATGGATCCCAAGGCACTCTGTGTGGATACTAAAGTGTCACCCTTTAACTGGACAGACTCCTTGCTTTATTCAGCGCCCATGGCTCCAACTTCTGGAATTCAAGTCACCCTTTAGGGTGTCATGGTGCCTAAGAGCTTAAGCTTCATGGGAGCAGGAACTTGGGTCTGAGTCCTGATTTTACCACTAACTGGCTGTGTGACCCCGAACAAGTTATTTGACATCTCTGAGCTTAGGTTCCTCTTGTACAAAATGGGGATGATAATGAGGCAGGAGATAGATGGGCTCTAGGCTAGATATTTACAACTGGCGTCCTGTTCACACTTTATTGTCCGAACTTCCTGGGGGGAGAAGAAGATGGGCTCCAGGCTGGACATTCATTACCAGCCCCCTGTTTACATTTCCTGAAGCAAGAGACAAATGGGCTCCAGGACTACATATTTATGACCAGACTCCTGTCTATATTTCGAGATCTGCACTTCGATATAAGAAACAGCAACAGGAATAGGGTAAATAACCAGACATTGGACATTTTTGTGGCAGGGACGGAGAGGGACTAAACCCTGTTAAAAGATCAAGAGGTCATACATTTCCCATCCTTGGGGCAAGGGAGACGCTGCACATGCACAGAAAGGCTCCTTGGGGGTCAAAAAGGAGGGGGCACCACCCCATAATAGGTGATGCTAAGGCCGTCCCATAGGCCTCTGGGCTGGGATCCATCTTGGAAAGAAGCTGCACACGCGTGTTAGGGAGGGTCCTAGGGCAGGGCAGGCGTGGAGAAAGAAACCAGATAATTGGCCAGAGGGGAACAGAGACCCGGAAGACCTGCCCTATATAAGTGACTTAACTGCCTCTTTACTGGGGTCCTCCTCGTTAGGGGGGACGCCCACACCCTTGCTCTCCGGGTGTGCATCTCTGCCCTGCTTCTGTCTTAACTAAACAAGCTGTTTCTCGGTGTGCTCTCCCACTTGTTGTTGTGCTGTGTTTCTAATAATAAACTTTGCACCTGTTTTTACAGTTTTGCCTCCATGAGAAATGCATTTTTCACTGGGGGGCAAGAGCCAGGGGGTGTGCTGGCTGGGATTCCTGGTTTTCATCCAGGCTCCCCAGGTTCAAGTCCTGGGCAGGGAATAAAGATCTCGCTTCATGCCACCACTCACTGCTGTCTCTCTGAGATCAATAATAAGTACCTTCCTTAAAGGGCTGCATGAGGATTCGATGAGAAACAGTAAGTTAAATACTTAGCACGTAGTGTTCACTAGGGAGCATTAATTGCTAATGATTTATTGCTATTAGTATTATCCAGTTTGCCTATATCATAGAGCAGTACAATAAAATAATCCACTGCTCTGGTTCACTTTCTTCCCTGGAGGGATTCAAAGAAGTCATCTGGTTCTCAGCAAGGGCTCAGAGGACTTTGAAGGTAAGCAGGGAACTTCCCAGTGGAACCACAAAAGACTTCCAGCTTTTCAAGTCAGCTGTAGACTTGCTATCATATATAAACTATAAGTTACAGTAAAAAAAAAAACCCCAGTAACGCTTCAGCAAAGAAACTCGGATTCTAGACCTGGGAATAAAGAGAGAATCCACGTTGCCCGACTTGGCAATAGATTTACGTTGGAACCGACAAAAATGCCTGAAAAACAAACAGGAGCCCCACGCAGATTTCTGAACTGCGTGCAGCAGACTGCAACCGGCAAAGATAATTCACCAGCATAAAAACAAACATCCATTTTACACTCACACGGCAATGAGGATGTTCTTATTTGCATAATGATGGTGATTTGCATATGATCAAAATTCGCCTGAATGAGTGTGGAGCTCGAAATACATTCAAATATGATACCATCGGTACAATTTTCTCAAGGATCCCAATTTAATACTATTTATCTAATGAAAGGAAAAAAATAAATATTGGCTGTAACATCCCATTATGCTCAAGAGTTGGTTTTAAATTACACTCAAGTAAGTGAGTGAGTAGCATTTGCCTTTCTTTATGGGCAAAACAAAGACTATTGTCTGTAGGTGAGAATCCTTCCACTTGATATGGAGGCCTTCAGCCACATACACGCAAAATGACCTGCGATAAGCATTTTGCCGCGTGAACGCAATGCCTCCACCGTAGGTTACGCACAAGTCGGGAGCGGAAGATGTGCCTTGAAGTTGAATGTCCTCAAGGGAAGGAAAGGGAAGGGAAATGGATGGGAAGAAAAGGAAAAAAGAAAAGAAAAGAACGGATATCCTTCAGGTGTGTAAAAAGTGCATTACTTCCAAACCTGCAGCACAGATAGAAGCAGAAGTAGAGCTGAAGTGTTTCTAGGCTCCATGTCTTAAGCCCGAATGGTACTGGAAACTACCTTCCATCTGGCTCAGCAAAACAGAGAAACGCAGCGTGGGCCTCTTTGGGTCTGATTGAGCCTCGGAAGTTTTCCACGTGGCTGTCTAAAAGATGCTGTGTGTCCCTCTTTGCTTCCTCCTGCCTCTGCAAGTGGGTGGACAGACCTTCCTTTAATTTCCATTTCCAAGAGAGGGTCTCTGGTGTAATCAGAACCAAAGCAGTATTTGTCTAATGCCCACATGCATACGGCACGAGGCTGGTGAGAGCACGCAATCCGAGCCACCGTCCTTCCCACTCAGACGGAATGTTGCTGACGGTGACGTTCTCTGTACACAGCTGGGGCTGGAGCGGGTGGGGTGGAGGGAAAGGGTGAAGAGTCTCTTCCATGTAACGTATGCCATTCACACCAGTTATCTCTTACAGTTTTTGACTGCAACCGAGAGTAAGAAATAGATCTGATATTACCTGAAACGTACAGATCTGTGCGCTGCTCCCACGCCCCCCTCCCACACACACATCACAACTGAAACAAAATTTCAGAAAATGATACTTATTCTACTACCTTTATTGCATAAAGCATCTTGTTATTTTCTATCCCACCCTGTCCTGTATTCAATTACTTTACACCCTGCTATGGCATGGCCTCCCCTTTCTTTCTTTTTTTTTAAGTGATGACCTCTACATTAAATTCAACACTCACAAGTGGACTAAAACATTCTAAAAGACAGGTAAAAAAATCTTAGGATTTGTGTGTTAAGGACGGACTAATACACCGTATTCCAAATGTTTCAGGTTCGTTTCTGCTTTCTATTAAACTTCCTTTTTCTTTGCCTTAAACAAAAAGTCAATTCTTTGGACCTATTACCTGTGAATTATTGAACTACTGTGCAAATTCCTATGGGAAAACTAAGGCGTACACTTAGAGAAATGAGACGGTGGCTCAACAAAGGTTATAGAAAAATAAATAAAGAGCTTCTCAACCAGAGCTGTGGTACAAGCCTAAGAACTCGTCTCTGGATTTGGGGACTCATTTGAGCTTTTATCTTTAAACGAAGGTGCATTTTTAGCTGATAAATGAGAAATGTTCCTGTCAACTATAGTTTAAATATCTGTATGTAAAGCAAACCTATTGACCTAACCATCTGAAACTACTTAAGGCCATTATTCCCAGGGTGTCAAATTTGTGAGAAGGACGATGCTATTTCTCACTGACCTACCCACGGCAGACATCAATAGTAGATCACATATCAACAGTAGATCACACTACTCCTGGCCTGTGAACCCAGATTAGACTTCAGAATCTCCCTCCCTGGAAGCCTCCACCTGTCAATCTTAGTTGGAAAGGTGGATGAAATGTACATGAACCTCAAGTCTACACAAAGACAAGTGTGAGATCTTTCAAGTAAACATCAGATGGTTGACAAGCCTCTACATAGGTGAATATTTCACTTTTCATCCAGGAGATTCTGGTGTTGATTAATGATGACTAATGTCTGAAATGTCTTTTTTATCGTTTAAGAAAGTGAAACAAAAAATACTGGATTACTGTAAAAGTTCTGGGTGGTAAAGAAAAGAACTTCCTCAAAAATTACTGGCAGTTGTTCAGAGTTATTTTTAAAATTCCTTGCAGCTCTGGTCTTCAATAATTAAATAGTAAATAAAAAATCAAAAGCAGTTGATGATTTTAGTTTCACCAAGTCCTAGCATGGAAAAAATACTGCTTAATAAAGAATGAAGATATTCAGTTACCTCTCTGTATGGATTCAACAAGTATGTATTAAGCATCTACTAGGTTATGTAGATTAGCTGGTTTATATTTATCTTTCTAATGATGGAATGAAGTAGTTAGTTAAAACATCTATGAAATAATAGATTTTTAGATCTTTTATAAGAATCTTTGGAGAATGTAATAACAAAATGAGCTGCCACCACAAAGATGAGAAGTCACAGAGGCAGAAAATGCAGCTGTGCCCTGTGCAGGGTTTGTTGATATTTGTATCCCCATAGAGATGTATAACCTGGGGAAGGGGACTGAGTTTACCCTGAGATGTCCATTCACAGAACCAACTAGATGCTGCTTTGATTTCTAAGACCAACCACACTGACCAACAAGTGACCAAGAGAGCTGTTCAGACTCCCCCAGGAGGGATTTTTTCCCCCAGTGACATTCTGTTTTATCCATGTTAACCATTGACACACCCAGAAATAACGTTTAACTACATATCTGGGCATCCTGTGGTCCAGTAAAGCTTTATATGTATATGTATATATAATAGATATATGTATCGTGTAGAAAATATATCACATGCAGACAATATATATCATGTATAGAATATATCATACACATAGAATATACATCATATATAGAACATATGTACCATATATAGAATATACATCATATGTAGAATATATGTATCATATGTAGAATATATCGAAGAGAATATATATCATATACATAGAATATATATCATACATAGATTATAATAAATATATATATTCTTTGGAGAACCCTGACTCTGCACCTCCTCTGCCTACAAGGGCGCAGTGACTTCCATCCCGTGCGGCATAAAATCCAAATTCCTTACAGTGGGGTCCCCAGGGCCCTGCATAACCCAATCCCATCACCTTGATGACCTCACTTCCCCCACTGGCCCCCTTCCTCACTGCACTGCACCCACACTGGTCTCCCTGCATTCTGTTCTCTCTCTCTGAAAGCCTTTCCCCCCAAACTCTTTCTCACTCTCTCCAACTCTTTTATCAAATGCCACCGTATGTGAAATATCCCCAGGACCTAAGAACAGCACCTCACCATGACAGGGGCCTTTCTAATAGGTCCACCATCGCTGTACCCCCGAAACTAACACAATACTGTAAATCAACTATACTCCAATAAAAATTAAATAATAATAATAATAATAGGCCTATTAGGCGATGGCCACTCTTGCATCTTTTGAAGACATCTGGGCAGCCTCTGAGTCACACGTGCCTTCCAAGCCGATGTTTGCAAGTCCGTCATCACAAAGTTCTCTTTTGTATAAGGAGTTGCCTCCTTCTTTAGTCCTTTATTAAAATGAAAATAGTCTGAGCTAACAAATTATTTACCATATTATTTCCTTAACACCTCAGTAAGAAAGATTATGTCAGATAAAGTTTTCTTCTAGCCAGAGAAAGGAAGCTTAAGAGGGAAGTATAAAAACCATCCTTGTCTCTCCCAAAAAGAAAGTGGTACATTGTTTCTTTTTTTTAAATTAAATTTAATTTTTTTATACAGCACGTTCTTATTGATTATCTATTTTATACATGTTAGTGCCTATATGTCAATCCCAATCTCCCAATTCATCCCACCACCACACCCCCCAACATTAAACTATTATTTATTTATTTATTTGGCCGTGCTGGGTCTTAGTTGTGGGATGCTGGATCTAGTTCCCTGACCAGGGATCAAACCCGGGCCCCCTGCATTGGGAGCATGGAGTCTTAACCACTGGACCACCAGGGAAGTCCCAAGAAAGTGGTACATTGTTTCTGTTTCACGGGTTTACATTGAACAGATCCTGAAAAGGGCTCTTAACTTTTCAAGCTCAGCGATTTTAAAATTTGCCAATTTTAGAGTGGATTTTCAGTGCAAATTCTCACTTCAATCATAGCAAAACTTATTGGGTTGGTGTATTTGTTTACTATGGTAGCTGTAACAAATTATCAAAAAGTTGGTGAATCGTCACAGTTCTGGAGGCCAGAAGTTTGAAATCCGTTTCACTGGGTGTCAGCAGGTATTGGCAGGGCTGGTTCCTTCTGAAGGTCCTGGTGGAGAATCCGTTCCCAAACTTTAACAGCTTCTGGAGGATGCCTGCATCCCTTGGCTTGTGGTCCCTACCTTGAATTATTCTAATCTCTTGCATCCATGATCACATCTCTATTTCTGTGGTCAGTCTCCCTCTGCCTCCCTCTGCTAAAGGGACTTGTGATTACATTTCAGACCCACCCAGGTAATTCAGGAAAATCTCTGCAGCCCTAAATCCCTAATTTAATCATCTTTGCAAAGTCCCTTTTCCTTCTAAGATAGCTTCCACAAGTTCATGGATAACTTTAGGGGTCGTTATTCACCCTACACAGGGGGATTTTCCTGTGTGTGATAAGGTTGATTTTCACTGACGGTAGTTTTGACACAGATAAAAGACATTAGCTGGACTCGAAAACTGCCGGGAGAGATTGGGGATATTAATTAAATCCAACATGATTCAGGCAAGTCAGGCAAGGTTTAGGGGGTAACTTTCAAACGGAAAGAATTAAGGTGTAACTTTCAAGCGAAGGGTTCAAGGAGTGATTTTTCTTCAGCATCATTCAAAAAAAAAGCGTAGCCTCATTTTTATTTTATTTTCAGCATTGGGATATCATTGGAATTGTTAAATAGGCACCCAAGATAGCTGTCCTGAAAGGGACAGCCATTGTTTGGCAATATCCTTTATTTCTGATACATTCATTTAGAAACCAGTCCCCCTATCTTGCAGTCACAGCTTTTATAAATAGAAAAGCCATGAAACTCTTAATGTAGTTTTAGCATTTCTGGGACCCTTCCTCCAGTGGTCACTTATGTTTCAGGAATAGAAATGAGTACACTAAGAGGTTGCAACAAAACGTAGGTAAATTTAATATACAGATATTTGATAGGGATGGGCTTTTTCAACAAGAGAGCAAAGAGAGAAATCACAAAAGAAAAAATATAGATAGGATAGATTGAATAAAAACTAACTTTTTCTGAATGTCAAGACACACATATGCACACAGAAACACACACACTAATAAGGCAAATGAACACTGGAGTAAATATTTGCATAAGCAAAGGATTAATATTTTAATGTATAAAGAGTGCTTGCAAATCAATAAGTAAGAGGTGATGCCGGTGGTTAGAATTTCGGCCATTTTAGGAGAGAGGGTATCCTTATCAGTAAATCTGCAGTTCTATCCTAAGTTGACTATGGTTTTCAATTGCTAATTTTTTTTGGTAATCTCAAATTCATGCTACTTTGGCTTTATTATTATCCATTTAGTTTCCTATTGAGGTTTTTTCAAAAAATACATTTATTTATTTATTTATTTTTGGCTGCGTTGGGTCCTCATTGCTGCACACAGGCTTTCCCTAGTTGCGGCGAGCGGTGGCTACTCTTCCTTGAGGTGCACGGGCTTCTCATTGTGGTGGCTTCTCTTGTTGTGCAGCACGAGCTCTAGGCGCTTGGGCTTCAGTAGTTGCAGCACGCGGGCTCAGCAGTTGTGGCTCACGGGCTCTAGAGCGCAGGCTCAGTAGTTGTGGTGCACGGGCTTAGTTGCTCTGCGGCATGTGGGATCTTCCTGGGCCAGGGCTCGAACCCGTGTCCCCTGCTTTGGCAGGTGGATTCTTAACCACTGCGCCACCAGGGAAGTCCCTCCTATTGAATTTTGATTGACTTCACCATATGTATTGAAGCATACACAGTTGCATATTTTGGGCTATATTTCTAATAACTAATGTTGGAGCTATGCATACATCCATTTATAACTCATTTATGCATCCTTATTGAGTAGGCTGATGCATGAATGATTTATACTCTCATCCTATCCCAAAATATACTTGTACAGTGGTATTTTATTGGTAATATAGTTCAGTATTATTTAAACAACCTGTGATGTGTTATTGTAAGCTAAATTTAATTAGGTAAAGGCACAAATGTTGCTTTTTCTTTTTAACTTGTAGTCAGAATAATGTCTAACACTTATACAACACTTACTAAAGTACATCATTTGTTGTGCTTCTTTGATTCTTACAACTCTATCAGGTAGATAATACTATTCTTTTTTTTCATTTGAAGGTAAGGAAACTGAAGCACAGAGAGGCTCAATAACCTACCCAGGGTCACACAGAAAGAAAGTGTCACGATGGAAACCCAAACCAGGCTTTCTAGCTCCAGAGCCTGGGCTGTCAACTGCTATGTTATTCTGCCCCTCCTTACAGTTTCATCATAGGTAACCAGGTACCTGAGATCTTGATCATCTCACAAACTCAAGTAACACATGGGTCAGTAATGTTCCTCTTCAATTCTTTTTTTTTTTTTCTCTCCCCAGCATGTCTGCTGGAAAGCAGGCATGAGTGAGGAGGTGGACTTACACATCTTTTGCCTAAATTGGCCCTTTGATCATCAGTGAAGTTCCAGCTCTCAGGGTCCCCAGTGCCCTGCTTCTGGGCAGCCCCGCTGGCTTCCTAGGCCGATGGCCAAATTCCCTCCAGCTCTTCTTTTCTTCTGGAAGGCAGTGGTCCAGTGTCCTCAAGCATTGCTGGAGGAGCCTCAGCGTTCTCAAGAGCTGAGCAATCTACATCATGACATCCGTCCAGTCACGACCTCCTGGTCCCTGAGGGTCACTGTTTCCCGTCTGTGAACCAGAAGGGTCCTCCCTGAATCACCATCTTGGTGCCCTGTGTGCTGATTATTACTTCAGCGGCCAGAGCATCTGTCACCATGAAGATTCACTGAACCCATCCACGGGGACCTTGCAAGTCCACCAACAGGACACCATGCGCTCCCCCAGATGTTCACATCCAGGGTTCTGTCGTCAGGCGGGATGACTTCCGTGTTTATTGGTATAAAAGAGAGCAATCAGCTGAAACCCTGGCACCATCTGGAGGAAAATCGATGTCTCTATATTTAGACCAGACGGAATGCACATGTCTGTGCAAGTACGTGCCAACGTCGTGCTAGACACCCCACTTCTCACTTCCATTATTTACCAACCTGGAGAAACAATGCCTTAAGCCAGACTCTGGGCAAGGTCCTTGTTTATAAGGAATGTAGAAAGCAACCCATAGAAATAATAAGAAGAGTGAAAGCAAACAGCACCCACCAGACATCACTGGAAAACACAGCTTTCATATCCTGCCCTGAGCTCTGTTTTACGGGAGTCCAGCGGCCAGCTTCTACTCCATAAGCAAAGGGCACTATGTACCAGACGTGGTGTCCTCCTGGACCTCATGGTCCTTGCTCACGCTTGAGTCATTAGAGCTCTGTGTCGGTTGCATGGATGCTTAGCTGAATCCCTGGTACTCAGGAGGTGTTTATTAGTTTGTCATTCATTCAGTGCAATGGATATTAACTGTCAGCTGTGAGCAAAAGGCAGTTGGATAAGTGTCTGCAGTGGACAATCGCATTTTCTTCCAGCTTTATTGAGGTATGAATGATAATAAAAATGGTCTGCATTTAGTCTGTACAACACGACGTTACGGTCTACATCGTGACGTGATTACCGCAATCAAGCTATTTGACATATCGATACTTTCACATGGTTACCCTTTTTTGTGCTGAGAATACTTGAGATCTCTTAGTGGAATTTATTAGGCTTTGGAGTTGCAACCAACAGAAAGGAAGTCTGGCTAACTGAAGCAGAAAAGAGATGGAGAGAATCTCGGGTAAATCATAGGCGCTCTGGGTGCAAGAGCCGCACGGCCAGCAATGCTGCCCAAAGTGGTGTTGGGGTTGAGGTGGGAGAAGACATGTGTGTCCCAGCTGCTGTGCAGATGCTGTTCTGCCTGTGTGGCTGGCGTGCTGTCTCTGATCCACAGCAGAACGGAGATCTGCCCATTTTAAACCTCTCTGCCTGGAGAAGCACAGTGCCTCTGAGAGTGCTAACCTCAGCCTTGGGCAAGCCTTCTCCTGATGGTGGCAACGACCAGCTCTTGGGTTACCTCTCCTTTGGAGAATGACGGGCACACATATATTTCCTAACCTCCCCTGCTGCTAGCTATGGCCATATGCCTGAACACTGGCCAAGGAAATGTGGGGAACTGGCATACACACGCCCAGGTGTGCCCTGTAAACACTGCTGTGCTTGGTCATCTTTCTCTGCCTCTGTGCACTGGCTTATACAGAGGATCTAGAGGAGAGCAGAGCCACAAGATGCAAAGGACTTGGGTCATCACCTTCCAGATAGAAGAGTCCCTGCCAACTCACATTGGGTTGTGACATGAAGGAGAAATAGACTTATTGTGTTAAGACACTGAGATCCTATAGTTTATCTGCTCAATCAGCCATAATATTTATCTTAATTAGCACAGAGATATCATCAGAAGTAGCCCATTCTATATACCAAGAAGTTCATAGGTTTTTGTTCTTTTATTTTTCAACTTACAGATTACCAATGACCTGTAGGTATTCTCCTCAGAGTCTTCTGTGTTTTCCGGATTCTTTATAAAGGAAGTGTTTTCAAATATGGGAAAAATCTTACAAGGTTGGTTATGAAGAATTTGCAATAATATTCATTTAACAATTCATTCCTGGTACCATATTACTCTGTAATGGAAAAATAAATAATAACCTTTATTAAAATTTTAAAAGGGATAGAAAGAGACCCCCTTCCTCCCACCAAAAGTAATAATATTGGGACACAAGGTACTTGAGCTATTAGGAAATCCATCGAGATTTCAGCAAGAAAATATTAAACTAACATGATGTTGAGACATGGACCGAATAAAAAGTGCTATGATTCTATAAAAAAAAAAATATATATCCATAAAAATATTATGAATATGTATTAAAATGACTAGTGGCATTTCTGTAATATCCATTGTGAACTGATGGCTTTACTATCATCAATAATCATCAGTAATCATTGTGCACCTGAGTACTCTGTATTTATTATTTATCTAACCTTCACAATGTCATTTAGTTAACCCCCAATCCACTTCCAAATTCCCTTTCTGCTGTTGCTTTCCACTAAGGATGGAAAACCAAATATCCCTTTTCCTACAGCAAAGGGAGGCCTTACAACACAGAACAGACCAATAACATGTAAATAGAAGTTTAGAGGGTAGGGTAGGGTAGAGGCAAGTCTGGTAAAGCTTGCTTTCTTATTAAAAATTAACATCTTTGGGAGACTTCCCTGGTGGCGCAGTGGTTAAGAATGCAGGGGACATGGGTTTGATCCCTAGTCCGGAAAGATCCCACAGGCTGCGGAGCAACTAAGTTCATACGCCACAACTACTGAGCCTGGGCTCTAGAGCCGGAGAGTCACAACTACTGAGGCTGAGCGCCACACCTACTGAAGTGTGCACACCTAGAGCTCATGCACCACAATTAGAGAAAGCCCGCGAGCAGCAACGAAGACCCAATGCAGCCAAAAATAAATAAATAAAATAAATAAATTTATTTAAAAAAATTAACACATTTGGGAGAAAGGAAAAGGAAAGGAACAGCACAGCTACCACCATCCCCAGTTCATTCCTGCCTTGACCACTGATATGATGGCAGGAGCTGCAGCAGCCATGCTCATGAGGTAAAGATTGGGGGAATCCTAGGCATAGTCTTTGGACATGACTAAGCCACTGAAATGATACATCAGGACTTCTTCGTTGTGAGAAAAACAACTCCCTACTTGCAAAAATTACTAACAATTCATGCGTTTCTAATTGATATATCTTATCTCCATATTACAGATGAGGAAATTGAGGCAGAGGGAGATTAAGTGGCTTTCCCAAACTAGTGAGCAACTAAGCCAGTGCCAGATCCAGATCTGTTTGAATCCAGAGTCTGTACAATTAATTAACAACCCTACACTATAGAAAGAGTAGAATAGGCAGTCAAGAATATGAGCATCTGTTCAGTCCTGCTTAGGAACGAATTATGTTAACTTAGGTGGAAAAAATATTTGATCGCTAGGAACACGTCTTGATCATGAAACAGGAGAAATCCATCAGGTGTGTTTTCATAGCTTGGATGAAATATCCTTCAGGATCATCTATCCTCCCACCTGTCTCTGGATCCATGTGTGCTAGACTTCTCTGCTGATGAATTAGCCTGGGAAGTGGCAGGCAGGATTGTGTGGGGTTCTAGAAAGTTCTAGACCGTCACAAGTGAGCTTTTTGGTGTCGTTGGTGCCTGGTTGTGAGGACTTCGTGCATGTCTCCACCGCTAGATGCTCCCCGGGTGAGCTGACTTTTATCAAAGCTGAGAAGCAAAACTTGCTGGAGGAAACCGCCCACCAACCCCAGGAAGCAAGGCTGTGAGTCCTCCGGGCTGCCGAGCACAGACGAAATAAGGGCAGGCGACAGTTACTAGAGCAGCGCCCTTCTAGAACATTCTGTCAGAGGGTATCGGACGGTAGACACGGAGACGGTTTTTCCCTCCTTGAGTGGAATATGTAATCCAATATCATAAAGATGAAGTGATGTGGTGGGTTTGGGAGAGGTACAGTAACCTTGAAGGCGTTAACGTAGTTCGCTGGCTTCTCTTACGTCTTTTCTTGCCAAAAAAGCTGGAATTCTCAAAGGCACCACAGACTGTTTTGCCTCAGCTCAGATTCCAGAGACAAGGGTGATAGCTGTTGAGTGCAGTGACAGTGGTAGGAGGAGACGTCCTCGTAATCCCTGTCTCCAGGCTCCTCCGACAGGGCTTGCTGGAAACCTTAAATTACTCAGGACTCTTTTCTGCAAGATGGGGAATGTATTGGCTCCTGAAGAAGGGGTGGGCAAGTAACAGCAGGAAGGGCATGAACGCCAGGAAAATCGGAAGTGGGATTTGAAGGACACTTGGACCGTTTCTTCCACGTCCTACCCCTCTCCATGCAAATCAGTTTTAGTCTCTCTCTCTCCAGGGACCTGAATTCTTTGTCCAGTGGGAGATGTGGCCGCCAACAGCTCCCAGGTTTTATGGACACTGGTTCCAGTACCATCAGGGATTCTTTCCCAGTTCCGGGTCTAAATATCCTTCTCTGATGGGCTTCAGTTTGCTGGTAGCCAAGGACTCATCCAACATGGCGGCATGGTGGGACGGCCAGGCGAAGACGTGACCCACTCCTCTGGGACCATATGGTTTAGCAGGTCCCAGTAGGAACTTGTTTCTAGAATAAGGGGAGATGCCGACAGCCAAACAATGTGTCTCTTCATCCCCTGAGGCACGTGACAAGCCTGGTGAGAGTTTTTTCCTTATCCATCTCTGCATCTCGTAACTCAGCTCCTATCTGTCTCTGGGCTGCTCTCACAAGGAACGCTGAGCGTATTCAACCCCAGAGCAAAAAGTGTACAATCTACAATGACAAGCGTTGGCAGCGTGTGTTGATTGAACAATTTCCAGAAAGCCTTGGCCATCTCTTGCGTTAGGAAAAAGAAGTCTTAATCTCACATAGCAAGTCAGAGTGAGAATGACACCTTCAAGTGGCAATGCCATTTTCTTCTCACACTCCCACCATACACACACACTTACATTTGGTTTTCTGATTTGTAGCAGTAGTATTTTTAAATTAAATTTTAATTGCACTGGGAATACATGTATATATTCTCCTTGTAAGATGCTGAAATTCAAGGATAACACTGAAGTTCTCATCTACTTCTCCCTCAAACCCAGATCCCTTTCCTTCTTCCCCAGAAAGAATCATTCATTCCTGTTTGTTTTGTATCTTCTGGACATTTTTCTATGAATTTCTATGCACCTTTTGGAGCTGAATACTTGAGAAGTGTGTGTTTGTTGTGTGTACCAGTGTAGGTTTATCATGAAAAGTCAATAAACTTAGATAACTTTAAAGTACTTTTTTATTCAACAATATATCACGGAAATATTTATTCATCTGTATGTGTAGGTTTGCCACATTCTTTTAAACTACATTTTTCTTACTAATGGACATTTCAGATTGTTTCCAGTTTTCCCCTGTTAACCTATGCTGAAATATATATCTTTGTGTGTGGAAGGGAGAATTTCCCTAGCGGAAATTTCTAAGATGTGGAATTGATGCATGCTTTTAAAATACCAATTTATGCTCCTATCAGTGGTATAAAAAGATACCTGTTTCCGACATACTCACCAACACATGATAATAACAGTCCTTTTAACTTTTTATTATCATTTTCTCAAGTGGCATTTTTAAAATTAAATTATTTTTATTTATTTATTTTGGCTGCATTGGGTCTTCGTTGCTGCACGTGGGCTTCCTCTAGTTGCAGCGAGCGGGGGTTACTCTTCGTTGCGGTGCGCGGGCTTCTCATTGCGGTGGCTTCTCCTGTTGCAGAGCACAGGCTCTAGGCGTGCGGTCTTCAGTAGTTGTAGCTCACAGGCTCTAGAGCGAAGGCTCAGTAGTTGTGGCACACGGCCTTAGTGCTCCGTGGCATGTGGGATCTTCCCGGACCAGGCTTCAAACCTGTGTCTCCTGCATTGGCAGGCGGACTCCCAACCACTGCGCCACCAGGGAAGCCCTCAAGTGGCATTTTTAAAACCTGAAATGTGATCCATGAACGTTGGGTTTGTACATTATAGGCAGCTGATGAGCATTTACAAAACGTGAAGATGGTTTGAGGAAAGCACAGCGTTTTACTAACAAAAGCTGACTTCTAAAATCAAGTGGCTTAATAGTTGCAGGATTTTAGCCATTCACTCACCTTTACAGTTATTAGTAAAATTGACAGTCTTTGTAAGTGATATACACGTAGATTCCAAACAAGGGGCATTAAGGAGCTTCATTTTACACACATAATGGAACAACAGCTGCCTCTTTGCCCACAAAAGAACAGTATATTTTAAAGGGTCTTAAAGTCAGAAAAACATTCACAGACTTGATTCCGTAATAGATGGCACTCTGAAAGCATGTGTTGGGTAGAAAATCGGACTGGAAGAAGTTTAAAGTCCGTTCCAACTTTGAGAGCCTGCGTGTCTGTGAGTCATTTGGTGATTCTCAATCACAAGGACGACTCATTCATTCAACGAATTTTGATTTCTTTCCTGCCATCTGCCAGCACTGCTCTGGATGTCAGGGAAGGAGGAGAGAACAGGACGGTCACGGCACCTGCACTGAGTGTTAGGATCAAACGTGCAGGCTGTCACGATGGAGAGAGACTGGACGGGGAGTTCAGGACACACAGGAAGGAAGGGAAGGGCACTCAAGCTCAGCTGGTGAGGAGATACCCATTTAGAAAGATTTAAAGGAACTGAATTCTGGGATGAGGTCCTGAGGGAGGGTCTAGAGCCTGTTGCCTGGCCTTCTTCCAGGACAGGGAGGACCATCAACTTGATCTAAAGACAGGGGACTGGATGGAGTGACTTTTTAGCATCCCTTCCAGCTTTGGATTTTTTGAATATCTTTACTGTACAGCAGAAATTAACATAGCATTGTAAATCAACTATACTTCAATTAAAAAAACTGGAAAAAAAGTGTAATGAAAGTCCTAAATAAATAGAAACATATCCTTAAAAAAAACAAAAATTAGCAAATCTTACACCTTAGCTTTTCTCTCTGTGGACCCAGGAGTCCACAATCTGAATGACATGGTCAGCTCAGCGCAAAAGAAACAGGTTTCTGTATGTTTCATGGGTTTATCTAGTTGGGTTTATCTTTAATTTCCTTCTCTATGAGTGATAGTAAAGTACAGTAAGAGCTGGGAGCCAGACTGCCTGGGTTTGAACCCTGGCTCGGTCATACTAGCCAGATGACCTTGGGAAAGTTCCTTGACCTTTCTGGGCCTCAGTTTCCCCATCTGTAAAGTCCTCCTAGATTCAGGAAGAGTAAGCTACTTACCTGTGTAAGGCACTGGATGTCCGACACATGGTAAGCACCTAATATAACCTAGCTAACCTCATCTTGGGGACCCTCCTCCTATGTCCAACACGGCATCAGGGTTCCTTCAGGGGAGTTACACAGGGGGACACAAGGTCCAGGTAGGTTGCCCTTTTTCTTGTGCCCACAGAGGTGGCCTCTCAGATGACGGCTGAGGTGGTGAAGATTTCCCTCCAGGCCCACCCCTGGCACACAACTGTCTTCCCAGGAGTCTGCCCGGGTCTGCCAGGCTCCATCTTCTCTGGGGTCTTGACCCCTTCACATCAATGCCAGGAGGTCCATATAGCCCTTGGTCTGTGGAAAAGCCCCTCCATGGTCCCTCCTGCTTCTGAAGTGGATAGGACTGTCCCCAAGTTGTCTCTCCACCCTGGGGTATTAATTTGGGGGCAAACCCAATAGGTTTCCCAAGCCATTTCTGCTCTCTCCTCCATCACGTCCTGAGATAACGAATACAGAGCTGACTTTCTGCTGGGGGAGAGCCAGCAGCACCTAGCTGATGCTCCAAAGGGGACGCCGGGGAGAGGTCGGTAAAGGGACCATTGACAAAGGCGGAGGCAAGATTACAGGAACCAAACAAAATAGGACACCAGCAAGAAAAAAGCCCGAGGCCACCTCAGGTCCTGCAGGGACAGAGAATCTTCCCTACAGGAGTTGAGGGGATCAGTGGAGGCATGTAGTCCACTGGCAGTGACCCTGCCGGGAAAGAGCTAGGGGAATATTTAACCCTCCCTCTTTCCCTCTGCTCTGTCTTCTGCCAGGCTTTCTCATTAGCCAATACCAACCCTAAGACAACTAAACTTTTGATGCCATTCATGAAATGTAGTCCCCTGAGGCGTAGAGCAGTGCAGAAGAATCTAGAAGGACAAATGGGAAATGTCTAGTTCAACAAACTTCTGCTCTGATCTGCAGTGACGAACGCTAGGGTCTTCTCTGCAGGAAAGAATTTTCGTCACACTTGATATAACTTCTACACTCAGGGCCAACAGACTGAGGAATTCAATCTCTGCACACCCCTGACTCCCACTAGCTAAAAGCTGACCAATGAACAATGTATGTGCAGAAAAAATACCAATGTGGTGACAGCTAGTGTTGCCCTCCGTGGTGGAAAAGGGGCAGACACCAAATGCCATCAGATAGAGCGTGCACAATGTCTGAGGGATGGGCTTCCTGTTCACAGGTAGGATCGTATTTAATCATAAGCTGTAGAGAATTTGCTACCCCACATCCGATCCATAAATTATCCCAGTATACTTAAAGAGTCCGGTTCATTGACTTATAATACAGTTCATTTATAAAAACCAAACTTATTTCACAGATGACAGCAGCTGCTTGAAACACTCTCTAAAGCGAAGGTGGGCTACAAATTATCCACTGGTTTCAAGTGAAACAAATTATTCATGAGGAATGCAGCGTCAGCACGAAAGAGGCTCCATATTAATCCCCGACAGGGGCGGTGGGGAGACTGTATCTGTTATCTGATAATTGTTTAACACTTCGAGGTGGGAAAACAACGATTTGATGGGGAAAGGGAAGTGCCAAGGGAGGTGACAGGTCCACAGTAGCAGAGAAATGTCACGCATAATGTATAAAAAAGCGTTTCAGGGCTACTGATTTTCCTCTTTTACAAGAGGTGAAGTGGGTATATCTATAGCTTTGTAACAAGTTATTAGGAATTTCGCGCCGAAAAAGAACACGCTGTTATTATCTCCCAGTTGCTGTGGGTGAGGAGTGTAGGCGTGGCTGCGCTGAGTCCTCTGAGAATGTAATCAGGTGTCGTGTGTGTGTGTGTGTGTGTGTGTGTGTGTGTGGGTGTGTGTGTGTGTGTGTGTGTGTGTGTGTGTGCGCGTTAGGTCTCATCCGACTGCCCGGCAGGGAAGGGTCTGTTTCCAAGCTCACCCTGGGTGTCAGCGGATGTTCCTCCTGGCTGCCCTGGGTTCCTTACCTTGCGTGCCCCCAGCAGAGCCACTTGTCATCAAGCCCACAAGAGGATCCTAGCAAGACGAGTGTTACAATATTGCGTTATGTAAACCTGTGCGTCCCATCGCTCGGCTGTCTGCTGTCGGTTAGAAGCAGGTTGCAGTCCCTGCTGCACCCCGACACTTGGAGAGGAGGTCACACGAGATGTGAACATCAGGACGTGTGAGCAGGGGCCCCCTGAAGAATCCACCTCAAGGAGAAAGGCGAAAAAATTACACTGGGGGAGGAAAAGGAAGCCGAGGAGGGAAAAACAGAGTAATAGAGATAAAAGTTGCAAGAAAGTAGCTCAAAAACATGGGTTACTTCTGCATATCTGAGACTCTGGTACAACGTAAAGGAAGAAAACAGCACTCTTAACAAATGCCAGGAAGAAAGCCTCAGCGCTTATTCTATTTAGTGTAAAACAGACCGGCACCAAGCGCTAACCAAAGGAGTTCCCAGCCACTTCGGAGGAAAGAGCTTTTATCTTTTTCTCCCCAAGAAAGCCCAGTCAAATACAGTTTCCCTTACTGGTTTGCATTTGCATCTCAGCTCTCTGAGAGGCACACCAGGTCCATGCAAAGAGACCTGCCCCTCCTAATCTCCTGTAACAGCTGAGTGACCCTGCCCTAGAGGGGTACTCGGGGGGCCTTAGTGTGAGGCTGCTGATGGAAGCATCTAAGCTGTTTTCTGCGGTTCCCATGGAGTTGTCGACAGGGAGGTCCAGCAGCTTGGCGTGGCCCCAGGAGCCCCGCAGCATCGGGCTGGGGACAGAGGAAGAGGACGTGAGGACATAAAATGATATCGTGAATGGCCACGGAAAGCCCAGAGGGGAGAAAGAGCTGGCAGGGCAGAGAGAGCAGGGAATGAAGAAGGGTGGGGCAGGATGACAGAAACCGCACCAGAGTAGAAGAACCCCAGGCGGGAGCTAGCCCCCCCGCCCCACAGCATCCCAGTCTGAGTTACTGATGCAGTAATTCGCTGGAAAATGCCCCAGGCTGACCACCCCAGCTCTGCAGGGGCACATCCCCCCAGGATGTCACTCTCCCAACACAGGGATGCTATTTTCTTTTTTTTTCTTTTTAATTTTATTTATTTATCTATTTATTTATTTTTGGCTGCGTTGGGTCTTTGTTGCTGTGTGCGGGCTTTCTCAAGTTGCGGCGAATGGGGGCTACTCTTCATTGCGGTGCACGGGCTTCTCATTGCGGTGGCTTCTCTTGTGTGGAGCACGGGCTCTAGGCGCACGGGTTTCAGTAGTTGTGGCACACGGGCTCAGTAGTTGTGGCTCTCAGGCTCAATAGTTGTGACACACGGGCTCAGTTGCTCCGTGGCATGTGGGATCTTCCTGGACCAGGGCTCAAACCCATGTTCCCTGCACTGGCAGGCAGATTCTTAGCCACTGCACCACCAGGGAAACCCCTGCTATTTTCTTTTGAGATCCTTTTCCCTTCTTGACCACTGGTGGTTTTTCAAAAGGGCTTCCCTTTGGGAAGATGACTTCCTGAGAGCTTCCTTTCTCACTGAACCCTGAAAGGAAAATTTGGACATCACTACCCCAAAGCAGGAGCCATGCACCTTTGAGTCGATGTGAAATGATCATATCACAGAGTGAAAATAGTTCTCCTTTGTAAATCCTCTAATAAATTAAATGGCTGAAAGGATAGCTTGGCATCTTGGAGTAAACTCAATAGATGGAACTGCAAACCTGGTCTCTGTGTCTCCACCCAGAAATCAGTCATGTTACAAGAGCAGAGAATCACCCACCTCGTTTCACCAACTTTCTAATCCATTTTGAAAGGTAAAATGTCTTTCATCCTTTGATTCTGGGGGCAACTCGAAAATAAGCATGGAATTCACTACCATGGGTTCCGCATGCCCTTGGCAGGGATTTTGGAGCAGGCAAAAAGATTCATGGATCTTCTCTAAGCAATACTGGGAACAGTTGAGTTGGGTGGCTAGGACAGGATATTAATGATTACAAGGCCAGTCTCACACAAGGTAGCTTCCTCGGAGCTCGGAAGGCACATACACATGCCCTATGTCACAAGAGGGGCAAGCACTCGAGTGACCTGATATGGCTCAGCCAACAAGGGTAAAACAGCTCAGAGCTGGGCTCCCCACTGAAGGACATCTTTCAGTCCCCATCATCAGGTCCAGAGAGTAGCCCATTGGCCATTTCATCCGAGCAAGGGCACAATGGAGATGATGGTCTCCAGTGGTGGCCAGGAGGATGACATGAGCTGTCATCGGGGGATAATTTGGTGCCAAGAGGGTGGGTGCTGTAGGCAGAATCAACCCAAGGAACAACATAGGAGCCTCAGAGACCATAGTAAAAAGATGACTTCGTATTGCTTGGCTGCATTCAAATTCAAAGTGCCTAAAGTAATGGTCACTACATTTTTTAAACACTGTGAAAGAAACCCATTTTACAATCTTCCCCCCGTGTCAGCATTGCCCTTCCTGACCTCCTGTGTTCAGGTGGGTCCAAGTTCAGTTCTGACCAAGCACAAGGGCCCGTGGGGACCCTCCAGTCACGGCCACGGTGGGCAGCAGAGTTGGCAACACCATTGATAAGAAGGCCCAGCCTTAATCAGTTTTTATTCCCACTGTGATTTTTACCAAATATGGAGGAAGCCGAGCTCCTCCTGTTACTTCCTTGTCTGAATGAGATGCTCAAGTTCAGAGCTTCTCTTGGAAACGAGCCCTCACTGCATTGACTTACAGGAAAATGGGCTGCGATCCATAACCCCACGATAGGAAATTGAATGACATTAAGGTAATGTCACAGTAAGGGATGCATGGAATAAAATCCATTCAATTATCGCAAGTTCAACTTTAATCTGAGAGAAACTTCTTAATTGCCTCGGCTGGACGGCAGGTAATGGAAAGTTTAAATTGGCTTTGGACTTTTATTTTATTTATTGTGAGATAACTGATTTCCAATATGGGACTTCCTTCAGAGGAACAATAAATTACTCTCTGAAATATAGATTATGCCAATAATGGATGAGCTAGATATAAATGGAACTCCAGCATCTTTGGAATGTACCTTGTGTGCATTTTTCTGGAAATTGGAAGAAAAGAGGGCACTATTGTGGTGAAATAAAACAGCATCGCTTACGTATAATTATACACTCTCTAAAAATGAGTGGCCAGTGCTGACTGAACAGAAACGCAGAAGTTGAGTATTCTCAAGAAGTTGAAATCCTCAAACGTTAAAAGCATGACGAAAAACATCAGCCCTTCTTGTTTATAAAGTAACCGAGTACCACCACCGAGAATATTAAAGGTCATTCTTTTCTGGGCCCTTTAAGATATTGCGGAGCTAGTCAGGGTCCTGAGAACACAGGGGAGGTCGAGTCAGTAGTTTCCACAAACAGGCACTCGGCATTCACCATTTTATTCTATTTTCTGAAGAAGTACAATGAAAACCCCAAAAGAAAATGTTCTCTAAACAAAGCACCCGTTGTTGTTCCTGTTTGCTCCATGGATGCAGGCAGAATTCATCGGTGGAATGCATTGTTTCTTTATTTGGTTTGAGGGTAACACTTGATGAGTCTTTCTGGACAGAAAAAAAGTGAAGCTCAGATTTTATTCTAGAAATAAGAAGTGGATATAGAGGTGCCAAAGTATTTAAAATTTTATTTTCTCCATCCAAAAAAAAGTTTATTGAGTGCCTACTCTATATGTGGGCACTTCTCCACACACTAGGAAAAAAGCAGTGCATGAAATGGACAAAACTGACATCCTATGAAGCTTGTCTCCTAATGAGATGGACAGAGCATTAATGAAAAGATATCATAGTATGTTAAAAGGTGATACATGCTATGTAGAAAAATATGTTGGAAAGGGGGTCAGGGAGTGTTGGGATGAGGGTGGAGGGCTGCAATTTTCGATAAGACGGTCAGGGAAGGTCTTGCTGAGAAGATGACATTCAAGCCAAAATTTTAAGTGGGTGCAGAAGACCATACAGAAATCTGGGGGTATAGATTTTGCAGATAGATGCAGGTGCTCTCAAACTTGGCACTACTGTGGGGACTGTCCTATGCATCATAGAGATCTAGTAGCATTGCTGTCTTCCATCCACTATATCCCAATAGCATCTCTCCCCTGCTGTGACAAAAATATCTCCAGACATGGTAAAATGTCCCTTGGGAGGCAAAATCGCCGTTGACTGAGAGGCAAGGAAGCATGGGCGATGTTTTCCAAGAGCGACAAGGAGGGTGGTTTGCCCAGAGTAGAGTGAACATGAGGGATTCATAGGAGACAAGGTCAATGAGATGATGGAGGGACGCCCACCCAAGGTCCTGGGGCCACTCTAAGACGTTGGCTTTTCTTCTGCATGAGATGAAACGTCACTGGGAGCCTTTTAGTGGAAGGACACCCTGATCTGCATTACATTTTAGCTGCGTCACCCGGGCTGCTGTGGAAGTAAACAGTACAGGAACAAGGGTGAAAACAAGCCCAGGGTGGGGATATGAAAAAACTCGAGAGAGGAGGTGAAGGTGGCTTGGAGCACAGCGGTTATATGGCGGAGGAGGTGGG
This sequence comes from Neophocaena asiaeorientalis asiaeorientalis, assembly GCF_003031525.2. Classification (NCBI taxonomy): domain Eukaryota; kingdom Metazoa; phylum Chordata; class Mammalia; order Artiodactyla; family Phocoenidae; genus Neophocaena; species Neophocaena asiaeorientalis. The sequence continues at coordinate 1,074,137 of NW_020174645.1, read as the reverse complement.
AAGCGGGCAGTTCTCAGACCTAATTTGAAGGAAGAGCTGATGGGAGTTTTGGATGAACATGAATGTGATGCCGATTTCCTTGCGGAGCCTCCGTATCTTTGAACGATCGTTCTGGGTCGGGGAGACTGATCGTTTGGACTCATGGATCAAAGAGAGTCCCGAGGGACAAGAGGATGAAAGCTCTCGTGTGTGGTAGCTGATTGGAGCCAGCAAAGGCCAGAGGGGCTGTGCGCTGAGGACACATTGGCACGCAGGGGCAGCCGATATCACTTCAAAACCTGAGCCCTCACTGCCTCCAAGGCAGAGCTGGACTCAGGCTGCCGTCCCCAAGAAGGGCAAGCTCCGCAGGGTCACAGCTCTGAGGTGCCCCCCATTGAACAGTTAGGTACATCTTAGCAATGCCAAGGAAGAGAGAATCACACATCTCACCTCCCCTGTGATGAGCTCAGTTGTTTGTATCCTCCCCTGAATATACATTCAAGTCCTAACCCCTGGTCCCATAAATGTGGCCATATTTGGAAATCTACATTTCAGATGTAATCAAGCTGAGATAAAGTCATACTAGATTAGGGTGGGCCCTCATCCAATGACTATCGTCCTTATAAGAAGAGGACATTTGGATACAGAGACACACACGCAGAGGGGAAAGAGGGCCATGTGAAGAATTAAGTCTTGAGCAGCTACAAGCCAAGGAGCGCCAAAGATGACTGGCCATGACCAGAAGCTGGAAAAGCCAAGGAAGCATTCTCTTCTAGAGCCTTCGGAGGGAGCGTGGCCCCGCTGACACCTTGATTTTGGATGTCAAGCCTCCAGAACTGTGGGAGAATACGTTTCCGTTGTTTTAGGCCCCCCAGTTTGTGGTAATTTGTTACGGCAACCCTAGGGAACGAATACATCTCCTTATCCAGAGAACTAATACAACTCCTTATCCAGTTCCCTAGGGAACTAATACATCTCCTTATCTGGTTTGACAAATTATTGAAGGAAATATGAATTGTCCCCCAGTTAAGTCTCGACCGACACTGCCTTATCTCTCCTCCTTGTTCTTGTAGGCACAGATGTGGGGAGAAATCCAGTAACAACAGAATACATGGAAGATTCCAGAAGACATGCTTCAAGCAATGCACAATGGAAAAAAATTTTTTAAACACCTAGGATATTAAGGTAGAAACTTTGAAGGAGGTGAAGATGATTGGATTATCTAAGAAGAAAAGCTAATGTTTAAGGTAGATAAATCTTTTTAGCTGTACATAGATGAAGCACTGCTGCAGACAAGGGCAGGGATGGACATTCTTCTCCCCACCCTCAGACTCTACCAATAAATAGAGAAAATTACCCAAATCGCAGAAAAATGGATTTAAAACTTTGGCTGTGGCAATTACCCAATAGAGATAAAAGTAAGCACCAAACACTTCATTTCCAGAAAATCTATAAAATAAGTGCTCCTTTTTCCCAGGTAGTGGAATTAGAGTGATTTTCATCATTATATTGTGCTTTATATTGTGTGTCTTCCAAAACAATGGACATAGGTTACTTTTATGATCAGAAAAAATGGACACTATAACGTAAGTGGCCCGTCTGCCTCTATTGGGGTACGAGTAGGACTGTGCATCTTGCCCAGCAAGATACTGCCATGAAAGAACCTAAGGGGTTTCCAGAGACTCAGAGCACTCACTGTTGCTTCTTCTCTTATGATGCTGTGCTGGACATCTTCTCTTTCCCCTCCAGGTCCAAGCTCTACTCTTCTCTGCTTGACGCTGTACCCTTACTTATTGCATCTATGGGCTCCCCTGGACTCTGACTTCCTGTTGGGTTTGGCCAATGGTAGCCAGTTGGTTGGGAAGAATGAATCCAAGGTATCTGTGGTTACAGCTCCCTCCTTACTGTTCACCGTGGGTCATCTGTTTCCTCTGCCAAAGACCACAGGTCCCATCAGGAGGCCCTCTCTAAAGCCACACTATTCAGGATCCGGCACACTTCCTTCCCTTGCCCCTCCAGGTATAGGGATAGTAATAACTCCCCCATGTCAGAGGTCCCAAAACACCACAGCATCCCATACCCTTGTTGGTTTCTCTCCATCTGGGTCTTCTCAACAACTATTTCATATACCTTCTGTTTCCTTCTAGGGCCATGAATAATGCAACGTTCATACATTAATTTCATGCATTTTCTAAACCTAGGAAAGGATGAAAAGTTGAGCTTACCCTACCCTACAGGGTTTAGTCCAGCTACGAGGACACGGTTTACATCTCCCTCCTGCCTGGATGCTGCTAGCTTCAGAATTGCCTTAAAGAAGCAAACAGAAGCACACAACAAAGAAACACATTCGGCTTTTAAAATAAACCTTGTTAAATAAAAAGACTTCCAACAAATTCTGTAGCTGGAGGCCTTCTGCCATATTGACAGGCACCAGAAACACCACAGCAGCTGTTTCTGAAGTTTGCAGCCTTTCAAACTTCTAGGGGGCTGGTGGCATGACTGACAGCTCGTCTGCAACCTGGGAGAGGGCAGAGTGTATCCATTTTGCGCATTCCAATTCCAAGGACCATCACCAGCAGACTGACAAAAAGGAAAGCAGGAATTAGAGTTGCCCCTTACAGGCAGGTAAATTGGGATGAGAGATTTAGACTGAAGGTTTGGGAAAGGAATCTAATGGTTTAAAGTCCACAAGGCAAGTATATACCACGCATTTGCTTTTTTTTTCTAACGTACCCAAAATGAGTCATAAGACAGGAGGGTAGTATAGGTAAATATAATAATGACATAAGCAGCTTTGAGTCCAGGGGAATGAGGACACGTTAGAATGTGAGACACTATTGTTCATATCACCTAGTATTTTCTGACCATTAGAAATCTAGACTTCTGTTTCTGGAAAGATGGATTAGATGTACTTTTTCCTATTCCTCTTTCTAAGTACAGCTAAATTGTATGGACATTGCGTATGTAACAAACACAAGGAGACTCTGAATGGTCAAGAGAAGAAGGTAGATTTCACATGGACCTCAAGACCAAGGATCAACACAATGGTCATTTTCCTGGGTTTTCTTTATGTCTCATAGACACCAGGTTGCTTAGTTCTAAAGAAGCTGGCAACAGGAAATGCCAGTGGGTGTAGACAAAAAGACCCCCAGTAAGTCTTCTCTGTTTGGGCAAAGGAACAGAAAAGGGGCAGCCTCCCAAGATAGAAAACCTTCAGACAATTACTACACTGTTCTAGCCACATATCACAGAAAAAATCTGTGGCCTCACTCCCCCCACCACCAGCAAAGGATGAGTGGAGAGCCTAGATTTCCAGCCTCATCTGCCGGAAATGAGGTGTCCCGATGCCTCTGTTGGATGTCAGAGAAGGCCAAGTGCGGGCCTGGACATCCATAGCTTCCAGGGTCAGCAAGGCCAGCCTCCCCACACTGTCAATGGATGAGCAGCAGTAATGAGGTAGATCTTCCCCTCCTAGAAAAAATGGTATCAGTGGAGGTCTGAATTCCTACCCCCACCCAGCAGTAATGAGGAGCCTTTCCCCCCAGGTGTCAAAGGACATTGAGTGAGGAATCTGGACAGACATGAGGCAATGCTACTTGCCCCCACCCCACTGGAATTCTGTCAGAGGAATCCTACTAAAACAGGAGATTTAAACAAGATCCAGGGGATTCCCTGGTGACGCAGTGGTTGGGAATCCACCTGCTAATGCAGGGGACGCGGGTTTGATCCCTGGTCTGGGAAGATCCCACATGCCGCGGAGCAGCTAATCCTGTGTGCCACGACTACTGAGCCTGCACTCTAGAGTCCATGCACCACAACTACTGAGCCCACGAGCCACAACTGCTGAGCCTGTGTGCCACAACTACTGGGGCCTGCATGCCTAGAGCCCATACTCCGCAACAAGAGAAGCCACCGCAATGAGAAGCCCGCACGCTGCAATGAAGAGTAGCCCCTGCTCGCCGCAACTAGAGAAAGCAACTAGAAAGAAACAAAGACCCAATGCAGCCAAAAATGCATAAAAAATAAATAAATTTATTTACAAAAACAAGATTCAGAGTCAGGGCATAATACCTAATTGACCAGATTTCAATAAAAAATCCTTCATCATATAAAGAATTAGGAATACATCAACTTGAATGATGTAGTCCTTTCCACTCAATAGAGGCCAACGTCTAGATGACACAGGATTTTAGAGCAACCATCATAAAAATGCTTCAACAAACAATCACAAACAGACTTGAAACCAATGAAAAATAGAAAACTTCAGCACATAGATATAAAGTCTTAGCAAAGAAGTAGAAGATGTAGAGTAGAACCAAATAGAAAATTTAGAACTGGAAAATAAGTGAAATGTAAAAGCTCAGCCAATGGGCTCAACTGGAGAATGGATGGGACAGAGGAAGGAATCAATTGACTGTAAAATAGAACAATAGAAATCACCTAATTGAAACAGAGAGAATAATAGACTAAAAACAGAGTTAGTGGGACTATAATAAGAGATTTAATATTTGTGTCATTGGAGTTCTAGAGAAGAGAAGAGAGGTGAAGCTGAAACAGTACTCCAGCAAATAATGGCTCAAAATTTCCCCAATTTGTGTCATTGGAGTTCTAGAGAAGAGAGGTGAGGCTGAAAGAGTACTCCAGCAAATAATGGCTCAAAATCTCCCCAATCTGGCAAAAACAAAAACAAAAACAAACAAATGAACATCTGGCCAATCTTTTTAAGGTATCATCACTGAAATGAGTCGGTTCAACTATGTCCCACTCCTGTATCACTCTGCAAAGACTCAGATTGCTGAAAGAGAGCATGATGACACTAGAATGGATGACATGCTCATTGATGGTGAGAGAGACCCTCACACAAGACCACATGCAATAAGGAAGAGCTCATTCTTCAAAAAAGAAATTGGAGTGTGTCTTAGTCCATTAGGGCTACTATAACAAAAATATCATAGAATATCATAATGGCTTAAACCACACATCTATTTCTCACAGTTCTGTAGGCTGGGAGTCCAAGAGCAAGTCACTGGCAGATCATGTGTCTGGTGAGGCCCACTTCCTGGTTCATAGATGCCATCTTCTTGCTGTGTCCTCACCTGGTGGAAGCGATGAGGGAGCTCCTTGGGGTCTCCTTCATAAGAGCACTAATCCCATTCGTGAGGGCTTCACCCTCATGACCTAATCACCTCCAGAGGTCCCACCTCCCAATACCATCACATTAGACGTTGGGATTCCAACATATGAATTTTGGGGGGATCACAAACATTCAGCCCATAAGAGAGCTACTGCTCCAAGAACTGGAATGGGTGCTGGTAGGCTAAAGTAGGCTGTCCACACAACCCAGGAAACATGTCAGCATGACCAGTTACCACTCTGCAAGTGCAGCATTTCAGGTCAACCATAGGTGAGAGATGAACGTGTTCAATAGCTCTACTAGTTGGAAGGACAGGGATTTAATATGAATCAATGACTTTCACAGCTTTGTGTAGCTGTAAGAAAAGGCAAGGAGGAAAAAAAGGAACATCATAGAAACAGGATTGCCTTTTTGCCTGGGCAAGAGTTTTCTGGTGGCATTTGTTAAGAATCCAGTTTGTTGTTCCAGATGCAATACCTAATCTCTTCCACTGTTCAAAGCATCACATGAGTCAAAGATGGAGATAGAGATGGTGTTGGAGACAGAGTTGTTCCTGCAGAGAGATGGAGAGATCCAGAGGCAGAATGCACATCTATTTGTATCTGTCTGTCCAGTTTCCTTCTGGAAACAGGGTCCATGCCCTTGTGGTTGGGATAACCTAAATGAAAAGGCAGTTTGCTCACTGCTGAACCCTCAACAGCCAGAATAGTACCTGGAACTCAAAAAACATTAAAAAAAAAAATAAAATTATTATTTATTTATTTATTTTTGGTTGTGTTGGGTCTTTGTTGCTTCACAGGGCTTTCTCTAGTTGCAGCGAGCGGGGGCTACTCTTCGTTGTGGTGTGCGGGCTTCTCATTGCGGTGGCTTCTCTTGTTGTGGAGCACGGGCTCTAGGCACATGGGCTTCAGTAGTTGTGGCGCACGGGCTCAGTAATTGTGGTTCATGGGCTCCAGAGCACAGGCTCAGTAGTTGTGGCGCAAGGGCCTTGTTGCTCCTCAGCATGTGGGATCTTCCCAGACCAGGGATCGAACCCGTGTCCTCTGCATTGGCAGGCGGATTCCCAATGACTGCACTACCAGGGAAGTCCCTCAAAAAACATTTCTTAAATGGTTCCTGAACAAACACCCAGACTGACAACTAGTAGCCCCACATGGACCACTGATTTTTACTTTTATTTCGTTTTCTTTTTTTTCCCCACTTATTAGAGTCTATTTTTTTTTGACTTTTTATTTTATATCAGTGTATAGTTGATTAACAATGTTGTGTTAGTTTCAGGTGTACAGCAAAGTGATTCAGTTATACATATACATGTATCTATCCTCTTCCAAATTCTTTTCCCATTCAGACTGTTACATAACCATTGATTAGATTCTAACAGGTTCCTTTAAACTGGGTATAATGTTTGCGTGGAAATTGAATCAGTACCGTTTTCCTGTTTAAGAGTGGGAAGAGATCTCTCTTGAACTGCTGGTCTCATATCTTAATAACTCTACATGGCTAGAGATTATGAACTTTCTTCTCTTCCACTTTTTCCTTTCTGCTTACATGACTAATGTTATCATAAAATGTGGATCACTGATTTTTAAATCACTCCTCTTTTGCTGTTCTGATGAATCTTAAACTCTATTATAAGTGTCCCACCTTAGAGCCCCTAGAACAAAGATTCTTGCTGTAGTCCTTTCCACAAGTCTACTGACAGCTCTATTAGGGCTTGGTTCAGAAAATAATTACCCACTGTTCCCATCCCTCAGAAACACAAAGAAGTCAATTTGCCTGGTGTCATGGTCCTATTGGGCTGTGACACTCACATTGCCTTTTTCCCCTCTTGAGTGAATCCCTCAATTAGCAAAATGCACCTCTTTGTCGCTGGATTTACATTTATTTTATGAGGTTTGCAGAAGACCTGATGCTGAATCCAGCCTCTGAACAGTGACACTGAATTAAATCTCGGAGACAGAGTTCTGGGTGAATTAGAAAAGAATAGCTTTATTGCTTTGCCAGGCAAAGGGAGCCACAGCTTGCTAATGCCCTCAAAACAATGCGTTCTGACCTGGAAGGGGTAGTGAGGACTTTTATAGCAACGGTTCAAAGAGGGCGTGGTCAGCTCGTGGACCTTCTTCTGATTGGTTGGTGGTGAGGTAAGTGGGAGCCGGCATCGTCAACCTTCTGGTTCCTATTGGTCTGGGGTCTAGATGCTTGTGGGCAGCATGCAGTTAACTTCTCCCACCTGGAGGGGGTTTCAATATCTGCAAAATGGCTCAAAGATACTGTTCTGTGCATCCCCTGAGCGGGAACCAGGACCTGCCCCAAGGCTGCACTATTGTCTCCTGACTGCTCCTCCCTGGTCTCTGCATCCCCTCCCTCCCCTGATTAGCAACTGTTTGAACCTGCCCTTTGGAACTCAGGGAAGGTCATGGAGGCTGAATGAAGCCTATTTCCTGTAATCAAGAAATGGGGACACAGAAAGGCTTTTGTGCCCAGGAGCCCCACAGGGTCCTCCTTTGTTTCAGACCCGCAAAGCTGAACTGGTTTAGTCCCTGCCCAATTATGCCAGGGGGCTGCCTGTCTGGCCCCCTGTGCCCAACAGGCCAGCCTTCCTCTGTTCCTTGGTCTCTGGGTCTAGTGTGTTCTATTATGGCCACAGAGATGGGGTCGAGCCATCAGCTGAGGGTGAGGGAGCCCAATCATCTTCCCAGGTGAGCTGAAATTGAGGTCAGGTCTGCACGTGAGATGGAGAATTAGGAAACAGGAAACAGCTGCTGGGTTATGCGGTGGCTTGGGGTGTGGGCAGCTCCCCAAGGTATGGAAGGGGCCCTGGAGTCCTGCTGACCACTAACAGCCCTGTTCCATCCCAGCCAACAGCCCCGACCGACCTAGCAATTCTCCTCCTTAAAGGCAGATTTTTTTCCCTCTCTGTGGTCATTTTGCCCGTCGGAGCGGTTCTGCTTTTGTGATGCAAAACGGTTCTCCGCTGCCAAATCTAGTCCCTGTAAATTCCTTCCAGCTCAACCAATTTAAGAAATGAAATGAGGAGAATCAAAACAAGGGGAGGAAGAAACGTTTCACGGGAGAAGAGAACAAAACACAAGCATAAACGTGTTTTTCTGGCTGTGTGTGAAGTGGGTGAGACCCTCCTCTCAGTCATTTGAATCCAAACAACACCTCGCTTTCAAGCCCACATTAGCCAGAGTCTGACGAGCCACTGCACTGTGTCTGTTACGTGAAGGCGCTGGGTGTTTGGGAAGGAAAGCATCTTCACATCACTCACCATCCCTGAAATAAGAAAGGTGGGTTTGAGAGGAGATTCCAAAGCCGCAAGAAGCTACTGCAGAAGGGGTCAGTAGCAGCAAATGTAGACAAAGCTAAATCACTCTAGAAAGGAAAGGGGCTAGAAAGACAAAGCTTTGTGTGAGATGGTCCGAGTCCAAGATCTGCAAAAGAAGGTGAACAATTGGCTCTAAATTCAAGATCAATCACGAGGCAGAGTGGCTGGTTTGCCTGGCACATTCTGCAAGACCCTCGGTGACACTGTGATTTATCAAAAGAAGTACATATTTGGTCTTCTTCCCCATTCCTGGCACAGATCTCCTAAAACTGTTGGAATTTCCTGTGAAGGGAGCGGTAATGGTGTCTTTTGTTATATTAATGAGGTGACTTTTGGAAAGTACCTAAGGTGAGAGGGGGCAGGGCGGGGGGACTCGTTGCCTGTGGAACTCCCTGTGATTAGAGGGATGGAACTTTCAGTCTCACCCCCCTGACCTCTGGGAAGGGAAGAGGGGCTGGAGGCTGCATCAGTACCAATGACCAATGATTTAATCAATCATGCCTATGTAATAAAGCCTCCATAAAACCCCAGAAAGAACCCCAAAGGGGTGCAGAGAGCTTCCAAGTTCTTGAACACCTGTTGATTTGGGGAGAGCGGTGCCCAGAGCTTGGAAACTCCATACCCTTTCCCTATGCCTCGCCCTGTGCATCTCTTCAAACTGGCTATTCCTGAGTTATAGCCTTTTAATCTAGCAAGTAAAATGGTTCTCTGAATTCTGTGAGCCGTCCTAACAAATTAATCAAACCCAAGAAGGAGGTCGAGGAAACCTCGAATGGATAACCTGTTGGTGAGAAACACAGGTGACAACGTGGACTTGCGATTGGCATCTGAAGTTGGAGGGAGGGGAGGTGGTTTCCTAGAACTGAGCCCTCAACCTGTGGGTCTGATGCTGTCTCCTAGTGGATAGATAGTGTCAGAACGGAGTTGAATTGTAGGATACCCAGCTGGTGTCTTGAGAATTGCTCGGTGATGGGGAAAAACCCACACATTGTAATTGGTGTCAGAATCAGACCTTCTATTATTAAGAAAAGGACACCTAGGACATTTTAAAGTGGAGTTTCCAGAAGACAGAATGAAGAATTTCAGTCATTAGAGATTTCCTAGGAATTGCACTTACGAGTTTGGGGATGGTGGGAAGAGGGTCCAAAGGGTCTTGGCTGGAGGATGGGGGTGGGAAGACCAAAAAAATATCTTGCCTCATGTCTCATTCTTCTATTTCTCTTTCCTCTGCAGTTTTAAAGAAACCACACTCTGAAGAGAAAGGCAATTCAGAGATAATAACTCAATTTACATGCATTTCCTTTGAGGGGAGGAAGGTGGAAATCCAAACCCAACTGGAAATCATGCGGGAGACCTTACCTGTCAGTATTCTAATAAAAATAACAGACATGGAACTCAAGACAGAAACACATACCAGAGATTAATGACCAGCCAGCTTCTAGTTACTGGAATATTTCAACTCTGGCTGGAGATCCCCCTTCCCTCCAAAGCACTAAAGACTGAATAAGTAAATAAATATATATTTAAGTTCAAACAAATAAAATTTACTCTCATCTTTGATGAGTCTCGTTTCGGTTCGGGTTAATCCCATTTTTATTTCACTAGCACCACCATCTCTCCAAAGATTCCTCTTCTTCTGTCACATTCAGGATAGAGAAAACAGATATTTTTCTCATCGCATTTTGCCAAATCTCTCATTATTTTGAGAGAACTCCTGAAATAATTATTTCACTTCTCCCACCCAGGCCCCACCTTTCTGAAGGTTGCCTGATTACCAATCATAGAGCAATTTCAAAATCATAATAATGAAACTGTCCTTTTATAGTTTTCTTGGCGATTTTCAGGAGGGTCACTTTGAAATTTCACTTGTTTGGACAAAGCAAAACCAAGTACTACACAAAACTTTCCCCCCAAGTACGTGATCACAGTGGAATGTGTTTTTTTTGAAAATACTACAGCACATACAAGTTAACGGCGGGACCAGGGGACTCCAAGAAATCAATGAGCTGAAATACTGCCAGACAAATTGTGTGCAGACATTAACTATGTACTCAATTATGGATAACACAAACAGCAGCCTCCTCGAGGTTATTAGTGACTGTAATGCTACCACCTTTAATTATGCCTCTGCTGTCTATTCCAGAACACTAACTCTTTAGAAAAGGAATGCATGGAAATTCTTTGTTAATCACCAGTGGGAGATGTACTTGCCCAAATAGTGGATGTAGTTTGTTAATGTGTTTACTTCCCAAGTCTTGAAATCTATTAAGAAACCTGCCTACAGGAAAACTGTCTGACAGCTAACACCAAATTCACTCTAATGGTATTGGAAAGTTTTGTGGTTCCCAATTACCAAGGGCAGAACCTTGCAAGAAAGGGTGGCGGGGTGGGGGGAGGGCAGAGGATGTCGAATCCCTGAATCCATTGCTGGGAGACTGTCTACTGAATATTTATATAAATGCATGTCGCTGCGTCAGTGTTAGGGAACTGACAGTCGCTGGGGAAGGGGAATACAGCCACACTGGGACGCTTTCACACCTGAATTCACATCTAAGACTCTTTCATCACTAGTTACGTGGAAACAGATGGAGGTGAATAAATCAGTGAAGGCTCACCTATTCAGAACTTGGAGGAGATTTATGTGTGTGTGAGAGGGGGGAGGGGTGAAACAGCAGAAAGGAGGAGCTTGTGGGAAGACGACTTTATTTCTTCAGAGGAATAAGAGAAATGGTCTTTCCTGAAGAGGTAAAAAGAGAATGAGAAATATGTGATGTGACGATTTGATGAGCAAAGCTCCAAGGCACAATTAGGTGCAATGTACCACATGTGGCAGATTGTTTTTTCCAGAGATGGCCTTAAGGATGTCCCCCTCCCACGTGATTGTCTACGCCAGGTCCTCACCACTCGGCACAAGGTGGAGTCTATTTCTTTCCCTTTGAATCCAGCTGGACTTCTGATAGTACAGTGGAAGTGATACTGAGTTTCACAAAAGGCAACTCAGTTGAAATAGCCACATTTGGAGCCCTGAGTCACCATGTAAGAAATCAACTGGCCGCCATGTTGTGAGGAAGACCTGTGTAGGCATGCAGGCAGCCCTCCAAGTCTTCAAGTGTTTCCGACAAGACACCAGACTTGACAGTGAACAAGCCTTCAGACAACTCCAGCTCCTGGCCTAAAAGTCTTCCCATGCGAGGCCCCAGACATCATGGAGCAGAGAAAAGCAATCCGCATGGCACCCTCTCCAAATTCCTGGCGCACAGAACCCATGAGCCTAACAGTTTTGTCTCAAGCTGCTAAGTTTTGCAGAAATTTGCTGCTCAGAAATAGTTACTGGAACACAGGGAGGGAAGGGCCTGGGGTTGTTTTGGAGAACTTCGTAATATATGCTCACTTCTCAGGCCAGTAGATTATAAGCTCAAAATGACAATATTGTAGAGGGAGAGGTAGGAAACATGTTTAAACATTTTTTAACACTTTAAAAGATTCTGAGTGCATTAGGGGAAATTTGAGTATGGGCTGAATGTTAGAAGATATCATGAAATTAAAATTATTTTGGTAAAGGGTGATAATTTCATGTATTATGTTTAGGTTGGACGAAATCCATCATTTTTCTTAGGAGATGCCTGTTTAAGGATTAGGAGGTGAAGCAGCCTGCGTCCTGATATCTGTAGCTTTTACTTTCAAGTGGCTCAAAATCGGCAACAAAATTTAGAGAGAAAAGAAAAAGAGAGAGAGAGATGGAAAGAGGGAGGGAGAGAGGTGAAAGCAAATATGGTAAAATGTCAACAATCCTGGACTCTAGATGGGGGGTATTTCGGATGAAAATAAAAAGGGGAGGAGATAAAAAGTGAGAGAGAAGGAAAACTTTCAATTTACCTTTTATAGAATCGTGAGAAGCAAAACAATGAAAAAGATTGTGGAATAGAAGGGAAGAGTAAAGACTCATGGAATTCCTGTTCCTGGTCCCATATGCTGACCAGTTTATTTGGAACCAAGATGACAGGCTTATATTAGTTATATTGATAGCACCAGGAATTTAGCAAAGTAGACAATTAGTTCAATAGCAGTGGTCAAAACAAGGGCAGGACTTTCTCCTCTCACGATTATGCAACTGCAAATTGAAATGCCTACAGGGTCTAGGAAAATACCAAAATTGAGGGAACCCAGAATGTTTAGATAATAATAAATGAAGGCTGATGTTCTGTCTACAGGGGCAGCCTGCACACAGCTCCAGTCCATTGTTGTCATTCAGAGACAGGAGCCAAGTGTGGTCTGATCTTCCAATGTTCTTTTAGAAGGCAGAGATCGGAATTATTATGAGAGAACTTACAATTTTTTTTGACATTACAATACTTTATTGGTAAATTGAAAGTAGAGCTAAAGCATGAGTATGGACTCAGCAGATGAAGTTTTTTTTGCCTTCCTAAATATTAAAAAAATTTTTTTATTGGATTATTGTTGATTTACAATGCTGTGCTAGTTTCAGGTGTACAGCAAAGTGATTCAGTGTGTGTGTGTTGTATATATATATATATATATATATATATATATACTCATTATTTTTCAGATTCTTTTCTCATAGAGGTTATCACAGAATATTGAGTAGAGTTCCCTGTGCTATACAGAAGGTCCTTGTTGGTTATTTATTTTATATATACTAGAGTATGTATGTTAATCCCAAGCTCCTGACTTATCCTTCCCCCAACCTTTCCCCTTTGGTAACCGTAAGGTTGTTTTTGATATCTGTAAGTCTGCGTTTTGTAAATAAGTTCAGTTGCATCATTTTTTAAAAAATAGATTCCACACAAAAGTGATATCGTATGGTATTTGTCTTTCTCTGTCTCACTTCACTCAGTATGACAACCTCTAGGTCCATCCACGTTGCCGCAAATGGCATTATTTGGTTCTTTTTTATGGGTAGGTACTACTCCATTGTATACATGTACCGCATCTTCTTTATCCATTCCTCTGTCGATGGACACTTAGGCTGTTTCCGTGTCTTGGCTGTTGTGAATAGTGCTCTGTGAACGTAGGGGAGCGTGGGTCTTTTCAATACCTTATAATTTTTAAACGCTGAAGATGAATTTACAAATGTAAAAATACAGTGCAGGTCGAATGAAATTCTTCTCCATGTCTTATTCAGTTTGGGACACAGCTAAAGTAAAACCTGTCCAGGCTGACAGGGTGGCTGGTTTGGTGTTGCATCCTGTTGCACTCTTATTATGTTATCTTCCGCCCTGAGGGTGAGAAGGAGCGTGGCTACACGTTCCCGAAGCAAAGTCCCCCGTATACAGGTCCAGGGACTCTCCTCCGTTCCATAACCCCTTCCCGCCAAATGTCCGGGACCTCCTCTGAGGGCATGTCACATCCAGGACCTTTGAAGGGCAAGTTCCCCCACGGTGTAAATTGATCCGGGTCTTAGGGGCAGACAGGTATCGTTGTTGAGTGGTGGGTGAATGATGGATGGAAGGAAGGACGCCGAGGTGCCTGATGGAGAGCAGCTTGCCTGAGGGTGCTGTTTCTAGGTCTGTCTGAGAGGAGGTTTGGACTCATAACTCTGTCTCTCTTGTCACCCCTCTTTGCTCCCTTCTATCCCAGGAAAACATGGTCTATCATAGAACGAACTCTGGATGTAATGCATTGTGTCCATTTTATACCCCGACTCCCCTCAGAGCCCAGGTTCTAAAGTTCAAATTTTTTTTCCTGCCGCAACACCAGCTGCATAAACCCCCAACCAAAGACCAAGGTCGAGAAGGAAGAAAACACCGTGAAGAAAAAAAACCACATTAAACATATCGTCCTATATCTTATATTGTATAAACATGAACAGAACAGATAAAGGGAACAAGGGAGTTTGAAAAAGAGAAATATAGAGGAGAGATTCATAAAATTCATAAAGTGAATCCAGAGAAGAGATTAGTCCACAGAAAGACTCCCTGTGATTATTACTTTGGAATGGGCTATCACATTACCTTCAAGCTTCCTGGAATCTACATGAGGTCAGGTTCATGTCAATGCTACTGTCTTTTCTGGATAGAAGTCAGGTTCCAAGCAGGTTGCTGAGTGAAACTCTAGGGATGTAGGATTGGATCATGGGTGTAACTTGCTGAATGCTGCCATTTTTGTTGTTGTGTTGTTTTTCTCTGCTTGGAGAAGAAGGGATGGTGGCCACAATGGTCCTAACCAGGAGTCCGGAGATGAGAGATGGCTTGGTCTCCCTCACCATCTGCTGAAGTTGGGGAGGGAAGGCGCCCGGGCAGGGGTGTGCAGTCATTAGGTATATGGGATGTCTCAGTTCGGTGCCCCAACAAGTTCAACCCTAAACTTATCAATAAACTTCGTGATTGGTATTTGGTGGCTTTGTCCTCTACGAGAACGTGCGGGGCGACAACCGTAATTCACGCGATACTGGCAGATCTGATCTACATGTAGGAGAGGCCCTGCTTGATCAGACATGAAAGTGGCAAGGTTGCCATGCAGTTAGCCCTTCACTCATGGTGCCAGAGTCAACGCACCCTTGACTTGCATTCACAAACCGCACAGCTGGTTTCCACGTTCATTTTCAAGTTCAAGCGCTGGCCCGATCATTACAAGATTTTCTTCTCTCTAGGAAACTGCAGACGCGGGGTAGGAAGAGACCTGCCTCTGTGCCTTTCTGACGCTGGGCTTATGGTTACATTTCTCATTAAGCATTTATAAATGTACCTTATGAATTATTAGTTTTAAAAAGAGACGCTAGGTTCCATTAAGATAAATACATAGATATTCTTTCTCTTCCATGTTTCATTATGGGTGAAGCAGAGGGTGTGGGCAGCCATGTTGGTGAGGGGGAGGGTGTGGGCGGCCATGTTGGTGAAGGGAGGGTGTGGGCGGCCACGTTGGTGAGGGGAGGGTGTGGGCGGCCATGTGGTGAGGGGGAGGGTGTGGGCGGCCATGTTGGTGAAGGGAGGGTGTGGGCGGCCACTACCTCCTCTGCCCCCTTTTCTCCTTTTCTTACTTGAGACGAAGTTGCTGATGTAGCAGTCTTCTTGCAACCACAGTATCTTTGCTTTAATCATCCTTTTGAGAGAGGAGCATGAGGAGGGGCCTGTAGCTACCATAGTGAAGGCCGTCCAAATGATGATAAAAAGCTCTACAGAAATCATAAAGCTCCCGAGGGCACAGGAAGTACCAAGCGCTCTCTCGCTGAAGGGACTAATAAACCAGTAAATGGCTGACACTGGCTTCATCTCTCCAGCCTGTTTGTTGCACAGATAAAGGAGGAGTTTTGATATTTGCAACAACAGGTGGGAAACTGCAGCCTAACGGGGCCAGGACAGAGGCTGTGTAGGGTGTCGTGGTCTGTGACACTTAGTGGCTCTACCATGCTTCAAGGAGAGAAAGCCAGCAAACAAAGTTTCTTCTGAGACAGGAGTCAGCAGACTTTCTCAGGAAGGGCCAGAAAGTACATGTTTAGGCTTTAAAGGCCATACTGGCTCTGCCACAACTACTCTGACTGCTGTAGCACAAGGACAGCCATAGGTATTAGGTAAATGTGCATGGCTGGGTTCCAATAAAACTTTATTTACAAATACAGGCAGGGGCCCTGCTGCAGTCTGTTCATAGGTTACTGATTCCTGTTCTAAGGCACCGCTAACTTCAAGATGTTTTAGGGAGGCAAAATGTGTATTACCAGGTCTCACCCAGCTGGGCTATATTGTAGGAAGGGTAGACAATTATTGTCTTTTTTTAATAAAAATTAATTTATTATTTATTAATTTATTTTTGGCTGCATTCGGTCTTCATTGCTGTGAGCAAGCTTTCTCTGGCTGTGGCGAGTGGGGGCTACTCTTGGTTGCAGTGTGTGGCCTTATTGCCGCAGCTTCTCTTGTTGCAGAGCACGGGCTCTAGGCATGTGGGCTTCAGTAGTGGTGGCTCACGGGCTCAGTAGTTGTGGCTCGCGGGCTCAGTAGTTGTGGCACACAGGCTTAGTTACTCCACGGCATGTGGGATCTTCCTGGACCAGGGCTCGAATCCGTGTCCCCTGCATTGGCAGGCAGATTCTCAACCACTGTGCCACCAGGGAAGTCCCAATTATTGTCCTTTTATATCAATTACTGGCCACTAATTCCTTTTTTTTTTTTTTTTTTTGCAGTACGCGGGCCTCTCACTGTTGTGACCTCTCCCTTTGTGGAGCACAGGCTCCGGACGCGCAGGCTCAGCGGCCATGGCTCACGGACCCAGCCGCTCTGTGGCATGTGGGATCCTCCCGGACCGGGGCACGAACCCGCGTCCCCTGCCTTGGCAGGCGGACTCTCAACCACTGCGCCACCAGGGAAGCCCACTAATTCCTATTTTGAATGGGCTCACGATGTCGAAGTCTCTAGGGGAAAAAAAAAATTGCAAATTGTTGGTTTTCATCACCAATACAAAACCAGATAAGGTCATCAGAATCACAGAGTAGAAAGGTCAGCAATCCAAAAGACTTGAGTCTACATCCTGGTTGTAGAGGGTGGGAACCTCAGACTTTCCAAGTGTTGTTCAGGTACAAGCTGTCCTCCAAATTTCAATGCCTCCATCCTCCCAGGCAGGGTTGCACCCAGCCTGGCTGCTGAAAATAATCTCACTATGACAAACAGGAAATCCTCAGTGGAAGGCAGCCTAGAAGATAGAAGTATAGCTTTTTTGTGTGTTTTCTTCTTCTTTTATAAAATTAGTCAGCCATGTGCCTGTGTGTGTCACGCCATAAGATGGTAATTTATGGGAGAAAAAATGTCACTTTTCGTAATTCAGAGGCTAGAATGATTGCACTGCTCCTCCAAAACATGAATATTCCCAACCATTATACAAGCATAATGGCATTTGACAGATGCCCGGGAAACACCATGGAACCAAAGAGTCATTTGTCACTGCTGGCATTTCAATTGTCAGAGTCTGGGAGTTCTGCTGGACCTGAACATTTTGCTTCTGATTAGAAACAATAAAATGAAAAGTGCTGTGTTAAAAGAAGTACACGAACCCATAGAAATGTACAAGTATCCTACTTTTTCAAAAATCTACAAGGAAAACCCACATGTGCGTGTAGGATGGTTCCAGTTTGGAGTTTGAATTCTGAAGCCATTTCAAGCGTTGTTCTTGGTGAGCACCTGGCTCCTTTTTGGGTTAGGTGAGGAACATTTTAGGCTATGGTCACCAATGAGTCCAGGAGAGACCCCTTTATAGGCAGGAGACTGATCCTGGGATGTGGGGCTGGAAAGAGCCCTAGTATATCTGTACAGACACTCGGAAAATGGAGGATGGGTGCAAGGAGGAGGAGGAGGCAGCATGGTATCACCAAAAGGGTCTTTCTGTGACCCAGAGAAATTCACTGTGTCTTCATTTTCTCACCGTGGAGGCAGAGGATGTGAAAGGGTTTGAAATTTGCAATGGGATAGATGGATCTATGGGATCAGAATTACCCTCATTGTCCTGTGGGACCTGAGAGGAGTGTGTGGAGTGGGGTGGAGGGGTGTCTGGGAGCTGAGATGCATCATCACCCCTTTCATCATCATCATCTCCATCATCACCTTCTCCATCGTTATCTCCATCACCATCATCATCATCATCTCCATCATCACCTTCTCCATCACCATCAACATCATCACCATCACCACCATCATCACCATCTTCATCTTCATCATCCTCCTCAAGGGAGAGAAAGGAGAAAATAGTGAAGCCCAGTTAGAAAATATTGAAGCCCAACAGGAACCCAAAGACCAGTTCCAGCTCACAAACATTTTATTTGTTCCATGTAATGTGGCCACCCTATATTAAAAAAAAAAAATAACGCAACATTGTAAAGCTGAGGTTTTTCACATAAAAGCCATAAGTTCTCTTAAAATGGGAAGACTGAACCACCTTGGGCTCTTCCACTGGGAACAATTGACTACAACTGAGAAGTCATTGCCTTCTTTAGAAGAGACATACTCTTTCTAATGCACCACTGTCCTCACCACTCTCTATTACCTAAAGACCGGCAGCTTTAATAATTTATATTACCTGATCTGTTCTTGCAGGTATATGAGTTTGCTGCTCCTACATTTCAAAATTATTTGATTTAGATTTTTTTCCTAATTGGCCAATTTCTCCTTTGAATGGGTGAGTGCTATACATACAAATGGTACTTTTGTGGCTGAATATGCTATTCAGGACCACACACGTGCATATCACGCAGATGTTTGCATCCACGTACATACACTGGGGATCGTCATGGCTTTCCTTCGAACCCACGGGTCTTTGTGGAAGGCAGGCAATATGGGATGGACGAAATCAATTATTCCTCCTGTGAGGATGTTCGTGCCTTTGAAATTTTGGCTACTCCACTGGTTTCACAGGTGGAAAAATCTCATCCTGGGGCCACTGAGAAATCCAGATACCAGAGCTGGACTCTAGAATTGAGAGCTTTAGCCAAACTGTTGATTATCCATAAGGCACACCAGCTGATTTAACTTGTCTCTTGGCTGAAAGTATTGGATGGTTAGATGCTGTGACATACAGTCTGAGTCTGCACCCAGGGGACAAAAACCAACCAGGCAGCTGTCGCAAAGGCAGGGGTCTGGGAAATGTAAAGGGGTGCTTGGACAGCTGGTGTTTCCATGACAAAACTCACAGGGAAATATGGGCCAAGTCACTTTGTCTCTGCTTCTCTGTTAAGTGAAAACATTGTCCCAATCAAAGGTTCTTACCTGAGAATGTACATCAAAATGACCCCTTTTCAAACTGTAAATCCAAGTAGTCACCAGGGTGGAGTCATTGTGTTTTTGATTTCAAAACACTTCCTCAGGACTTGCCTGGTGGCGCAGCAGTTAAGAATCTGCCTGCCAACGCAGGGGACACGGGTTCGAGCCCTGGCCCGGGAAGATCCCACATGCCGTGGAACAGCTAAGCCCATGCACCACAACTACTGAGCCTGAGCTCTAGAGCCCGTGAGCTGCAACTACTGAGTCCACGTGCCACAACTACTGAAGCCTGCATGCCTAGAGCCCATGCTCCGCAACGAGAGAAGCCACCGCAATGAGAAGCCCGCGCACCGCAACGAAGAGTAGCCCCCACTCGCCGGAACTAGAGAAAGCCCGCGCAGAGCGACGAAGGCCCGATGCAGCCAAAAATAAATAAATAAATTTAGGAAAACAAGCAAACACTTCCTCAGTGATTCTCAGGCACAATCAAGGTTGAGAAGAATTGAACTAGGTGATTTCTCAACCTTCTTCCATCTCTTAGGTTCTTTAACTCTGTGCTTTTCTTTTTTAATCTACAGGTAGAAAAACACACGGGGAAGACTGATGCTCTGCCACTCCTTTGCCATCAGATTCCCAGAAGACTGAGGTCTTAGGATTCTGTGTCCCTTCCTAGTAGAATCTTATCCAGATTCCACGTCAGATCCTCTAATAGTCATTCCTGACCTTACATGCTGCTTGATTCACCAAAGTTCTACCCAGTGTGTTTACAGCAGAATCCTACCTGGAAAACCAGTCCCCCAGCACCTACAGTCTTTCATGGGACCTGAAATGAATCGACTTCCCTCTCTCTCTCTTTGAAGAGTTTCACAGTTATCAATAAGCACTTAACCCTCTATATCTAAAATATTAGAATGTCAATAATGCCCTGTTAAATAAAACACACAGAGAACTTTCTTATTATGTCAAGGTTCGTAAAACTTTACTTGAGGGCTTCCCTGGTGGTGCAGTGGTTGAGAGTCCGCCTGCCGATGCAGGGGAGGCAGGTTCGTGCCCCGGTCCGGGAAGATCCCAC
>NW_020174645.1:1036196-1053820 GCF_003031525.2 Neophocaena asiaeorientalis asiaeorientalis | reverse complement strand
ACCTGTGCGTCCGGAGCCTGTGCTCCGCAACGGGAGAGGCCACAGCAGTGAGAGGCCCGTGTACTGCAAAAACAAAACAAAACAAAAAACAACAAAACTTGAATTGTTAGATCACTGGCACAAAATGATAAAGGAGACTGTGCTGAGTCAAAAGAAAATGGCAATTTTTTTTTAATTGACCTGAAACTCTCTTTCTTCCTTTTTTGAAGGAGTTTGGCCTATTCTCTTCAACATTTTCTTTCATTAAATTAAACTATAGGGACAAAATAATGACCAAAATGAAAAACATGATACGATGAGAGTTAGGAAGGGGATACACAGGCTGATTTAGGACTATTTAATAAGAGGACTTGTCTGGTCTCTGGCTTCTAGGACACACTGTCTGGAAAATCTAATGTGAGAATTAATGATGAGAAGTTGACAAGGAGAAAGGCGAGGCTTGGGTGGGATAGAACAGAGGCTGTTTGCCTGTTTGAGCTCAGCCCCGTTCCTACTCTCCTGTGCTCTGCTACATTGGAGGGAGCTAAGAGTCTGAAAACGACATTTCCAGACTTCCATACCAGCCACTTCCTGTTAGGTTCTGCCAGTGAGAGGTAGTGATGGGAGACTACATAGTAGGAGGAAGAGAAAAACGATTCTCCTTCTGCTTCTTTTCTGCTGCATCTAGAGACAGTACAATAGTGGCATTACAGCCCTGGTCCAGAGAATGTCTCTTGAGATGGGACTTTGAGGGAACCTGGTAAGCATTGTCCAGCATGACCCCTTTGTTTGTTTGTTTTGCAGTCCGCGGGCCTCTCACTGTTGTGGCCTCTCCCGCTGTGGAGCACAGGCTCCGGACGCGCAGGCTCAGCGGCCATGGTTCACGGGCCCAGCCGCTCCACGTCATGTGGGATCTTCCCGGACCGGGGCACGAACCCACGTCCCCTGCATCGGCAGGCGGACTCCCAACCACTGCGCCGCCAGGGAAGCCCCGCTCCCAGCATGACCCCTTTGAATGCTGATTTTATAAGTATCTGAAACAACACTCAAGGCACAAGTGGACATTTTCAAATCAACGATTGGAGAAAGCTCAGTTCCCAGGACCAACCCTCCCACACATTCTATTGCCCTATGTTTGGTTCATTCTGTAGAGCAAAAAAGGAGATATTTCCTGATAGATATCTCAAAATGAAAAAAAAAAAAGTATGACTTATATGGACTGGAAATAGCAGATGTGCGTGGAAGAGCTGTTTGGATGGAGAAAAAAAGTGTTAATTTGCCTTGGAATAACTAAAGTTGTAAGATATTAATCATAGAAACAGTTGATTCCATGTGGAGTGGCAGGGCATCAGTCTTCTCTATGTGTTTTTCTACCTGTAGATTAAAGAAGAAAACCGCAGAGTTAAAGAACGTAAGAGATGGAAGAAGTTTTAGAAATCACCTAGTTTAACTTTTCTATTTGTCTGTAATGATGGAGAGGTGTTTAGTCTATAAAATCCTAGTTCTCTCCCTCCTCCTCACCTGTCATTTCGACACAGGTAATCTTTTGGTTGAAAAACATGGGTAGCCAGCAAATAGACGTGTTTATTATTCAAGGGATCTAGATAACTCTAGAACAAGGACGTGTTGGAAGCAACAGAGATGCAGCTGTGTCTCAGAGAAACTGGAATCGAGGACTTGAATCCTGCGGGGGAGATTTATTTTTCGCTGTTGTTGCTTTTCCTTATCTCTATTTTGCGAGCTATGTGTCAGCTTTCTTTGTCATTCTTTCTGCATACCCAATTTCTCCACTCTCTGAGTCCCTTTCCTTCATCTACTGAAAGGTAAAATAAAACAACACACATGACTGATGTGTGGATTCAATGTGATAATATATGCACAGAGCCAGGCACACAGCAGATGCTCAGTAAATGGAACTTGAATTATACATCTCTTTAATTAATTTATTATTATGTATTATTATTATTACTATTATTTATTGGGGGGGGCTATGCTGAGCGGCTTGTGGGATCTTAGTTTCCCAACCAGGGATTGGAACCCAGGTCTTCGGCAGTGAAAGCTCAGAGTCCTAACCACCGGACCACCAGGGAATTCCCATAAATCTCTTTTTAAAAAATTGAATCATTGTTAGAATTATTTTAGTTACAAGGACTGAAAACAGTTCAAACTTCTTTAGAGGTCAGCTAATTGAAAACTCAGTGGATAGATATATTGGTGTCCAGAGCCACTTGATTTAGGGGCTCCAACAATGTCCCTAGAACTCAGTTTTTCTACGTATCATAGCTCTCTTGTCCCCATATGGGCTTCATCCTAAGATTCCACATGGCGGCAAGATGACAGCCAGCAGCTCAAAACCAAAGCCATCCAGGTCAAGTCTGGAGAGAGGTGTGTGGGGTGCTGAGGGGTATGAGTGTGTGTTTCTTTTTCAGTAGTACCGAAAATACCTCAAAACCAAAACAAAATAATTTCATTCAGTGCCGTAGGTTCTAATTTATTGCATTGCTTATCCCTGAACCAATCGCTATCCTCGGGGGACTGTGATGTTCTGGTTGATCAGATCTGAGTCACACGAGGAGCCCTGGAACAGTGGGTGGGGGGTCAGCTCAACCCAGTACACCTGTACTGAGTGTGAGAGAAGAAAGGGTGAGTTCCAAAGAGGTAAGTCAAATCCTTCTTCTCCGGAGAAGAGGAATTGAATTGTGGGAAGCCAAACATCTATTAGCTGCCCTAATCAACCCTCCACAAAACGCACCAAAACGCACCACAACAGAGAGAGTTATATGGATACACATTTTTGTCTACTTAACAATCCCCTCTCTCTACAAACAGTAACTAAGCCATGCCAATAGTGCTCCTCCCACAAACTTTTAATTTTAAAAGGAAGAAAATCCAGTTCCTTTGTCTTGGGATGACTAAAGTTTTAAGATATTTGTCATAGAAACAGTTGATATCCATGTGAGAAACTGGGTATTCAGGAAGAACGACAAAGAGAGCTGACACATAGCTCACGAGGCAGAGACAGGGAAAAGCAACGACAACAAAAATAAATCTCCCCCGCAGGATTCAAGTCCTCGATTCCAGTTTCTCTGAGACGCGGCTGCATCTCTGTTGCTTCCATCATGTCCTTGTTCTAGAGATGTCTCTTTCCCTTGAACAATAAACGCATGTATTTGTGGGTTATCCATGTTTTTCAACCAAGAGATTCCCTGTGTCTAAATGAGAGGTGAGAAGGGGGGATAGAACTAAGGTTTTATAGCATAAACACTTCTCCTTCATTACAAACAAATAGAATTGTTATCACTAGCTTCTGCCTTCTGATCCATGTTCACAAAAAGATCGATAAACGCAGGTCACCATGGATCATTTGGAGGTGGTTTGATTTGAATCTTAACCCAGTTTTGAGTTCATGCCATAAACTTCCACGTCTTTAACTTAACCTGTGGGAAAATATATTCAGCACACTCTTTGCTAAGCTTCTCTTTGTAAAAAAGTATTCTCCGTTCAGATGGTGGAACTACTTCTAGTATATTTTTCCTTTTCATTCATTTCAAAATTCAGAGACAGGAGAAATCATGCTTATGGTGAACATTTCTAAGAGTCTGACAAGGGCACACAGTTGAATAACAATCCCCAGAAACAGAACACAGGCGTTCCATCAACGCCATCATTTCCCTTGTGCTGCCCATTTAAAGTCAATTCCTCTCCAGCCCCTGGCAAACTCTGATTTTTTTTTAACGTGGCTATACATTTTCCTTTCCCAGAAGGTCATATAAATGGAATTCTAAGGACTGTAGCTTTTGTCACCCTGGCACCTTTCACCTTCACAATGCATTTGAAATTTATAGGCTTGTTGTGCATATCAGTTCACGGCACAGATGCATCACGGTTAGTTTATCCACCCGTTAGCTGAAGGACGTGAACGTGGAAATAGGAGGCAGATGGATCATTCTGGGGGGATGCTAGCAGCACAGCCTGAGTCTGAGTTTACACGGAACCGCGCACCACAGCTGTGGCTGGATTCGGAAGTGGGCTGGCGGCTGTGAAACGGACACCAGCGGCTGGCGCGACGCTGGGGCAGACAGTGCTGGTTTCCTACCCTATATCCATCCCTCTCCCCTTTCTTTCTCCCTGCCAGAGCCTGCCAGATACTCGCTGAGAAGGTCAAGTCACTCACGACGTCTCCCATGTACTTGTTTCCCCCGTCTTGGACCTTAGTTGGCCACCGCTGCCCATTCATTCCCTCCAAGGCTATTTATTAATTGGAATGTGCGTAAAGCATTACTGGAGACTCTGGGGGCAAAACAGTGACAAAGAGAGTTTGGGGGCCTGCCCAGGCCAGAGCATTAGGGACATGTAACCAAGCAAGAGGTCGTGACGGTGGGCTCTACGAGCTACTACGGGGCATACAGACATCACAGGACCACCTGTCCTTGCCAATGACACGGGAAAGACGTTTAAGCTGAGAACTGCAAAACGAAAATAGAGTTTCCGAGAACAGGGTACGGGCCCTGAGGGCCCCTGGCCCACTGCCTCCAAACATCCTTTGTTTCCAGAGAGAAACCAAAATGCTTTTAAGGGCAGCATTTCGGGAAGTTGGCGGCCCCACGTGCTGTACTCTTTTGAGAAGCTGAGGAAGCACATTTTATTTCCACGTGAATGATCTGACAACAATCCACCCAACCCGCCGAGGCAGGGGACGCGGGTTCGTGCCCCGGTCCGGGAAGATCCCACATGCCGCGGAGCGGCTGGGCCCGTGAGCCATGGCCGCTGAGCCTGTGCGTCCGGAGCCTGTGCTCCGCAACGGGAGAGGCCACAACAGTGAGAGGCCCGTGTAACGCAAAAAAAAAACATCGTAACGGAACTGAGCTCAGGTCGTTACGAAAACTCCACTTGAAGTTTTAACACATTCCAGGCAGCAAGACAAGAATCAGAAACGGCCTTTGTCTGGTTCCCAACACAGGACGGGCTGGGAGGGGGTGATGGTACCCATGACCAGAAGGGCAGGTGTGCGGCTCTCCTGGGGCCACACCTGAGGCCCCAAGTTGTCCGGAGACCAGCACTCCAGATCCTGAGCCATCAAGAGGGCCCACCAGCTGCTACCGCCAAATGTGTGCACTGGCTCTGGGAAAAAGCCCAGGCTGACTACTACAGAGCCAGACTGGGGGATCATTTTCAGAGGCAATTAGGAAGCGAAAACCAAGTAGCTACGCAAGGGCATCATTTCTAGAGATGCCTGGGGACTGAAAATACTCTCGGGTGAATAAGAATCCAAGATAATGTGTCATCAGCCACCTAACCGGTACCTGGGGAGACTTCACACGTGCCCAAGCCTCCTGTATACACCCTCCTCCCACCTTGCCAGGCTCAGAAACACAGAGCTCCAGGTTACACTGCTTTAAAAGCCTTTCTGAGCACGCTCTTCATCCCTGCAGTTTGCTAAGCCCTTTTCTGTGGACCATTGTCTCAACCTTGGCAGAGATCCTGTGACTTAGGTCATCACCAGGATGCCCAAACCCCCATTTGCCCCGGGGGTGGTCCCAAGTTTGCACCTGTTCTCTCAGTGTGATTATTAACAGCACTGCCTTTGCCTCTCAGAAGTGTTCCAGTTTGGAAGATAAATTGTATGTCAGTCTAACTATTATCCCATTTTACATAGGAGAATATATGAGAATACAGAGCCCTGGGTTGTATCTAGGAAGCAATGCCCCAAGCTGACAGTGTGCTTTGGGTGGAGAAGTCTTTGGCTCCAGAAATGAGCACCGTCCGCTCGGCATTTCCACCATCCTGGCCACGAGGGTGGCATATAAAGAGGACCAGCCCTGGACTGAAGCCAACCGAGGAAAATGGACCCAAGAGCATCAGAGGCTTCTGGCACCTCTAGACAGCATCGTCTAGGTCATTAACCCCAGATCTTCGTGGTTAGGTGTGCCATTTAACCCGCCCTACCAGCTTGGTTGGGTTTCTGCATTCGAAAGTAGAAGAGTCAAGAACAATTCATTGATGGATACAGAGAGGACCGGGGGTCACATACTCCACCCCCGGCGCAGGGAAGCATCCTGGGCTTCCATCTTGTCCCCTCTGGGCTGGGGACACTCGCCAGCCCCACGTTCCCCCCTGGTGTCCGTCTGGCCCCCGCCCTGCATTGGTGCACTCGGGCTGCTGACTGGGATTTATTTCTAAGGGGGGGAGGAAGCGTGCAGACCCTCTCTGGCAGAAGCTGCGGTCTGAGCATCTCACCCTCCGTCCCCCCGCCCTCCTGCACACCGGCCTGCAGATAACGTGGCAGCAGCATTTGAATTCCAAAGACAGCCCAATCAGATCCCTTTCTTGAGGTAATAATGCTTCATTTTCTCCCTTTTTGTGGGAAGGAGATCATCTCCTACACCCTCCTTCCCAGCTAAACACATCATCAAAATTTAACTTCCTGCATCTGTGTGTGATAAATAGGGCTTTGCAGAAAAGGGCTGCAAACCAATATTCATCTCCCTACCCCCCCAAAAAAAATAAAAGGACACCAGCCAATCATTTTCTTTTAAATGGAAAAAAGGAAAGGTGACGCAAACAAGCCACAGGAAACTCACGGTTGATCTGGACCCTCCAAGTCACAGGAAAGGGTGGGGAAAAAAAAAGAGTGGTCATGAAGACCAATGATCAAGTGGTGAGGCAAGAGAAAATGAAGACTTTTTTTCTCCTGAACATCATTTAAATGAAGTAGATCATCTCTATAAACTTTATATAATGACTCCATCAGCTCCTAGAACTATAGAAAGCCCCTCCAGTATCATTTCTTTAAATAGATCACCCACTTGATTTGATTTTTTGCTTCTTCTATAAAATCATTTATTTTACAGGATTGAAAACATATCAATCAGACCCACAGACATAGAAAACAAACTTATGGTTACCAAAGGGGAAAGGTGGGGGAGGGATAAATTAGGAGTTTGGGATTAACAGATACACACGACTATATACAAAATAGATAAACAACAAGGACCTACTGTATAGCACAGGGAACTATCTCAACTACCTGTACACCTGAAACTAACACAGCATTTGTAAACCAACTCTACTCCAATTAAAAACAAAGGAAATAAAAATAGCATATGATACTTTTCTTTCCCCATCTGACTGACTTAGTATGATAATGTCTAGGTCCATCCATGTTGCTACAAATGTCATTTTCATTCTTTTTCATGGCTGAATAATATTTCACTCTATCAATCAATGTGATCTACTACCACATGACCCAGCAATCCCACTACTGGGCATATACCCTGAGCAAACCGTAATTCAAAAAGAGTCATGTACCACAATGTTCACTGCAGCTCTATTTACAATAGAGAGGACATGGAAGCAACCTAAGTGTCCATCAACAGAAGAATGGATAAAGAAGATGTGGCACGTATATACAATGGAATATTACTCAGCCATAAAAAGAAATGAAATTGAGTTATTTGTAGTGAGGTGGGTGGACCTAGAGTCTGTCATACAGAGTGAAGTAAGTCAGAAGGAGCAAAACAAATACCGTATGCTAACACACGTATATGGAATAAAAAAACCCACAATGTTCTGAAGAACCTAGGGGCAAGATGGGAATAAAGACACAGACCTACTAGAGAATGGACTTGAGGATACGGGGAGGGAGAAGGGTAAGCTGGGACAAAGTGAGAGAGAGGCATGGACATATATACACTACCAAACATAAAATAGATAGCTAGTGAGAAGCAGCCGCATGGCACAGGGAGATCAGCTCGGAGCTTTGTGACCACATAGAGGGGTGGAATAGGGAGGGTGGGATGGAGGGAGATGCAAGAGGGAAGAGATATGGGAACATATGTGTATGTATAACTGATTTACTTTGTTATAAAGCAGAAACTAACACACCATTGTAAAGCAATTATACTCCAATAAAGATGTTAAAAAAAAAAAAAGAAAGAAAAAGAAAAAAAAGGGCAAAAGCCCCAAAGTGCAACTACTTTCAAGATCTGTCTTTCATCACCTTGACCAAAGCAAGTCACACAAACAAGCCCAGTCAATATAGTGGAGGATTACCCAAGGGCATGGATACAGAGAGGTATCGTTTATCACTGGTGATTAATAAGACAATATAGCACTGTCCTCCCTCTGGTCCCTGTGATTCCTGTTCCTCCTGTAGGCAAAATATACTTACTTCTCCCAAGACACCAAAAAAAAAAAAAAGGAAAATTCATTGTATTATATGTGTACCACATCTTCCTTATCCATCCCTCTGTTGATGGACATTTATGTTGCTTCCATGTCGTGGCTATTGTAAACAGTGCTGCAATGAATATTGGGGTGCATGTATCTTTTCGAATTATGTTTTCTCCAGATTTATGCCCAGGAGTGGGATTGCTGGGTCATATGGTAGCTCTATTTTTAGCTTTTTAAGGAAACTCCATACTGTTCTCCATAGTGGCTGCACCAGCTTACATTCCCACCAACAGTGTAGGAGGGCTCCCTTCTCTCCACACCCTCTCCAACATTTATTGCTTATAGACTTTTTGAAATACAATGAACTTATTTACAAAACAGAAACAGGCTCACAGACTTCTAAAACAAACTTATGGTTACCAAAGGGAAAAGGTTGGGGGAGGGAAAAATTAGGAGTTTGGGATTAACAGATACACACTACTATATATAATATAGATAATCAACAAAGACCTACTGTATAGCACAGGGAATTCTACTCAGTACTCTGTAATAACCCATATGGGAAAAGAATCCAAGAAAAGAATAGATACAGGTATATGTATAACTGAATCACTTTGCCGTACACCTGAAACTAACACAACACTGTAAATCAAATATACTCCAATATAAAATGCAAAAAAGAAAAGAAAACATATCAACAAAGCATTGATCCAAGAGATGAAAGACGTCACCTCCCAGTTCTTCAAAATTGGTGCTATTTACTTATTGAAGAAATGCTGGTAAAAATTCCAAACAGTCCAGAAGCATAGAAAGAAAAAAAAAAAAGGAAGAGACTCTCCCTTCCTCACTTCCGACACCTCCCCCTGTGTCCACCCCCATCTGATTTTTAAGGACTGTTCTATTAGGGGAATCTGGCTCCCATGGCAGTGAACACAGTAATGAAAGCAGAGTCCCGCTGCAGGATGTTTGTGGTCGCGGTGTCACGGGAGCTGATTCAGGAAGAGAAATATGATAGCCCTGGGTAGATGGTGAGGCAGAAATGGCTAGATGTTAAAATCTCTCCTTCCCCTTCCAGTATGAGCCCAGCCGGCTACCACTCCTCCCCGCTAGCCTCTGACACCATGGTCTTGCCAGTGAAGTAGGCCAGCACGTCTGGGGACTGTTTCTCCTCCACCTTCCCTCAGGGGCCTGCTGTCCAGGGCCACCCTTGGTCCCATTGCTGTGAGTTACAAAGCAAACTCCGGCTATGGGAAGCCATAGGGGCCTGCCTGTTACAGGGGTGAGTATGGCCATAGCCCATCAAGGTGCTACCTCTTCCCCAACTACACACACCAGTGGTCCAAGCACAAGCGACTTTTCCTTCAGTCTCTAACAGTACATGAGCAATTTATTTTTAAAAATTCTAAACTTCTGCAAAAATCTTCTCCATGCAGGTGTGCTTAAAACTGACACATCTTGTTACAAAACCACGAAGGTGTTTCTGCCATAAGCAAGAAAAGTGGTAATGGCTCAAAGCTCTGTGTCCTCAAGCCTCAGGCATCCCCTTGGGAATGTGACAGTATGTCCGTGTCAGGCGGGGATCTCCAGAGACATGGAACTAATAGGCGATATCTATATAGATACATATACACAGATAAAAACATATATAAAGTACACGTACATCTGTTACAAATAGAATACCCATATATACTATATATTATATATGGGATACATAGGCTATAATGCATAAATTATATATAGGATACCAAAGAGATAGAGATAAAGACCAAAATCTATCGGGCAGGCCAGCAGGATGGAAACTCAGAATTTCTATGTTACAGTTTTGAGGCAGAGTTTCTTCTTCCCTGGGAAACCTCAGTTTTTGCTCATAAGGCCTTCGACTGACTAGGTGAGGCCCACCCAGAGGATGGAGGGTCATCTCCTTGACTTAAAGTCAACTGCGTAACTGTTAACCACATCCACAAAATACCTGCACATGGAGACTAGCGTTTGACCAAACAACCAGGCACCATAGCCCAGCAAGGCTGACACATCGAAGTAACCATCACGACTCGCCTCACGGCATTGTGGGCTCCTTGGAACGGGTGTGGTGTGAACCGCGTGAAGGTTAACCAGCAGGGTCACTGGACTCTTTGCAGTGGGATTGGGGTGAGGGACGCAAGGCTGGACCAGGATTCACAGTGTGAAGTCCTCAACAGAAACCTCAGTCTTCCTTTGCATGGGACTGGGAAGGATACAGGTCATCAGAGCCTTCTAGACCCGGACAAATGGTCTTCGTGTCTTTGGTTCTTCAGAGCCTGAAGTAAGCTGCTTTGGGCTGGGGCTGGGAAGCAGCAGACCTGGGGAAGACGTGGAGGAGGGAAGGAAGACGATGGTGTCTTGACAAGGTCACTCCTAGGTCAGCTCAAAGTGAAGGAGCTGGGGAAAGAAGGCAGAGGTTGTCAGGTTCATAAACCAGGCATCCGTGAAGGGGTCCGCAGGCCCCAGGAACCCAGAGAGGCAGCAGCTGTGGTGCAATGCTGCCACCCCGTGTCCCGCAAGGGAATTGCTACCACCAGGTTTTCTGAATTCACCCAGCTCGTTCCTTCACCCATCCATCCAGACCTTCTAGGCGAATAGCCCTCCTGAAAGCACAAAGATGCAGCACAAACTAAAAAAAAATGTAATCACCACCCAGGTATCGATAAAGAGACAGCACACCCTGCTATTGTTACATCCAGGATGTCCGCTATCTCTATTGAGCACATAGTTACATGGTTCCAGGCTCTTAGAACGAGTTTCACTTCATCAACACTGCAATCCTGTGATGGTTGAAACAATACCTGTTACAGATGATAAGAGTAGAGCTCAGAGATGTTACACAACGTACCCTAGACCACACACTTAGACTACAATGAACATAGAATCTGAACTCTAGTCAGCCTGTCCCCCTATGCGGGCTCTCTGTTCTCTATCAGCTTTGTCCAGAAGAAATGTAATGTGAGCGACATATGCAGTTTTAAAATTTCCAGCAGCCGCCACCTTTAAACAAGAGAAACAGATGAAATTACTCTTCACTGCACATTTTATTTAAGCCAGTATATCCCTGACATTAGGATTCCAACACATAATCAATATACAAAATTATTAGAGACATTTTGCCATCTTTGTTTTTGGACCAAGTCGTCCAAATCCGAGCCTTGGTTTTTTGTTCACGGCACATCTCTGTCGGGACCAGCCAGGTTTCCAGGGCTCAGTGGCCACGGGGCTGGTGGCATCTACGTTGGACATACTGCCCTGATGATAAAGAGGTATCTGACTCTGATAACACAAAGTTTTCCCTGAGGAAAGCTTTTGTTTTTGTCTTGTTTTTCAGTCTAACCCGTCGTGGTAACAGCAGTTTTGGCCATGGTGGTAGCTAGCTGAGATATGACAGCACCTAGGCCATGAAGATGCTGCATGGGCACCTCACAAATGATCCCATCCTGTGCCCCGTTCCCTTGAACTGGGCTTTTCATTGGGATTCCGTTGAACTTACAGACTAATTTGAGAAGATGGTTTGTATCATCTGTCACATGCAGGCCACAGCGTCCCAACCAACACGCATCTCTGTAGTTCTTCAAGGGCAGTGCATCTTTGTGATCACAGCATTTAGCCCAGTGCCTTGCGTATAATTGGCTCTCTATAAATACTTCTGGTCTGAGTTAATTTAGGAGTCTGTGGCCTGAAGCCTAACCTCATCTGATGAGAAGTGGGGATTTCATATCAATCCCTCTACACCTTTGATAACTCACTTCAAGCAGGTTGGCCTCTAGGTGTCTGTCATTCACAGCCTGAGCCTTGAAAATACATCTTACATTAAATAAGCCATCTGAGAGATAAATGAATAGGGAGTCATTTAGGAGATGAAACAGGTAGGGCTGTGGACACTTATCATCTTTTATGAAACGCTTCATCTCTGGGACCGGGGTGGGGAGATGTCTAAGTTTAGAAATGCCAGGACAATTGATCAACTCTAGACGTTGACGTGAGGTGAAATAATGTCGTTACCTTGTAAAATAGAGGATTTTGTTTTCCCTACATCTGTCCATCTATTTTATGGTTGGTTCAGCCCTGCAATAAAATGTGAAGGAATTAGAAAGACTGCTGGATTCCCTGCCCCTGGAATACACTTTCTGAAGTAATAGACCATATGATGTGGACGTTAGGTCCCAGTCAAGAAGTTTTTATGCAGATCGTGTATTCCAATAGCTTTCTAGTTCTTGAGCCTGGCCAAGGGATGCTGCCGGCAGCAGGAATGCGATGACAATTAACGTGTGGCCCATTGAGTTATACCTTCAAGCGACCTCATAAATAAGGAGACAAGTCATGACAAGGTTGTCTGCTTCAGGACAGATTTAAAAAGAGACAGAGAAGTTACTCATACCAACATGGATTAAGCACAAAACCTTATTCTGAGCGCAAGATATCAGACCAACAAGAGGGTACATATTTTATGATTCCACGTATATAAAAACCTAGAAAAGGCAAATCTAATCTATAGTGAGAGAAAACAGATTGGGAGTGGGTGATGGAGAAGGGATGCAAGAGAACTCTTTGGGGTGATGGAAATGTCCTTCCATGTCTTTTTTGTTAGGGTAGTTTCTTGAGTGTATCCATCAATCAAGACTCACGGCACATGAAGAGAGGCTCAACGTCACGAATCATCAGGGAAAAGCAAGTCAACCCCACAATGAGATGTCACCTCACACCTGTCAGAATGGGTATTATCAAAAAGAACACAAATAACAAACTTTGGTGAGGGTGTGGAGAAAAGGGAACCCTCGTACATTGTTAGTGAGCATGTAAGTTGGTGCAGCCACTGTGGAAAACAGTATGGAGGTTTTTCAAAAAACTAAAAATAGAGTCGCCATCTGATCCAGTGATCTCACTCCTGGGCATATATCTGAAAAATACGAAAACACTAATTCGAAAAGATACGTGTACCCCACTGTTCACAGCAGCACTATTTACAATTGCCAAGATGTGGAAGCCACCTAAGTGTCCACCAACATATGAATGGATAAAGAAGATGTGAGGTATATACCGCTCTGGAACATTTTTTCAGTTGTTCATTTCGCTACTTGGTTGAGGACCACGGATCAGCAAACACTGACAACACAGGTGAAGGGGCTTCAGAAAATAACCAGATTGTTCGCTAGTCTCAATATTTCCGGTAAACGTGTGTTTTATTCTTCCTCTAAATTCCTAGTCTCTGCTTGTACACGTGGAAGTCTCAGTCTCTTAGAGACAGATTCATTAGTCTTGGGAACAACTAACTGGTCACCTGGAAGTCAATATGAACTTCCAGGCAGGAGATCAAGGGGGCTGACCATTCATTCATTCACTTGCTCATTATTTCATATTCAC
This sequence comes from Neophocaena asiaeorientalis asiaeorientalis, assembly GCF_003031525.2. Classification (NCBI taxonomy): domain Eukaryota; kingdom Metazoa; phylum Chordata; class Mammalia; order Artiodactyla; family Phocoenidae; genus Neophocaena; species Neophocaena asiaeorientalis. The sequence continues at coordinate 1,040,281 of NW_020174645.1, read as the reverse complement.
TTTGTTCATTAGTTCCTGAGTGCCTGCATGGCTTTCAGCAATTTTATTACAGAAAAGTGAATTTAAATCTATTCTAAACACTTTATATAGATTAATTTATTTAATAGTAGCTGTCTAGTCTCCACATGCAGAAAAAAAACCTTTATGCTCCAGTGAAATACTATTATTCGTCTAGAAGGACATCCTCTAGATTATCTGGTTGAGTCTCTCCTTGAACTATTTTACAACTCTCTAAGTTGTAGCTAATTGGAAGCATTGCAAAAATAATTCTCATAGCAAATCCTACCAGGGATAGAAATTCTATCATGGAAAATCACCTGATACAGTTCCGGCTGACCTCCCATCCCCTGAAAAGAGCATTCATTTCAAGCTTTCTGATCTATAAATGTGTTCTTTGGATTCTCTTTGGAACTGGTTATAATATCTGTCTGGTTCCCTCACTGATTAGTGAGTAGAATAGAATACAATCTGTAACATGCATTCATTTTTTTTTCTGTATGACGGTCATGATTTTACCTTTTGGGAGAATTATCTTTTAACGCATGATATCCTGGGAACCCTAATAATTAGTGGGATGGACAAGGGTACTGACACCCCAAATCATAGGAGATGGAAAACTGGCTTCTTGAGGTACCATCCAAATTCTGGTACAAGGATTTTTTTCTATCCCCGTCCTCCTACACCTCATGTTGTCCTAGTGTCTGGCTCTCTGGGAGTGTGCTCGTCTTGTGACATTGATACTTCCAAGGTAAGGGGTTAGCACTGGGCAACGTTTCTGGACATGGGTGGGGATGATGCCTACGGAATGGTCAACAAGCAAAATTGTGCCTGCTGTCAACAGGAGATCCTCAGCAGACTCTGGGGTGAGGAAGGCTCACATGACAGCTGATGCTGGCACCTGATGGAGGATGGGCGGGCTGCATGGCAGCCTCAGGTCCCCTGTGGTCCCAGGTGGTAGAGACTAAAGTGGCACACTGGTCTCTGCCCCTGGCACCTCTGTCCCTTCGTTCCCAGTCATGTAGGTTCATGGTCTTCCTTCCCACAGCCTGAGAAATGCTTCTGTCTCTGGGAGGAGCAATGAGTGGTGGTCAAGAATTACTTCTCAGATGAGCGGGGAGGGTCAAAAGGCATAAACTTAGGGCTTCCCTGGTGGCGCAGTGGTTGAGAGTCTGCCTGCCGATGCAGGGGACGCGGGTTCGTGCCCCGGTCCGGGAAGATCCCACATGCCGCGGAGCGGCTGGGCCCGTGAGCCATGGCCGCTGAGCCTGCGCGTCCGGAGCTTGTGCTCCGCAACGGGAGAGGCCGCAACAGTGAGAGGCCCGCGTACCGCAAAACAAACAAACAAACAAACAAAAACACAACAGAAACTGCCCTAGTTATTTCAGGCAGAAAGGGGTTTCATGCAGGGAATTGGATGCCTCCGAGAGCATTGCAAGGGAAGGAGTAGCAGACAGGAGCCAAGACTTCTAGAGCAATCCATGGACCCGGCCCACGAGGGGGAGGCCCTACCTCGTCCACATTCAGCAGAGGGCGGAGCCAGGACACCCACAGTCAAGCGTCAGGAAGCCGCTTATGTGCCCCATGACTGCCTCGGGACACTTGTGAAATCAGTGAATGTGTACTGGCCACAGATGCACCAAAACAAAACAAAGCAAAGAAAACCCCACCCCGTCCTCCCTCCAATCATGCTTGCCAGTAGAAAGAGCAGAAGCTTCGGGAGGATAGCCTCTTCCCCCAAATGCAGAACCTAATGCACATCCATACTCCTAGCAACAGGGAGCCCGAAAGGCCGTTTTCCAGCCACAGTGCAGGATGCAACGGGTACCGAGTGTCCATCCAAAATACCTACCTCAATACTGACGAAACAAAACGCAAACTGCCTGAGTCCTTGTGAGACGATGCTCAAACAAACACAGGCACTGATATGAGACAGTTTCCTTCCCTCAGCCTCCTCTAAGAAAGCTTCTCAAACTTGCTCTGTGCCCACATTGCAACAGAAGGCTCAGAACCAAACCCGCAAGGTAAGGGACCACAGTGCCTCCCGAGAGTGGTGTCAACACCAAATATTCCAGCAAAGAGGCCGATTTCACACCCTTTCCACATGTTTTTTAGCTGAACGGACAAGCTGTAGACCGCACAACCAATCAGAGGTGGAGATTAATTCACACCCCAACATTTTGGATTTAAATTTCTGACTGCCATAATGCATGACTCAGAAGAACATCATGGTAAGTGTGATCATAGATTCGAGCTTAATGTTACAGGCTCTGAAAGAACAGGGTGATAGCCCTAGTTTTCAGTCCCACCAATCTGAAAAATGAGGAACTTTTCCCACCGGTGTCCTGGAGTCCAAAGCATCTTATAGATGAACAGTCAGGTTCCAAGCTTGGTAAACAGTTGAGGCTGCTGCCCCCTAGAGGGGGTTTTGGAATAGGAACTCTGACGCCAAAGCAGTTTCCTATCTTCTTGGTGACATGAAATTGGATTGTCACAGGCTGCAAATAGCTTTGGTTTAGCCTTGGTCAAAATTAAGATTAAAACAATTTCCCACAAGTTTCTAATCACTTGAGACGATAAAAAGCAGTTGACACGAGCACTTTTAAAATGCAAAGCTTTTTTTTTTTAATAAAGAAGGAAGGTTAGTAACTATTTGCTTATTCATTAAGATAAAATTTAATTTAATTTGGATTTTATCAAGTTTTTTTATTAAGCTACTTAAAAGACAAAGAATTTTCTCTTTCTAGGAAAAGATTTACTTTAACTATTCCATGAAGCATTAACTACTGTCTTTGAGAGTCAATGTCATGATTTTTCATGTGGAAAAAAAAAAGAGTGCCTTATGCACAAAATTTTGTGGGTTTTTTAAACGATTATTTTTTCCAGAACATTCAAGTAGTTTAAAAAGTGCTGAAAAACTGAAAAGCAGGTGTATTACCTGCTTACAAAATTACTTAAGTATGAATATTTTATTTACACCCAAACAGAATTCTTTATCCTTTTATTTTTTAGGTTAATTAAAAACTACTTAAGGTCATCACTTGATCAGGAGAAATTGTCAAGCACGATCATTCTCTTTACTGAAACTGAGACAGGCAAAGAAGAAGCTTCTGAAGACTTTGTTGGTGAGTTTTCATCCACATTTTTCCTTCTGGCTCAGGTTCCAATACGGCTCTGCATGCATTGGTTCTTATTTGCAGTTTTGGTGTTTTGTTCATCATGGATTTTTTGCATTAATTTAAAAATTTGTCCTTAAAGCCGGGGCCCCAGGACCTGAACTAGGAAAGTCTATTATAGAACCTTATACTGAACAGAATTTTTGCAGAAAACTATACTTGATTATTAAACATTATAAGGTTATGATACATTTTTCATAGGAGATTGATTTTTTTTTTCACCAACTTGGTGACCATTAACCCGAGTTGTAATGTCATTGATCTAACACTATTGAAATCAAGCAACATCAAGGCCCTGAACCAAGACGGCGGAGTAGAAGGACACGCTCTCAGTCCCTCTTGTGAGAACACCAGAATCACAACGAGCTGCTGGACAATAACCGACAGGAAGACACTGGAACTCACCAAAACAATACCCCACATCCAAACACAAAGGAGACGCCACAACGAGACGGTAGGAGGGGCGCAATCACAGTAAAATCAAATCCCATAACCGCTGGTGGGGGACTCACAGCCTGGAGAACGCTTAGTGCTCCAGTGTTGGATTGCCTCAGGCCAAACAACCAACAGGGAAGGAACCCAGCTCTACCCATCAGCAGACAAGCAGGTTAAAGTTTTACTGAGATCTGCCCACCAGAGCAACAGCCAGCTCTACCCACCACCAGTCCCTCCCACCAGGAAGCTTGCCCAAGCCTCTTACATAGCCTCATCCACCACAGGGCAGACAGCAGAAGCAAGAAGAACTACAATCCTGCAGCCTGTGGAAGGAAAACCACATTCACAGAAAGACAGACAAGAAGAAAAGGCAGAGGACTATGCACCAGACGAAGGAACAAGATAAAACCCCAGAAAGACAACTAAGTGAAGTGGAGATAGGCAACCTTCCAGAGAAAGGATTCAGAATAATGATAG
>NW_020174645.1:1035823-1036141 GCF_003031525.2 Neophocaena asiaeorientalis asiaeorientalis | reverse complement strand
TGCAGACTGAAAGTGAGGGGATGGAAAAAGATATTCCATGCAAATGGAAATCAAAACAAAGCTGGAGTAGCAATACTCATATCAGATAAAAAGGACTTTAAAATAAAGGATGTTACAAGAGATAAGGAAGGACACTACATAAGGATAAAGGGATCAATCCAAGGAGAAGATACAGCAATTATAAATATATATGCACCCAACATAGGAGCACCTCAAGACATAGGCAACTGCTCACAGCTATAAAAGAGGAAATCCACAGTAACACAATAATAGTGGGGGACTTTAACACCTCACTTACACCAATGGACAGATCATCCA
>NW_020174645.1:980349-1035756 GCF_003031525.2 Neophocaena asiaeorientalis asiaeorientalis | reverse complement strand
CAGGATAGATCACATCTTGGGTGACAAATCAAGCCTCAGTAAATTTAAGAAAATTGAAATCATATCAAGTATCTTTTCACACCACAACGCTATGAGATTAGAAATGAATTACAGGGGAAAAAAACGTAAGAAACACAAACACAAGGAAAGTAAACAATACGTTACTAAATAACCAAGAGATCACGTAATATCGTATATTAACACATATATGTGGAACCTAGAAAAATGGTACAGATGAATTGGTTTGCAGGGCAGAAATGGAGACACAGATGTAAAGAACAAACGTATGGACACCAAGAGGGGGAAAGCCGTGGCGGGGTGGGGTGATGGTGGGATGAATTGGGTGATTGGGACTGACATGTATACACTGATGTGTATAAAATGGATGTCTAATGAGAACCTGCTGTATAAAAAAATAAAATAAAATTCAAAAATTCAAGAAAAAAAAAAGCAATAGAATACAAAGGTTAAAGTAAAAGAAACATCCAATATGGAGTCAGTCCTTCTCTATTACGTCAGGACACAGGCTCCTTTTGATTCTGAGCAGTGCCTGAGAGAGTCAGCCATGTAATATCAGTAACAGGACAAGGTTGTCTGTTATCACTGCTAATGATGAACAGTTTTAGAGATTTTCACTAATGCAATAAGAAAGGGAATGAAATAGTCCATATGAGCATTATTAAAGAAGGGAAAATTACCTTTTTGTCAGGTCAGATTGCAAACCTAGTCTCATAGCAAATGATTATTAAAATTACCAATAGAATTTTGAAAGGGGGCTATATACGAGATAAATATACAAAAATCAGTAGCTTTTCTCTGTATTAACAAATGGAGAGATTCACTCCATACTCATAGGTGAAACAACTTATTATAAAAATTTAACTCCTTCTAAAATTAATATATAAGTTTAATGCCCTTCTAATCAGAACGCCAATATGTGTGTGCTTGTGTGCACATGTGTGTGTGCTTAAATCAGGGTTGAATGGCTTTAAAGGTCTACCTTGTTGATTAGGTTGTTTAGATTTCTATGTCTTTGCTCAATTTTTGTCCATTTGATCTGTCTTATACTGAGAATGGTGTGTTAAATTCTCCCTACAGTGTATTTCTCTCCATTTTTCTTTGCTTTTCTACTTTACATAGGAGGAACATTCAGTATCCCCCTCCAAGAATAACTGCTATCTCTACTTTTGACATCATAGATTAATAATTTTCCCTGTTCTGTTCTTAAATAAATGGACTCATCTAGCAAAAAAAAAAAAAAAAAAAAAAAAAAAAAAAAAAAAAGAGAAAAGCAATCAACCAACATCAAAGCTATGTTGATATGGTTACAATTAGGAACATAGCTAACATTCTTCCTTGAAAATATTGATTTTCAGGGAAAATTAACAAGGGGCTCTAACAGAATGTTTTGAAACACAGTAAACAATGTAGATGTTCCATGACAAGAGTTTTGTTACTAATCCAACAAAAATAAACAAGTAAAACAGGGCACAGCTGATCAAAGACAGACCCTGGAAGCTTTTATTAACATCTTAACATCTTACTGTAATCTGACTCGCTAACAGAATTCACTGAAACTAACATGCTTCTTTTTAGCTATGTGATTTTATCATCTTTTCTTGGTTAGTAAATTAGCTGGCATACAAGATTTCCTACTAAATTATAGTGTATAATATATTCACTTGACAAAAATGTTTCCTTATTAAAGCCCTTCAAAATGGCCTTCAATTATGTATAGTAAAGATGACAATTTTCCCCTAAAAATGTTCCTTGTAGCCCTGGGACCCATCAGAAGTGGCCGGGCTTCTTCGGAAATAGAGCGGATGGCCTGATGCACCTAAGGGAGCCTTGGATTGATTCTGGGGCTGTATCACAGTCCCAAGGAGTGTGCAGCCATGCAAACATGCAGCCTTTTGCCCTGACCTCCCTCACAGCCGATTTTCTGAATCTGAGAGGTCAAGGCTTTCTATTATTTTTTGACATTAAAATATATTTAATATTCTCAGAGGGATAAGAGAGGATGTTGACTCCATCGAACAAGAACGAGCTGTTATGGAAAAGAATTAGAAATCATGAATAAAATATTTAATCATCAAAATTAAAAAAAAAATCAAAAGACAATGAGGAACAGAATAGATACAGATTCAGAGAAAATTACTGAGTGGGAAAATCAGGCGAAGGTACTTCCCCAAAACACAAGAGTAGAGACAAAGAGTCCTGGCAAAAGCAGCATAGGCTGTTAGTATCCACTATTGGCAAGGTTTTAGAGAGTCTGGCGTTCGCAAATATTTTTAATGGGAGTATAAATGATTAAGTTTTTCTTATGAGGCTTTTTCTAGATTTCTTGCCATGTGAAGGCTTTCTATTATTATTATTATTATTATTTTTTGTGGTACGCGCGCCTCTCACTGTGGTGGCCCCTCCCGTTGCGGAGCACAGGCTCCGGACGCGCAGGCCCAGCGGCCACGGCTCATGGGTCCAGCCGCTCCGCGGCATGTGGGATCTTCCCGGACCGGGGCACGACCCCGTGTCCCCTGCATCGGCAGGCGGACTCTCAACCACTGCGCCACCAGGGAAGCGCTATTATTTTTATTACATTTTTATCGTGCTAGTTCTGTCTTGATGTTCCTGGCCATCAGAAGCTTCTGAATAGTAAGTATATCATTTAAACACCTGCTTTTTCTGGGTCATCCCTAAATCTGATCATCATGCACTCCAAGTCTTTGATTAAATGGTTCAACAGAAGTAGACGAGGGCCAGATCGTGGTGTTCCTACAGCAAACACTGCCCTCAGGTGAATCTTCATCCAGTAACTGAGCAGATAAGAATCCATCTCCTAAATGCATCCTCTCACTTGCTGAGGTTCAGATACATAGAGCTGAGGTATTCTCAGATCAAGAAATTCATCTCCAAAAGGAAATAAAATTGGTTTTTGTGGGGGGGGGGGGCTTGCTCTTGGTAAATGTAAAAAAAACTTCACCGTTTTCTGTTTGAGGGCTCACAAACCAGGTAACTACGCTTCCTTATTAGTCAAGAATATTTCAGTTATGGATGACAGAGACCACATAAAAAGGGCTTAAGAATAAAAGGAAGTTATAGGATTGAAAACTCTAGGGGTAAGTCTGGCTTCAGGCATGGCTAGATCAAGGGGCTCAGAAATAGTCAGCAGGACCCAGTCTGTCCCGAGCTTTCTTTTCTGCTTTCACATATGTTGACTTCATTAATAGGCAGTTTCACTCTGTTTGGGAGCACGATGGCACCCAGGATCTCCAGGATTCATTATATTAGCTATCATTCCAGTGGGAAAAGAGTCCTACAAAGACTAGGAGTAGAGGCCCCTTGGCCTGACCACCCAGCTTGTATCAGTGGTCTACTCCTGGGCCAATCCCTGTTGCTACCCATGGCAATGATCTGATCGGCCAGGCCCGGGTCAAGTGGCACCTGCACAGCCGAGAGGTGGGGTGAAAACCATGCAGCCCAAAATGAACAGAGAGTGAGGTTTCCAAAGAATATCACCAAGGGCGTGAAGCGCCCTCCACGCAGTCAGCCCCAGACGACTTGGCCCACTAGGGGGCTCCACTGGGGTCTCCACTTGGGCTGAGCTCCCAATGCCGGGAAGCTATTCAATGGGGGAGGGGACTAGGGGAGCGCAGAAGGCACGGCACACACAAAGGCCCGGGGGTTGAAAGGAGCCCGGCAGACTCAGGGAACAAAAGGGGAGACAGACAGTGGGAACTGGGCCACCCAGCCCGCGGGGACGGGTAAAGGGAATTGGGATCTCAGGTTGCTGGAACAGGTGAATCAACAACGGAAGAGTCAGAGGTCTTATTCAGAGCCGGGGAGGGCTGGGAAGGTGAGCTCCCTTCAAAGGAGGGAAAGCAACTCTTTCTCCTTGCCTCCCTGCCTGGGGGCTGAGTCTGTTAGGGCAGAAGGGGCATCTGACAGTCCCGCCAGCGGGCCCAGGCTTTCACTGGGGAAGTTAATGGCACCTGTACCTCCAGACTTTGAGCCAGAGGGGACCCTCCCCAAAAAGGTCCCAGTGTTGACTCATTAATAGACTGGGAGGAATGGCCGCGCCCCCCCTGGAAGGAATGGGGAGCAGAGAATGCGGAAGAAGCTGGTGGGAGGGGGCAGGTTGAGAGAGTCAATCAAAAACCTGGCAGCAAAGAGGTGAGTGTCTGGCCAGCATAGCACCGGGTCCCAGACATCCATCTGGCTGAGACCCTGGGGACCCCTCCCCCCCGCAAACCAGGCATCCCCCCCAGGTCCTGCGTTTCAGGCTTCCAGCCCCAGAAGCAACCCTGAAATACGTCCCCCTGTTTCACACTCACCATATTCATTCTCGTAAAGGAAAACACCAGCCCATGTTTGGTTCATGTCGGAAACTTACTCTTCCTCGGTTGTAACCAGAGTTGGCTAAGGATTCAGGAGTTTGGTGAAAATGAACAGAAGAATTCAATGAGAGTTAATTGTCTCTAGTGGAATTTATAATAAATCGGATCTTATATTTTTATTCTTTGTAAGTTGTGTGCTACACACTTGTTTCATCAGTAAAAATTATGATATATGTATATAATGTGTGTATACATGTTACATATATGTGTGTGTACATATACATTTCACCCCAGAGAGCCTGTTATTAAACCTTTTCAAGCAAGAATACTGCACAAGACCCTCTACCTTCGTGGAATTCATGGAATTTTCATTCTGGTGTCAAACACCAGGGTGGCAGCATAGGGAGGATGGAAGAGAATTCGGTCTAAAGAAAAATAGGTGGATGTGAGCCGTGATGGGGGAGGTCAGGGAGGAAAAGCATTTAGTGTCAGACGCCCCCACCTGCCCCCCGCCAGAGAAGTCACCCTGACTCTGCAGTCCACCTAGCAGTGCAAGCTTGGGCAACTACTGGATCTCCCTAAGACTCAGTTTCCTCATCTGTAAAATGGGAACATAGCATAATCACTCGGAGTCGTCATGGAGATGCATAGTCACTAAAACGTAATTCCTGAGAGCCTGACCCTGAGCTCAGCCCAGTAGGTGCACTCATCTCATTGACTCTTCCAATATCCCTAGAAACCACCTGTCCATTTTGAATGGGGAAACTGAGGCAGAGGGAGGCTAGGACAATGCGTCTCCACGGCACAGAGCTGCTACAGAGAGGACTTAGGCTCTGAGAGCACAGAGTCAGCACCCACACCCCAGATCTCTGTGCTCAGCTGCCTAGGAAGACGCCCAGCTCAGAAAACGTCCAATAAACGTTACAGGCCAGCTCACTTTCTCTGGACTCTGTCACCTGCCTCTTAAACCCTAAATCCACAAAAGTGTAAATAAATGTGGCTCATTGGCATTCCAAGAAGGCGCCCGCAGCCCTCTGGGAGAGCCCACAGCAGGAGGAAGAGGATTTTCCCATCAGGCACAGCAGGGAGAGCATCCCTGGCCTCGGCCTCCGGCAGTGTCCCCGGATGGCCACCAGGTGGCGGCATTTGCACGAGTTACACGAAGGCTGGTACAGCAGAAACTCCTGAAGTTGAAGCTTGCTTCCTTTGTTGCTTGCACAAGACTCTAGAAGCTCACCAGACCCTGGTGCGCCATGCCCCACACCGTGACCCCTGACAAGTTCCTTTAGTCCCTTGTGGATGCATCTGTCCCCGCCCTCAGAGGTCTCCTCCACTCTCGCATCTCACACCCGCCCAACAGCTGGCTCCAAAGGAAGACTCAGGGCCTGCTGTCCAGGGTCACAGATGCCAAAGAGAAGCGTCCGCCCAAGGGCCAGACACGGCTTAGAAAGTAAGACCTGGAGGGGCGGTTGTTAGGAGATCATGCATGCACACACGGACCCCCCATGTACACACATGTGCACATGTACATGCATGCAGACACATGCACGCACACACTCTTACGGGTGCACACACATGTAAACACACTTGCACACATGAACGCACATATACACACGTACACACTTTCCAGGTATGCACGTGCATATGCGTACGCATGCGGACACGTGTACACAACGCACACACGCACACGACCTCCTAAACAGCAGGCAGCATCTCCAGGGTTGAATAAACATTTGCTGAGCGAGCGAAGACACGCACGGGGTCACTGTGGATATGCTTCCTCTCGTTCCCAGGGCCTTTGAACCCACCGTTTCCTGGCTTGTTTACTACCTTCTCACCTGGCAAATTCCACTTAGACCAGCTCTGGCAACGGGGGCTCTGCAGGGTGCACTGGCCCACAGATGCGTTTAGTGTGGTCCCCTGCGTGCTAACAGTTGTGTGTGTTGTCAACAATTACAAGCTGGGAGATTTCATACACACTCACAAAAGTCCTGTGATCTGGGAGAATCAGAGACCTGGCGAGGTGAGCTGGTGTTTCTACAACCCAGCAGCGGAGCCAGCCAAGCAGAGGCTGTCTCTTGGGACGGGGGGGTGTGTGTGGGGGGGTCACCCTTTCCCACAGGGCAAGTGCCCTTTGTCACACTGGACTTCGTCAGTCACCTGCTTGATGCCGGCAGGCTTTTGAATTTGCAGCTCTTGATTTCCACTTTACTTCCTCTTCCAGGAAGACTGTCGTGAACCCCTACTCCAGTGAGCTTTGTTTGTTTTTTTTTTCTTCCATCAGAGAGAAGATTTGTTTATACAGGCCAGCCTCGGAGATACCACTGCATATTTGCTTCCAGGCCACTGCCTAAAGAGAGTCACACGTTTTTTGGTTTCCCTGTGTGTATTAAAGTTATATTTATACTGGACTGTAGTCTATTAACTGTGTAACAGCCTTACGTCTAAAAAGCAATGCACATATCTCAATTTAAAAAATCCCTTGTTGCTAAAAAATGCTAACCATCCTCTGAGCCTTCAAAAAGTTGTAGTAACCACATCACAGATCATGGAAGTTTAAAATATTGAATCACCAAAATGTGACACAGAGACACAAAGTGAGCAAAAGCTATAGGAAAGACGGCACCGAAAAGCACCCGGTGCAGGGTGGTCACAGACCTTCAATTTGCAAAAAACACGTTATCTGTGAAATGCCCTAAAAGGAGGTCTGCCTGTATTTCCTTTCATTTTCTATAAAAAGGACTGATGTAGCCGAGGTCTACTATAGTATCAGTCCCCTGCCTACCTGTCTTCCGCTTCCCTTCAGGGACCTGGCGAAGTAGAGGGATGGCCTATTCACAGCAGAGAACATCCCTGGGGTGCCTACACTTCCCAGGCTCTGTTTTAAGTTCTTTCCGAATTCCCAGTTTACATAGAAGGGGACGGGTGCAGAGAGGTTAAGTGACCTGGCAGGGCCAGGGGTCAAACCGAGGCCACACAGGCTCTGAGCCACTGCCTCAACTTGCTGTATGCCGACCGCAGGTGGACCTGGGGCTACAGGTAGGCAAGGCGGGTGTAACTCTCATGCAGGGCTCAGATCTACCTAATCATGCCCTGATTTCTCCTGTCTTGAGCAATCCAGCTCTTCCTGTCCTGAGTGCTTCCTGGGAGCAGGTAACACTTGCATCCTGACTCTTCTCCAAGGCCTCTGGGTGCATCCTCTACAGGCCACATCATCTGATGGGACGCGATCCCTTGCATTCACCCCACTGGCACAATCCGACACCCCCTGGGGTGCCAAGACCCGGCCTGAACGGGGTGCCCCCTGTGTTTCTCTTTCCAAGGACCCTGCAGGGGCATCACAGGGAGCGAAGCTCACCTGCCCATTGAAAGGGACTCATATGAATCACCCAGGAAGCCATGCCCAGATGGTGCTTCTCTCTGGACCACCTTCCTTCCATCTGCCCTGTGCTGCCTACCCACCCTGCCCTTGACACTGGAATGAAAATTCCAGAAGGGCAGGGGATCTCATCTAGTACTTTGCCGGTGAATAGCTAACAAACAGCTCTCTGGGGGAAAAGGTGTGTATACATCTAAGTGTCATATAAATTTTACTACTATAATTACAGTTTATAAAGAATAATACCATTTACAGAGAAATTAAATTATATTAATAATTTATTTATATTTAATAATAGATAAATAAATTAAATAACACAATTTATAAAGCATACAATTTACAGAGAATAACAAAATAGTCCTCTCTAATTATAGTTTATAAAGAATAATACCATTTACAGAGAAATTAAATTATATTAATAATTTATTTATATTTAATAATAGATGAGTAACAAATTAAATAACACAATTTACAAAGCACACAATTTACAGAGAATAACAAAATAGTCCTCTTGATTGTAAGCGCCATAGAACAAGCTGGTTTTCACAGAATAATGTAGCCTGTTTTTGCTGAACGCTTGAATCCTTAGCTAACCTGTGTTTGCCATGGATCTAATCCCACGAACATTGGCTGATGTTTTTGTTGACGTTCAGGAGGAAGAATATAAAGCAACGAAGATGCTGAAACAAAGTTCCGATGCCAGAACTTCACTAGTCTGTCAACAGCAAATCTTTGCTGAATCAGATCATCGTTTTCAAACCCGAGAAGAATATTTCCTTGATATTTTGGTACTCTTCTCAATGTAAATGTATTTGTAAATTTAACCTGCATGATTAACACTTTTCTCTGTTATGTTCTTAACTCTAGACAACCAACAAAACAATGAATGAGCCCTGATTCATAGTCTTTGCCAGTGACTGTGGTGTAAATACTCCCACCAGGGCCAATTTCAGCCTAACCGCTGAGACATCACCGAATGAGAATTAGGAAGAGGCCCTTGATAGCACAGCATTCGTTTTATTTATTTACTTACTTACTTATTTATTTTTGGCTGTGTTGGGTCTTCGTTGCCAGTTGTGGTGAGCAGGGGCTGCTCCTTGTTGAGGTGCGTGGGCTTCTCATTGTGGTGGCTTCTCTTGTTGCAGAGCTCGGGCTCTAGGCACGCGGGCTTCAGTAGTTGTGGCTCATGGGCTTAGTCGCTCTGCGGCATGTGGGATCTTCCCGGACCAGGACTCGAACTCGTGTCCCCTGCATTGGCAGGTGGATTCTTAACCACTGCGCCACCAGGGACGTCCAGCATCGGTTTTAATCTCACCACATGGATTCAATGGACGGAAATCCCCTGGAGAGAGCAGATAATAGGAAAATGTAAACTAGTTAATAGGAACTAGGAAGTTTGGGTGTTGAGCCCCTTCACTGACAATATAATTTATTTAATTGTAAGTTGATACCATTTTTTTAAAAAAGTAAGGACTGTGTTTTAAATGGAGTGCAAAATTCCTGAAAATGTAGCTGTTGGCTCTTGGAACCACTCTGTAAGGGCTCCAGTGCCCCCCGGGGTGGGCTTGTGCTGCATCCCTGGCCCCTGACCATCATCTCTTGCATGGTACGCACTCCGTAAAAGCTTGGTCGTTCTGGGCATCCTGGAACCAGAGCGTGCAATGTGAGTCCACATGCCTCAAAACCCATCCTTCCCTCGAAGCTCAGAGAATGTTCCTGCAGGAAGAAGACCCACAAAATAATCTCCTCCTGTACTTAAAAAAAAAGATCCACAGGAAACCAAGGGTGCACTGGGGCTACTGGAGAAGATGAAGAACCCCCATCCCAACTGGGGCAACTTCACTATTGTCCACTTCCTTTACTGGAGTTCTAGGCGGAAAGACACATGCACACATACATGCAGACATATGTACATGTGTGCACATACATGCTCACACATATACACACACGCACACAGGTGCTCAAATGCGCGCACGCACACACACACACACAATACTGATTTGTCCACCAGCTGGGAACACACAGGCTCAGAAGCAGCTAGAGCTCAAGTTTTCATCTTCCCCGGGAACCTGGTCTCCGCCCCACTCCCCCTGTCTCTCTCTCCGGAGCTGTGATCTCCACGTTCTCTGCATCTCTGAACCCCCAAATCCCTGACAGCTGATGCTCCCCATTGCTGCCTGCATTTCAACTGCCTGCAGAGCTCACAGTTAATAAGAAACGCATGGAAGTGTGGGGTGGATGTGATTCCAGCTCACATCTGTGATGGGTGGTCTACCCACGAGGGCATCTGTTGTTGCCAGGGTGGAATGCGGGGGCAGAGAAGGGATGAGGGCCAGGGAAGATGAAGGGCCTGGCATCCTTAGGAGAAAAATAACTCTCGAGTTATCCCCTGAAGTAACCAGCATGACCTTCTTATCAGCATTTCTGAGTAGTGATGCTGTTAAGGGCGTTGGGCATGCATGCCTTTCTGTCTTACCCCTGCCTTGGGCTGAAGCAAGCAATGCACGAAGGCTGGAATTTCTAAGGCCTGGATTCCTCCAGGTAGTGAATGACCCGGACTCTGGAACAAGGCAGATTAGGGGCAGGAGAGAAGCAACGCCCATCAGCCACGGGTCTGTGGGCAGGAATTCGTGGCTGAGGTCTGCGCTCCCATGGAAGGGACAGACATGGGTCCAACGACGGCTCCAGCCTCCCTGGAAGCTGGCAGAGAAGCTTCCAAGGGCTTCGTGAAAAAGGCAGGAAGTTCAAGATCCTTTTAATGAGTTTACTCAGCTTTTGGAATATCAAGTATTTGTTTTCCTAAGACTGGAAAGAAAGGGTCAACAGCTGGCTCCATCCTGGGCAGCCCAGCTGGCTTGTCCTCAATTTGCCTGGGCCTCCAAAGAGCTCACTGTCATCAAAGGCCTCTCGCACCTGAGGCCCCATCACCCGCTGCCTGAGACACAGGGCTTGGTAATCCACTCAAATCCCCAGGCCAAACACTGGCACCAAACAGCCCTGCCCCAATGTCGCTTTGAACTTCCATCCCGGGAGGCGTTCTGGTTTAAGCAGGACGGTCTTTGAAGAGGAAGTCCCTGTCTTCTGTGAGCCGGAGGGGAGGACGGGCCTGGGCAGGGCTGAGGTGCGGATTTGCCCAGCCGGCCCTCCATCCTCCGTGGCATGTCCTGCATCCTCCAGCGGCTACCCACCGGCCTTCCCAGGGCTGCTCTATCCCTTTAAGGGCTTCTGTAATGTTGAATTTTGACACACTTTCAGACTTATGGAAAAATTGCAAGAGTAAAGAGTAGTACACAGGATTCCTGGATACCCTTTATTCAGATACCCTACATCTTAACATCTTACTATATTTGTTCTCTCTCTTTCCATATATACACACATGCACATATATACATATATGTATAATTTTCCCTTTATCTTTCAAAAAATTAATCTCTAATGATACAATTAAACTCATTCTCCTTACAAAAAGCAGACACGGGCTTCCCTGGTGGCGCAGTGCTTGAGAGTCCGCCTGCCGATGCGGGGGACACGGGTTCGTGCCCCGGTCTGGGAGGATCCCACGTGCCACGGAGCGGCTGGGCCCGTGAACCATGGCCGCTGAGCCTGCGCGTCCGGAGCTTGTGCTCCGCAACGGGAGAGGCCACAACAGTGAGAGGCCCGCGTACCGCAAAAAAAAAGCAAACACGTTCCAGGCCCAGGTAACATCCTGCCTGGCCACACCCCCTTCCCACTTGGTCCTCCTGCCATCCTCCACAAAGGACCTTTCCCTCTGCATGCGGGCCATGCACAGGACTGGAACCATGCTGTTTGTCTTCCTGTACCGTGTTTTCCATCACTCCACACCGTGTTTTTCTATACCCTGTACCGTGTTTTGTTCACTCAATGATTTATCTCAGAGATCTTGCCAAATTCGTACGTAAAGTCTACTTCATTCTTTCTTAACTGGTGCCATTTTTTTTCTCATCAGATTGGCCAAAAAATTAAAGTTTGATACTATCAAGTATGAGGGAATGTGTTTGGGAGGCGTTCTCATTGGTGGGAGTGTAAATTAGCAGAGAGGCTTTAGGGCAACTTGGCAAACCTACTGCAATTCAAAATGCGTCTGCTGTCTGACCCGCGATTGCAGCTCTCTGGATCTAAGGATAGATGGGGGCTCAGGCACATAGGGGCACGCAGCAGGGCTCACCCACAGCCTGGCTGCATGCCAGCTTAGAAGCTGGGGGATGACGGAGGAGATCATGCCCAAGGTGGTTCTCAGCCCTGGCAGCCCATGAGAACCCCATGCAGGTGCTTTCACAAACAGCCATACTCAGGCTACATCCCCAGTGATTCAGTTTCATTTAGTTTGGGGTGGGATTCGGGCATCAATATTATTTAAACCTCCTAGGTGATTCTGCTGTTCAGCCAGGATGGGGAACCACCACTCTGATGATTGTGGTAAAATGGTGATGATGGTGATGGTGATGGTGATGGTGATGATGGTGATGATGGCGATGGAGATGATGGTGATGATGGGGGTGATGATGGTGATGATGGCGATGGAGATGATGGTGATGATGGGGGTGATGATGGTGATGATGGCGATGGAGATGATGGTGATGATGGGGGTGATGATGGTGATGATGGCGATGGAGATGATGGTGATGATGGGGGTGATGATGGTGATGATGGCGATGGAGATGATGGTGATGATGGGGGTGATGATGGTGATGATGGCGATGGAGATGATGGTGATGATGGGGGTGATGATGGTGATGATGGCGATGGAGATGATGGTGATGATGGGGGTGATGATGGTGATGATGGCGATGGAGATGATGGTGATGATGGGGGTGATGATGGTGATGATGGCGATGGAGATGATGGTGATGATGGGGGTGATGATGGTGATGATGGCGATGGAGATGATGGTGATGATGGGGGTGATGATGGTGATGATGGCGATGGAGATGATGGTGATGATGGGGGTGATGATGGTGATGATGGCGATGGAGATGATGGTGATGATGGGGGTGATGATGGTGATGATGGCGATGGAGATGATGGTGATGATGGGGGTGATGATGGTGATGATGGCGATGGAGATGATGGTGATGATGGGGGTGATGATGGTGATGATGGCGATGGAGATGATGGTGATGATGGGGGTGATGATGGTGATGATGGCGATGGAGATGATGGTGATGATGGGGGTGATGATGGTGATGATGGCGATGGAGATGATGGTGATGATGGGGGTGATGATGGTGATGATGGCGATGGAGATGATGGTGATGATGGGGGTGATGATGGTGATGATGGCGATGGAGATGATGGTGATGATGGGGGTGATGATGGTGATGATGGCGATGGAGATGATGGTGATGATGGGGGTGATGATGGTGATGATGGCGATGGAGATGATGGTGATGATGGGGGTGATGATGGTGATGATGGCGATGGAGATGATGGTGATGATGGGGGTGATGATGGTGATGATGGCGATGGAGATGATGGTGATGATGGGGGTGATGATGGTGATGATGGCGATGGAGATGATGGTGATGATGGGGGTGATGATGGTGATGATGGCGATGGAGATGATGGTGATGATGGGGGTGATGATGGTGATGATGGCGATGGAGATGATGGTGATGATGGGGGTGATGATGGTGATGATGGCGATGGAGATGATGGTGATGATGGGGGTGATGATGGTGATGATGGCGATGGAGATGATGGTGATGATGGGGGTGATGATGGTGATGATGGCGATGGAGATGATGGTGATGATGGGGGTGATGATGGTGATGATGGCGATGGAGATGATGGTGATGATGGGGGTGATGATGGTGATGATGGCGATGGAGATGATGGTGATGATGGGGGTGATGATGGTGATGATGGCGATGGAGATGATGGTGATGATGGGGGTGATGATGGTGATGATGGCGATGGAGATGATGGTGATGATGGGGGTGATGATGGTGATGATGGCGATGGAGATGATGGTGATGATGGGGGTGATGATGGTGATGATGGCGATGGAGATGATGGTGATGATGGGGGTGATGATGGTGATGATGGCGATGGAGATGATGGTGATGATGGGGGTGATGATGGTGATGATGGCGATGGAGATGATGGTGATGATGGGGGTGATGATGGTGATGATGGCGATGGAGATGATGGTGATGATGGGGGTGATGATGGTGATGATGGCGATGGAGATGATGGTGATGATGGGGGTGATGATGGTGATGATGGCGATGGAGATGATGGTGATGATGGGGGTGATGATGGTGATGATGGCGATGGAGATGATGGTGATGATGGGGGTGATGATGGTGATGATGGCGATGGAGATGATGGTGATGATGGGGGTGATGATGGTGATGATGGCGATGGAGATGATGGTGATGATGGGGGTGATGATGGTGATGATGGCGATGGAGATGATGGTGATGATGGGGGTGATGATGGTGATGATGGCGATGGAGATGATGGTGATGATGGGGGTGATGATGGTGATGATGGCGATGGAGATGATGGTGATGATGGGGGTGATGATGGTGATGATGGCGATGGAGATGATGGTGATGATGGGGGTGATGATGGTGATGATGGCGATGGAGATGATGGTGATGATGGGGGTGATGATGGTGATGATGGCGATGGAGATGATGGTGATGATGGGGGTGATGATGGTGATGATGGCGATGGAGATGATGGTGATGATGGGGGTGATGATGGTGATGATGGCGATGGAGATGATGGTGATGATGGGGGTGATGATGGTGATGATGGCGATGGAGATGATGGTGATGATGGGGGTGATGATGGTGATGATGGCGATGGAGATGATGGTGATGATGGGGGTGATGATGGTGATGATGGCGATGGAGATGATGGTGATGATGGGGGTGATGATGGTGATGATGGCGATGGAGATGATGGTGATGATGGGGGTGATGATGGTGATGATGGCGATGGAGATGATGGTGATGATGGGGGTGATGATGGTGATGATGGCGATGGAGATGATGGTGATGATGGGGGTGATGATGGTGATGATGGCGATGGAGATGATGGTGATGATGGGGGTGATGATGGTGATGATGGCGATGGAGATGATGGTGATGATGGGGGTGATGATGGTGATGATGGCGATGGAGATGATGGTGATGATGGGGGTGATGATGGTGATGATGGCGATGGAGATGATGGTGATGATGGGGGTGATGATGGTGATGATGGCGATGGAGATGATGGTGATGATGGGGGTGATGATGGTGATGATGGCGATGGAGATGATGGTGATGATGGGGGTGATGATGGTGATGATGGCGATGGAGATGATGGTGATGATGGGGGTGATGATGGTGATGATGGCGATGGAGATGATGGTGATGATGGGGGTGATGATGGTGATGATGGCGATGGAGATGATGGTGATGATGGGGATGGGGATGATGGTGGTGATGGTGGAGATGATGGTGATGGTGGTGATGGTGGTGATGGTGATGGTGATAGTGATCCCTCCTGACCTCTGGTTGGTAGCCAGCCCAAGTGGTACCTTCTTTATGTGACTAGAACTAGGGGTGACTTCTGAAACCCACCTTCCTGATGGTGGGAGGGGTGGCAGTCTCCTGGTAGGCCAGCACTGCAGCACTGGGGGAGCCCACCCACCAGGCCTTCCAATGACTTTGCAAGAACCTAATCCCCTGTGTTCAATCCCTTCCTGCTCACGATAACTGGAACAGTTTCCGTTCCCTACGACCGAATCTGGACTAATAAGCTTCCTCTCCCACCACCCACCACGTCTCAGCCTTACTGACACAGGTCTCACCCTTTCTGCAGTAACACGGCATTTTCCCAGTGCAGGCCTGTGTTACTCCTTCCTGGAAATTCTATAACAGCAGTCTTTGGAGTCACTTTGCCCCTGGCTCTCCACATTATACTTCCAGCCCCTGCGAGGCCTCGAAAATCCCATATGTTCCTCCTCTGGTTGGGTTCACAGCTGCTGAGGAAGAGAATACTTGAAAATATTTAAACATTTAAAGAGTTGACTTATCACCAAAACCCACAACTGACGTTTGTTATCACCTGTTGGGCTTCGTCTTAAGAGCTTAGGGTACGTTAATTCATTGTTTTGTTCTAACAACCTTTTGAGGTAGGTACAAGTATGATCCCCACTTCTTATGAGGAGTCTGAGAAACAGAAGTGATAAGTGATGGGACTTCATGTGTATTTAAGGGAGAGGTGGGTCTAGGAGTCAAGATCAGGCCTTGTCACAGCAAAGAAAGGAATTCATTTTATATCACGGTCCACACACATCAAATGAAGCAGACATCTCATTAACTGACACACTTAGCTTGTATTTTGCACTAGGATATTTTCTGATTGATCCTTTTCTATCTTATTGATTTTATTCTAATCCATTTTGTCCAATTCTGTTCTATTCAGTACAATCTATTCTGTTAATGCGCCATAGACTCTGATACTGTCTATTCTATTCCAACTTTATTCCATCCTCCTCTTCCATTCTTTCCTTCTTAACTGGGATTCTAAGAGAAGTAAGCCCTGGCCCCAGCCATCCACTGTACATAAATAATTAACTTCCCCTAGGCACCTCCAAGGGTACTAGTTGTGTTCCATCCTTGAGAGAGTTGAGGAAATGTTTGCAGATCATTTTCGATGATCAAATAAGAAAGACTGGTTTGGAGTCTAAAGTGACTTCATACCGCTACTGGGTCACTCATTCCATCTGCCCTTCAGCCTCTTAGGTATGTAACAGAGTCCCACCCAGGCAGGGCTAACATGTCAATACACCTCAGGTTTTTGCAGCCCTGTTAGAGCATGTGTTTGCTTTTTTTTTTTTTTAACATACCCGGAGTTCCCCAAATTGATTGGCCCCCATCTCTGTCAACCTCCAAGGTGCTGACCCCTCCCTCAACATTTTCCATGGCTCCCTGCTTCTCACAGAGTAAAATGCAGTCTCCATATTTTGATGTGTAGGACCCTTCATGGCTCAGCTTCTAGCTGCCCCCGTTGCCACTGCCATTCCTCCTCTCTGTCCCCTGACCACACTGCTGCTTCCTCCAGGCTTCCCTCAGGGACTGCACCTGGCGTTCCATGTCCGGCTCTGGCAGCCCTTCTCTCCACACCCTTTATGCCCCAGGTTACTCCCCAGGGGGAAGGGGTGGCTGTTTGTCTGTCCTTCTGAAGCCATTTAAGCATCATCCCGAGGCCGTGTGAGGCAGACCTGGTGCTGGGCACTGGAGATGCTGCAATGAAAAAACAAGTCCTGGTCTTGATGCTCACGGAGCTCAGTCTCATTAAAGAATATTCATGATCGATAACATCCTTATGTGGCACTTATTAGGTGTCAAATATTGCTCACAACACTTTACAAACATGTGCTCACTGAATGAGGGCCGAGGCACAGAGAGGGTGAGTCATTTGCCAAAGGCCACACAGCTTTTGAGTGGTCAAGCTGCAACTGAACTCCTGCTGTCAAGCTCCACAGCTCATTCTCTGAAACATTTAGTTAAAAACCAGAGTCTGCACACAAAGGAGAAGTACAGAGACAATCCCAGGATCTTGACATGGTCTGTGTACTCAGGAGAGGATTTTCTCTGTCTGTACTCTGCCCCAGGTGGATTCTGTCCAAATTTATTTACTGATGACTTCAAATTTATTTCTCAGACCCATTTATGCAGGTGCCTCCTTGATATTCCCGCTGAGATGCCTAATCGGCCCCTCAAACTTTACCCATCACCCCCAAACTCATCTTCCCCATGCTCATCCCCCTCCTCCACCCTCATCCTAGAACCAACAGCCTGGTCCTTCCCGTAGCTCGGCCCCCAAGTCCCAGCATCGTCCACCTCGCCTCCCTCTTGCGTGCACGTGGGACCCGTCAGCAGGATTACACCCGGCATCCCACATACCTGCCTTCTGCTAGCACTGGTCCAGCCTCAGGGCCTCTCGTCAGACTCTGCCCAAGTCCTAACTGGGCTCCCAGCTTCCTTTCTCAGTTTCTTTCCAACACAGCAGCTACAGGTTCCTACTAGGATGCAAATCAGAAAATGCCACTCCTCTGCTCAAAACCCTTCCAGGCTCTAGCAAACACACGCACGTGCGTGTTCACAGCATCACTATTCACAGTAGACAAAAGATGGAAACAGCCCGTGTCCCTCTACAGATGAATGAATAAGCACTCGGTATGTGCCCACGGTGGAATATTATTTGGCCATAAAAAAGGAACAAGTGACTGATTCATTCGACAACATGGATGAACCTCAAAGCCATTTTGCTAATGAAAGCACCCAGTCTCAAAGGGTCACCTATTATATGAAGCCATTGGTATGAAATGTCCAGAATGGATGAATCCATAGAGACAGACAGCAGGTTGATGGTGGTCAGCATCTGGGGGAAGAGGAATGGGGTGTGTGCAGGGTTTTCCTTTAAGGCGATGGAAATATTCTGGAACTTGAGAGAGTGGTGGTTGTGTGACATTGCGAATATACTACATATCAATGAATTGTTCACTTTAAAATGGCTAATTTCATATTATGTGAATCTCACCTCAATAAATTATTATTTAAAAAACTCTCAATAGCAGAAACTAACACACCATTGTAAAGCAATTATACTCCAGTAAAGATGTTAAAAGAAAATAAAAAAAAAAAAAGTAAATAAATACCACTCAATGGCTCACTATTGACCTCAGAGAAAAGTTCAAGTCCTGGCAGTGCTCCCAGGCTCTGGACCTCGGCCTCACTGCCCTTACCTCTTGCTCTGGGCCCTTGTCCACTCCTGGATCCCTCCAGGTAGTGACACCTAAAGGCCCTCTACCCAGCTTCTGCCACAGTGGCCTCCACTCCTCCAACAGGCCAGGCATGCTCCCTGCCCAGGGCTTTTCATTTCTCTTCCATTTTTGTGGACTCTCTTGTCTGAGCACCTACTTACGGCTCCTCTCGCCTCTGGTGGGTCTGTACTTGTGTCTCGTCTTCTCCGACCACTGTATTTAAAGTGGCAGCTTCCCATGTGGTGCTCCCGTATGCTCCATGCCTTAGTCCCCAACACCCTCCTCGTCAGCACACAGCTCTTTCCTTACCACTCCTGGTGACAGTCTCCTCCACCCGAAGAGTGCTTCTGTGAGGGTAGAGATTTTTGTCTCGGATTTTTGTTTTTGCTTGTGTTCATTGCTGTATTCCCAGCATTTAGTTCGGGGCTGGGCAGGCCTTCTCTGTAGAGGTTAAGATAATAAATATTTTCGGCGATTCAGACCCACATGGTTTCTGCTGCAGCTACTCCATTCTATGGCAGTAGCTCCAAAGCACCCACAGACAGTGTATAAATGAAGGAGCTTGGCTGTATGCTAATGAAACTTTATTTGTAGACACTGAAATTTGAATTTCATATAATTTTCATACAACACGAAATATTCTCCTTCCTTTGACTTTTTTTCCCCAACTAGTTAAAAATGGAAAAATAATTCTTAGCTGGTGGGCCATGTGGAAACATGTAGCCATCTGAATTTAGCCCTCAGGCCATAGTTTGCTGACCCCTGATCTAAAACAGAGACTGGCACATAGTAGGTGCTCAATAAATATTTGATGAATGAGTGAATGAACGAATGAGTGAAGTGACTTTTGGTTTTAGGTGTGAGGGATAAGGAGGATTAACCAGGTAAGGATGAGAGAGAACCAGTGAGATGGAGGGAACAGGATGGGAAAAGTGCTGATACAGAAAGGAAAGCAGCTCATTCCAGAGCTTGAGGAAGCTCAGGGTGGCTGGAGTAGAGAAAGCTGAGTGCCGAGGATGAGGGTAGAGAGGTAGCAGGGCCTTGGCGTCCCTTTGTTCGTGGCCGTTGTCACAGTGGGTCTGGGTAGTGATGACTAATGCTGATCCAGAGTTTACCTGTGCCAGGTACACTTATGCATTCCTCGACAATCACTTTGTCCTCCCAGCCCTCCAGTGAGGCAGGCACCATTCTTATCCTCAGTAGACAAATGTAGTAATTGAGGCACAGAGAAGTTAGGTCAAGTGCCCAAGGTCACACAGATTGTAAGCAGCTGAGCTAGGATTCAAACCCAGGCAGTCTGCCTCCAGAGCCATTCTCCCAAGTGCTGGGGTCTCACAGACGAGTAGGATCGCCATAGTTAACAGATAAAATATAGGACCCACCGTTAAATACAAATTTCAGGTAAACAAGGCATAGTATTTTAGTATAAGTATGTCCCGTACGCTATTTGGGACCTACTTATGCTAAAATTATTTCCATTGTTTATCTGAAATTCAAATTTGACCAGATGTTGTGTATTTCATCTGGCAATTCTATGGCACAGCCTGAGGCGAGCAGAGCTCAGTAAGTGCTGATCATATGAGGACGGGACTCTCTCTTGTCAGTCTGGCCCGTTGTGCTCCCAAGGGTGCCAGCAGTGGAAAGTGCGGGCATCCAAAGTGTGGGGCGGCAGGATCACATTTAATGACCTAGGAGATGCTTAGCGAAAAGGAGCAAAGCTGGAGATGGGGGACCGTACAGAGAGCCCTCGGACGCCGCACCTACTTGCGGGCACCCTGGCTGAGAGTCAGACACCCTGGTCCCTCTGGAATTCTCCACGATGGGCCACTTCTCGCACTCAGGGTGAGAATCAGAGGCCGCTTGGTGACCTGCACAGAACCGGGCAACAGGCCAGAGGGGCACAGCCCACCCGCCCTCCAGCTGTCTATCGGGTACAGTAGCTGCTAATTCAGAGGAAAACTCACGCTGGGCAGCTCAGGTCTTCATCACGGAGACAAGGAAGAATGCTTCTCTGCTGCTTCTTTCTCTCCTGCTACAAAGAGGGCTGAGGGCAGTGGGTGAGCTGCGGTCACTACCCAGAACACTGGCGGGCTGTCCCAGCTCACCGGGCTTCTGGATTAAAAGTTATAGGGGACAGAGGCGACCTTTGTGAACCTTCAAGGCAACAGACGTTTCTTCTGGGAGCAGAGCCTTTGTTAATGAATGTATCAATGCACTCCTTGAATCCACCCTATTCCACTGGCTAATAAGAACACTTTTTGCCCAAACTTACAACTGTTGAACAGTATTGGGGAAAGAGTGTCAGGTGTTGCCTGGGGAAGTGGCAAGCTATCACTTCCAGTGCTTTCCCATCACGAGGACCCTGGTGATAAGTTTGGGCCCTGGGTTTTGAGAGGGCTGCTAGGAAGCCAGCGTTTATGTAGACCGAAGTGGCTTAAACCTTGAAAAAGCTGGAAACTATTATGTGTATCTGTGGGAACCAGGCAGGTGCGTGACTCAAGTGGACTTGATGTGTTACAATAGGGATTAGTGAGGCCCCATCTAAAAGGGGAGGTCATTGGTGAAAGTATGCCAGATCTTCCAACTTTTCAAGTAAAGTTGGAAATCTAGATGTTTTACAATGTAAATTCTCCTAAATTGTAAATTTTGTCAACTATATTTTTAAAGAAAGCAATGTATGGGACTTCCCTGGTGGTCCAGTGGTGAAGACTCCACGTTTCCATTGCAGGGGGCGTGGGTTCGATCCCTGGAGGGGGAACTAAGATCCCGCATGCTGTACGGCGTGGCCAAAAAAAAAAAAAAAAAAAAATTTAAAAAGCAATGTAATATCATATGGGAAAACAGAATGCATCTGTGGGCCAGATTTGACCTAGGGACTGCTAGCTTGTGATTTTTTATTCAATTATACTGCTGTCTCTGGGTATAGCAAGAGCCATGACTACAATTCAATGGTGTGTAGGGAGATGTGAGAAGCCGTGGATAATAACACGCACACACACACACACACACACACACACAGGTGCTCACAATGAGAAAAGTTGGGTTGGAGAAATTTTATTCAAAATTGAGCAATCAGAAAATCTAGAAGGAAGGTATTATATTCCAGAGTCCATGATTAACCCTAACTGCAGGCTAACTTGTAATGAGCACTTACTGTGTGCCAGGCTGGACCCTTCAGATTTTATATGCACCCATCCCATCCTGAGGAACATCCTGAAAGGTAAGCGCTGTTATTCTCAGCCTCCTTTTGAAGATGGGGAAACTGATTTAGATTTTCACTGGCCAGGCACCTCCATCCACTTCTTGGAAGTGCGGAGGGAGGGAGGAGTTGCTGAGAAACTCACACGGGGATGTTCTGATCCAAAGGATGTTACTGTCTCCCTCCGTGAAAGGCACTGACCCGGCCCAGGGCACCCTGAATGTCAGCGCATGTGACACCCACACCCTCTCCTTCCACGAACTTCTGAAAGCTGGTTGTGTACGTTTCCAAACGTGTTTAGGCCAGCTGTATCCGTTGCTGTCAGCGCACGATTTAATAAAACGTAATCTCAACTGGTGAAATGTGAACGCAAAACTGTTTCTGTGAAAAATACTTGGCATACCTTGGAAAAATTTAATCAAAGCAGGTTGCCAAAAAAATGGTCTTCAAAGTCAATGTGGACCAGACAACTGAAATCTTTGGGTGATAAATCACGAAATGCATAAAAGAATCCTGGGCTTGGGTTGTTCCTGAGATGCCTTTGTGACCTCACTGCACTTTACAGAGACACATGTGCCTTCTGGACATGGTTTTGCAACAAAGAAAGTGGAGCGCCTGTCAGAAGGGTCCTGCTGAAGAACTCATTCCTGCCCTGAACTATTAGCAAATAAATGCACATTTCCTTTCTTTGCTGCGCCGCATGGCTTGTGGGATCTTCGTTTCCTGACCAGGGATCGAACCCACACCCCCTGCAGTGGAAGTGTGGAGTCTTAACCACTGGACTGCCAGGGAAGTCCCACATTCCATATTTTTAAGTTAAAAGAAAATATTTTTGTCTCTGTGTGTTAACTCATTATCACTGTTCTAAAGTCATCGGTTACTTTCCAAAGTTTCCACAACTGAGATAATGTGATTCTGATGTGGGCGACATAAATTACTTTTGAAACTCACAAAGTCTACATTCCGGCAGACCTCGTTTTATTGCCCTTCCCAGATACTGAGTGTCTATAAATTGAATGTTTGTGGCAACCCTGCATCAAGCTTGTTGGTGCCACTTTCCCAACAGCATTTGCATACTTCATGTCTCTGTGTCACATTTTGGCAATTCTCACTTTTCAAATTTTTTCATTATTGTTATATGTGTTATGGTGATCTGTGATCAGTGATCTTTGACGTGACCGTTGCAAAAAGATTATGACTTACTGAAGGCGCAGAGTATAGCTAGCATTTTTTTAGCAAAAAAAGATTTTTAAATTAAGGTGTGAACATTTTTTAAGACATAATGCTATTACACCCTTCACAGACTACAGTATAGTGTAAACACAACTTTTATATGCACTAGGACACCAAAAAATTTGTGACTCGTCTTATTGCGGTATTTGCTTTATTGCGGGGGTCTGGAATGGAACCTGTAATATCTCCAAGGTCTACCTGTTTAAGCAAAAAGGAGGCTCCTTGATCTTCTGTCAACAGTGCACAGTGGGAGAATTTACTGCATAACTGGGTTTCTGTTACTGCATCATTTCGTCCCCTCTTCTCCCATGTACCTTTTCACTGCATCGTTTTCATCCTCCTGGTTTCCCCACCTAGCCAGCTCCGCCTGCGTGCCTTTCACCCACCCACCTGCACAGTTGGCTTGTGATCAGGACACAAGATGCATCTAGGCAATACGTACTGATTTGAAGAGCAAATGCTCAGTTTGCAAGGAAAAACCCTCTGCCCCAACTGAATCTCATTAGAAACACAGAAAGGGGCAAGTTGGCTAACTGTTTTCTCAGATATCCTCTGGGGGGAACTGTCTCAAAGAATATTAACTAAATCCACAACTTTTTTTAAATTTAATTTTTATTTCATATTGGAGCCGAGTTGATTTACAATGTTATGTTCGCTGGCACGAACCCGCGTCCCCTGCATCGGCAGGCGGACTCTCAACCACTGCGCCACCAGGGAAGCCCTATATCCATTCTTTTAAAAATTCTTTTCCCATTTACTTTACTACAGAATACTGAGTAGAGTTCCCTGTGCTCTACAGTAGGTCCTTGTTGATTATCTATTTTATATAGAATAGTGTGTATATGTTAATCCCAACCTCCTAATTTATCCCTCCCCCAACCTTTCCCCTTTGGTAACCATAAGTTTGTTTTCGAAGTCTGTGAGTCTTTTGTAAATAAGTTCCTTTGTATTTCAAAAAGTCTATAAACAACAAATGCTGGAGAGGGTGTGGGAAAAGGGAACCCTCCTACACTGTTGGTGGGAATGTAAATTGAAGCAGCCACTATGGAGAACAGTACGGAGGTTCCTTAAAAAGCTAAAAATAGAGCTACCATATGATCTGGCAATCCCACTCCTGGGCATATACCTGGAGAAAACCATAATTTGAAAAGATTCATGCACCCCAATATTCACGGCAGCACTGTTTACAATAGCCAAGACATGGAAGCCCCCTGAATGTCCATCAGCAGAGGAATGGATAGAGAAGATGTGCTATATATATAACACAATGGAATATTATTCAGCCATAAAAAAGAATGAAAATATCGTTTACAGCAACATGGACCGACCTAGAGATTATCATACGAAGTAAGTCAGACAGAGAAAGACAAATACCATATGATATCACTGATATGTAGACTCTAAAAATATCACACAACCTTCTTCAGTGTTAGCCTGGGAACATATCACCTGCCAGTCATCTGGGACAACATTCCAACGTCCATCTTCAGACTTCAAAAGTCCTCCCTTTGGATCTTGCTGTGGACTCAGGTGGCACTTGGGACCATAGTGATTCATATACACAGAGCAAATAATGATATATTCTAGGAAAATCCGGGAGGGGTCCCCACTTTTTCCTTCTGCTCTCTGTCCTGCTGATCAAGATGTGGGTAACCTGACTTTTCCAGCCAAACAAGCTTGAGATGAACGTAGCTCAGACGTCACAGTCCAAAACAACCTAAAGACAGTTTTTAAAGAAATACATAGACGAAAATTTCATTAAGAATGAGATTGAGCACAAAACCAGAAATATAGATCACTGGAACAGGATAGAAAGCCCAGAGATAAACCCACACACATATGGTCACCTTATCTTTGATAAAGGAGGCAAGAATATACAGTGTGTGGCACATATATACAATGGAATATTACTCAGCCATAAAAAGAAAGGAAATTGAGTTATTTGTAGTGAGGTGGATGGACCTAAAGTCTGTCAGACAGAGTGAAGTAAGTCAGAAAGGGAAAAACAAATACCGTATGCTAACACATATATATGGAATGTAAAAAAGAAAAATCGTTCTGAAGAAACTAGAGACAGAACAGTAATAAAGAGGCAGATGTAAAGAATGGACTTGAGGACACGGGGAGGGGGAAGGGTAAGCTGGGACAAAGTGAGAGAGTGGCATGGACATATATACACTACCAAACGTAAGGTAGATAGCTAGTGGGAAGCAGCCGCATAGCACAGGGAGATCAGCTCAGTGCTCTGTGACCACCTAGAGGGGTGGGATAGGGAGGGTGGGAGGGAGACGCAAGAGGGAGGGGATATGGGAATATATGTATGCATATAGCTGACTCACTCTGTTATATAGCAGAAACTAACACACCATTGTAAAGCAGTTATACTCCAATAAAGATGTTAAAAAATAAATAGATAAATAAATAAATAAACAAAAAGAATGAGATTAAGAACATCCAAATCAAAAGGGTTCAGGGTGGTAAAAATCAAGGGGAGACATAAAAGTCTGTCATTTCTACGGCGCCTTTGTGCCAGTTAGGAAAACACACCCCTCGGGGCTGATTCAGCCACTCTGATGTGAGGGTTAGCTAGCGAACTGTGGTAGGTCTGGATTGGAAGGAAGTACCCCTTCTCCAGTTTCCTTGACTAGTGCCCTTATGCAGTGTGCAACCTGCCCAACAGTACATAGCAGCCCTGAGTAATAGGAATTTCAGCTTCCTCTTCCAGCTCATGGAGCTTCGTGAAATCAGGGTCACCTGAAAGTCCCCTCTTCCCTGGTGGCTCCACAACCTCAGAGGTCCCTTAGAGTCACTGAGATTCAAAATGTCTGGATGGCAGGCCCAGCCCTGCCTGTCCTGTTCAGGTTTCACGTTGAAGCCACAGTTATAAACATGGGACAACACTGGAAGTTCTCCTTTGCTCTGAATTCTCTAGTCTTTTATTTTCAGGGTTTTTTTTTTTTTTTCTGATTAAAATGTTAAGAAAGAACCCGACATAGGTTCAACTCATCGTTTTATTTCAATCACCAAGTTATTGATCAAAATGAAAAAAGAGCTTCGCACAAAATAAAAGAGTTCGATTACTGCTGTGTCTGTGGCAGACAGGATGGAGAGAAAATAAACCAATGTACGGGACTCGGAGGCAGTGGCGTCCTGCAAACGGCTCACACAAGCTCACAGAAGCCAAATGTTAAATTTTTAGGAATTTTGTGAGCCGGCTGACAGCACGTTGGCAGCTTGAACTCGGCCGCGGTCGGAGTATCTGCACTGCAGGAATCGGCAAGTGCTTCCAAGGAGGGTGCTTGTTTTGCCAGCCCATCCCTGACTCAGGGTCAGAATACAGGCTGAGGGTCAGAATGCCTAGGTCCTGGTTTCGGTTGTGCCATGAAGTAGTCATGGGGCAGCTCTCCTTCGTCATGTTTAAGATGGGAAGAGAAGTCATTGACGTTCCCTGCAACACAGAATTGCTGTCAGAAGCCAATCAGAGGCGGCTCTTTGTTCCTTTTTTGTTTTAACTTAAAAGATGTATAGAAAGGAGGGTAGGGGATGTGTTTTGAAAGAGGTGTCCCCAGAAAGTCTGAGAGTGAGCCCCCAAACCCTGGAACTTCTCAAGACAAACCCGATTTCTCTGGCTGCAACACGGCCCGTCTGCACTGCTGCCTGGACATCCAGGCACACGCTGCCCTGCCTTCCTTCTGCTCCCGCTGAGGCCCCGTCCCTGAGGGCTAATTAAAGCAGAGGTTCTCAGACACCGTCAGCCAAACCGAGCAGCGTCAGCGGTTTGGAAGGACCCGGGATGGAGGTGACCTTGGCGGATCTCCAGCCACAGGGTCCTGGGTTTGGTTCACCCTCCCCAACCTGTTTCTTTTTGTTTTTTTTTTTTTGCGGTACGCGGGCCTCTCACTGTTGTGGCCTCTCCCGCTGCGGAGCACAGGCTCCGGACACGCAGGCTCAGCGGCCATGGCTCACGGGCCCAGCCGCTCCGCGGCACGTGGGATCTTCCCGGACCGGGGCACGAACCCGCGTCCCCTGCATCGGCAGGCGGGCTCTCAACCGCTGCGCCACCAGGGAAGCCCCCAACCTGTTTCTTTATCTTCAAGACGGGAAAGGATGACCTAAGTCAGCATGCCTGTCGTCCAGAGCACGCGGTGCGTGTCACGGAGCGCACTGCACCCCTGGCGGCTCTGGGATGCGGTCTGGTTTGGAGGAGGGCCTGCTCCATCCGGCTCCTCCATTTCCACTGAAAGCCCTCGGCCGGCATCCTCTGTCTCTTGGTTTTAATTCTGAGAAGTTGGCAGTTTTGAGGCTGGAAAGGAAGGTGAGGAAATGCTACCTTTTTATCATCCCAGTGATGGCTCACGGAACAGAGCTTACGGAGACACTGAGGCATGGGGGGTGGGTAGGTGAGGAGGGAGGGGGTAACCCACCACCTGCCTCAGGGAAGGGGCCCACCCACAGGGAGGGGACCCGGCCCAGGGATTCTGCCGGCACGCCCGCCTCTTAGAATGATTGAGCTCCATGGTTAGGGTGACTGCACCCCAGAGTCAGCCCCTCACAGGAGCAAACAGAGCTTCAAGCTCCCACAAGCCCCCTGGGGGTCCCCTGCAGCCACGCCCCCCGAGATGACCACTGTTCTGACTCTGTCACCATGAGTCGTCCCCACCCGTGAACTTTGCACCAGTGGAAGCACACAGGACATTCTTTCGCTTCCGGCTTCGTTTCCCAGACTTGGTGTGAGTGAGATTCATCCACGCGTGTCGGCAGCTGAGGACCTCAGTCTCCCCGCCCTTTGTGCAGACACACCGCAATTGATCTACCCATTCTAATTCCCTATGGGTATCTGTGTCGTTTCCAGGTGGCGCTCGGATGTATACGTCTGTCGGGGCTGCCTAACAAAGAACCACAGGCTGGGTGCCACAGACAGGGGCCAAAATTTGTTTTCTCACAGTTCTGGAGACCAGAAGAGCCAGATGAAGCTGTTAGCGGGGTTGATGTCTCCCGAGGATATGAGGGAGAGTCTGACCCTGGCCGCCTCCTTGGCTTGTAGACAGCCGTCTTCTCCCTGTGTCTTACATCATTTCCTCACTGTCACTGTCAAAGGTCACTGTCCCTATCTCTGCATGCAAATTTCCCCGTATTATAAGGACCCCGGTCATATTGCATTAGCGTCCACAGTAATGACCCCACTTAGCTTGATTCCCGCTGTACAGACCCTGTCTCCAAATCAGATCACGTTCCGAGATTCTGAGGGTTGTGATTTCAACATATAAATTTGGGGGGTGGGGAACACGACAGGCCTCTCGCAAATCAGATGGCCACGGGTCCTTGTAGCTTTTCTCTGGTGAACATATATGTGCCCTTTTGTTGGGTGGTGAGTCTGTTTTGAGTTGAAAATCGTGGTTGTTTCCATTTTAAAAGAAGCTTTAAAAGGTGTCCACTCCACCTAGGATGCAAGGCTATAAACCTGGGGGCTCAAGGAGAGGCCAAAGCCTTAACCCACAGACGCTGGGTCACACAGATGCTTGGAAAATTCTGGGCTGCAGAGCTTTGCATCTGATTGGGCATGAAATCCTTTAAAAAGAGCTAAAATGTATTGAGTGCTGGCTAGGGGGTAGGCACTGTGCTAAGTGCTTTACACCCAGTAGCTCCCTGTCTGTCTGGAGACCGATGAAGACACTGAAGGTCAGAGAGGCTAAGCACCATGCCTGAGGTCACACAGCAGGGGAGCGGCAGAGCAAAGACTTGAACTCGGGTCTGTCTAACTCTAAGCCTGTGCCCTTAACCTTGGCCATGATGTCCTTACTTCCACAGGTAGCAGGAAACTGACTGCAAGAAAAGAACACCCAACTCAAAAAGGCATAAGTAGTTGTATACTTATTATTTCACATTATAAAAGACCACAAGCAGACTCAGGGTTGGTCGTCTCAGTGGAGCAGGAACCACCAGGTTCTCTGCATCGTCCTCAGCGTGTTGGCTTCTATCCTCAGATTTGCCAGATGAGGTCGCAAGATGGCAGCTCCAAGAAGCATCACCCCAACCAACATCTTCCGAAGGTCTGAAGGGGAGAGGTCCACCTGTGGGTGTAGGAACCTGACCCCGTGGTCTGGCGAGTCCATGGCAAGTCCATGGCTTTGAACCCAGGTGGCCTGCATCCAGGGCCACCCTTTCAACACTAACCCTAACATATGGCTCATGTTAACACAGTGTTTCCTTAATCAGTTCTGTTTTCAACCAGAATCATAACATCTCATAGTGATATCATGCACGCATTTGTCTAAAATATGGTTTGTGCAATAAGTGATAATTCCACAGAATTACTGGCCCAACTGGCACAAAAGATGCCCCGTGAAAATCAGACTCTCTGAGTTCAAACCCAGACTTGAAACTCCCTGGCTGGGTGACGTGGGAAAGCACTGAAGCCGTCTGTATTGTATTTCCCTTATCTCTAAAAGGAGCATACGCTCACGCACGCCCCGCCAACCTCAGAACTCAGCCGAGAACCTCAAGCGTGACAAGGCACAGGGTCACGCTGGAGAGCTCAGGCCAGCTTTCCAGGGCTGGTCACTGCAGTGACTAATGCTGCCCTACTTCCACTTAGCGTTGGGAGATGAATGAAAGCCACACACCGCCCCCCCCACCCATAAAGGAGAGAATCTGAATTTACTCCACATCACGTTTAGTGACAGCAAATGTTGCAGTATAAAGAATGGTTTATTTGGATTAAGTGTTTCTCCTGTCCCAGGCACTGGGACAAATTAACCTTGATTATTTTGTAGTCACCCTTTGGAACGCGTGAAGACGATTGGCTGTATTTTTCAGTTTTGTACTAATAGCAGGCATATGTAGACACCAGTGACTGTCTGTAGTTTAAAATCTGACAGTAGCTTTGCTCAGATTATAAATCATGGCTTGAGAAGTCATCTTCTCCTTGTAGGAAGGTCAAACACCATATTATTTTTGTTATCTTCAAATTTAGCTTTAAAAATAATTTTAAAAATTAACTTCAGCAAAAGAAAGTGCTTAATGAGTATTATGTTCTGCGGCTTACCTTCCCTCAAGACCTCCTCCCATCTTCCCAATTCACACTGGTCGGTGTGTGCAAACTTGTCATCGATATCACGTCGTGAACTGCAAGACCCTTGAATTCAGATGGGTCTTGGCCAGCCCGAGAAAACTTCAGAAGGGGTGGAAAGCAGCGGGATGTCCTTCTCAGAGTGGCCACTGGGACCCGTGTCTGACCCTAGAAGGTCCGGCTGCAGGTCACAGCTGCAGAAGGTGTGGGAGCCCATGTGGTGTCCAGGAGACGCCAGGCTGTGCTGGGTGAGAGAGATGAGCCCTGGTCCAACTGCAGCGTGAGGCACGGCGCCTTCAGGGCTGCTCCATCTCAGACCTTTCGGTGGAGACCTCAGGGATCTCTGATTTTCAGCACGGTCGTGACAGTCACCCGCAATGCTTCCCAACAGGGATGGAGGTCTGCCCTGGAAAGAAAGCGATAGACAATTAATGAACCCTCACTTTGTGCCGGGCACTGTGCTGAGAGCTTCAGATGGACTGTTTTCTTTATTTTTAAAAGTAATTATTATTGGAGTAGAGTTGCTTTACAATGTGTTAGTTTCTGCTGTGCAGCAATGTGAATCAGTTATACGTATACATATACCCTTCTTTTTTAGATTCCCTTCCCATTTAGGTCGCCACAGAGCACTAAGTAGGGTTCCCAGTAGGTTCTCATCAGTTATCTATTTTATACATAGTAGTCTATATATGTCGATCCCAATCTCCCAATTCATTCCATCCCCTCCTTTCCCCCTTGGTAACCATAAGTTTGTTCTCTATATCTGTGACTCTATCTCTGCTTGGCAAGTAAGTTCTAGAGGTACTATCTTAAAGCTATTCCCCATAAAAACCCTGCAGATGTTATTATCCCTGTTTTAGTGGCAAGAGGGCCCCCCAAAGGCAGGGGTAGGTGGTGAGTGGGCACACCACAGTAAAGAGTGTCAGAGGTGTCAGAGAGCAGCTAAGGCTGGGGGCGGTCCCATACAGCTAGAGGTGGGGTATTGGTTATCCACTGTTTAGGAACAAGTCACCCCAAAACCTAGCAGCTTAAAATAGCAAGCCTGTATCGTTTGTTTCTGTGGTTGAGAAATGTGGGCATCTGGTGCAGGGGTCCCCCAAGGCTGGGCCGCAGTCCTCTAAGGGAGGGCTGGAGGGCCCGTCTCCAAGGCGATGTGCTGGCATGGCTGTTGGCAGGAGGCCTCAGTTCCTTGCCTTGTGGGCTTCTCCAAAGGGCTGCTTACATGTCCTCATGAAGTGGCATCTGGCCTCTCCTGGAGACAGTGATCTAAGATACAGCAGGGAGAAAGGCAGAGTGCCTCCGGGGACCTGGTCTCAGGAGACACACCCTATCACTTCTGCTACTTTTTTATTCCTTAGAAGTGAACCTCTAAGCCTCTCCCACCCTCAAGGGAGAGGAGTTAGTTTCCACCTCTTGAAAGGTGGAATGTCAAACAGTTTGAGGACCTGTTATAAAACCACCCAAGATCTTTTTAGGGAGTGGTACCCACAGTAGCAAGTGGGCGTGACGGGCTGACGAAACACGAGTAGCCACTCCTGCAGAGACCCCCTTTCCCTGGAGTCACGTGGGCACACACGTGTCCACACACAGGTGTGGTCGACACACTGGACACACCCCGAGGGACCGTGCACCGTGTTCCCTCTCCTCTTCTTTGCGCTCTGAGCGGCTTCTGGTTCTTCTTGCTCAACACATCAGCGCTGCTATGACCACTTGGGAGCGTGAAGACAAACTCAGGATCCGTTCAAATGCTCAGACGATGCTCTCACTGGGGGATGTGATCCAATCACAGCAGCACAAATATTTCTTATGTCATCGGAGAATCCCAGGACAGAAACAGGCCCACTGAGCTGGGGGCGGGATGCACCCCTCTTTAGTGGGAGAGCCGACAGGGGTGTCTCAGAGACCTTTCTCAGGGCCCTTAATTGTCTCTTTTCCGTGTCTGCTCTGCAGAAGGTGCCGGACGATGTGTCCCCTGAGTAGACTTCTAGAGTCTTCTGGAACAGGTGCTTCTGAGTCGACAGAAAACCTGCTGTGCACCTGTTATGAGCAATGAGAACTAAGGATAAGGGACCGGAAGTAAGCAGTGCCCACGAGTGGCTGAGAGCGCTGCCCTGGATGGGATGGCGGGGAAGGCCTCCAGTGGAGGTGATGTGGGTGACGGTTGTGCAAAGGCCCACGTGCAGTCGGCACAGAGCTGTGGGCTAAAGAACCAGGGTGGGGGCAGCAGCAGGAGCAGAGAGGAGCCCGTGGCACAGCTGGGGCCTCGGGGGTGTTGGAAACATGGTGGGAACCCCTGGAGGGGCCGGGAGAGCAGGACTTGCAGGTGGTTTTGGAAGAATCGCTCTAGTCTTGGGTGGAACAGCGAGTGTGGAGGGAGGATGGGGGAAGGGGTATGAGTGAGGAGTCTGTGGTCCAGGGAGGAGGTGATGGGGGCTGGACGTAGGATTGGGAGCTGATTCAGAGGGAGAGATTCCGGGTGTGGCCCTGACCCACAGATAAGTAGGGGAAGTTCTTGGAAGGCAAAGCAGAGCTGTTTTATTTATTTATTTATTTTAAATTCAAATTTAAATTTAAAAAGTTTTTTGTATTGAAGTATTTTTTTGTATTATTTTGACTTACAATCATGCAGGTGTACAGCAAAGTGATTCATATATAATATATGTAGTGCATATATGTATTCTTTTCCATTATAGGTAATTACAAGATATTGAATATAGTTCCCTGTGCTGTACAGTAGGTCCTTGTTGGTTATCTATTTTATCTATTTTATATATAGTAGTGTGTATCTGTTACTCCCCAATTCTCAATTTATCTCCTGACCACCTTTTTCCTTTGGTAACTCTAAGTTTGTTTTCTATGTCTGTGAGTCTGTTTCTGTTTTGTAGATAAGTTCATTTTGCATCCTTTTCTTTAGATTCCACAAATAAGTGATATCACATGGTATTTGTCTTTCTCTGTCTGACTTGCTTCACTTAGTATCATAATCTCTGGTTGCATCCATGTTGCTGCAAATGACATGATTTCATTCTTCTTCATGGCTGAGTAGTATTCTGTTGTGTATATGTACCACATATTCTTCTTTTCAGCAAAAAATAACTAAATTTATTGTCTCCAATAAAGTATAGGGTAGACCTGGTTTTGGGCAAAACTGAATGTAAAATTCAAATCCTTTCTTCAGAGTGTTTTCTCTCTCTCTCTCTCACACTGTTTCAAGCATCTTAAGTTGTGGGACAGGAAATATGACAAGAGCTGTACCTCGTGGCGTCTCGTTCATTCCTCCCCATAACCCTAGGAGCTCTGCCCTGTCATCACGCCCATTTCCCAGATGAGGACACTGAGACTTAGAGGGGTTACGTGACTTGCCCAAGGTGACAAAGCAGGAGGTAGCAGAGCTGAGGTCTCTTAGGGAACAATATGCAAGCTTTAAAAAGAAATTAAAAGATGCACCACCATTCTACTTATTAACAGAATGTGACAAAATTTGCCTAAAATCGACATAGATGAAGCGGTATTCCTTCTCCACGTGTTATGGCATAAATGCAGTATAAACTCCATTTTTCTCATTTTAAAACAGTGTCCTAGTAAGACAACATTGTAAATCAACTATACTTCAATAAAATAAGTTAAAAACAAACAAACAAAAAAGCATCTTACGGTCAGCCAAATAAAAGATGAGAGTCCATTCAAAGGCTCCACTCGAATTTTCTGAGACTGTGTTTTGTTTTCTCTCATAATACTTCATATCCCCGGTAAAGCAGACCTGCTATAAAATCACCCTATTGCTTCTGTTCCTGACTATACTATAAAAGTGATGTCCATTCACCCGAGGAATAATCACTAGTAACAGTCTGATAGATTCCTTCTCATCTCTCTTACCCCCAGAGTTTATGTAAATGCTAGCTTGTGCATGTGTAACTAAAAAAATATTATAATTCATGTCCAGTGAGAAGCATATCTTAAAGAAGAGAGAAGTTGTCTTGTCAACACGAGGAGATGCAAGGGTCCCGGCTGTTCCCAGATAAAGGCAGTCCCAGAGCCCCTTGGAATGCCAATACTGTCCCGCCGGCCACACCACACTTCCCGGAGGCTCAGCGACAATTTCCTCTCCTCTTTGACCAGATGACATTATCATCCACTCAGCCTTTTTGTTTTGCTTTGTTATAGACTGTTTTTGAAAGTCTCCAGACTTCCTGTAGACTTGTTTGTTTTCTAAGCTTTTCTTGTCCACTGTCCTTTCCCTTAACTATGTAGATCCAGGCAACACTCCCTCTCAACAGATCCCCTACCTCTGGTTTTATTTAACGAGGAGCTAGGTCTGTGTGAGGCGAAACGAAGATAAAAAGACGATTGTGATGGTGACGATGACATCGATGACGGCAGATAATCCATTTTCAAACACATTTGTATGCCAGTTGCAGTGTTTAGAGGTTTCCATGTGTTCAGTCACTCAACGCTCATCACTATGGCCATTTTTCAAATGAAGAAACTGAGACAAGCCATTTGCCTGAGGTCACACAGTTGGTAAGAATCAAGTGCTACTCTCTTTGATTCTAAAATGTTCCTAATCACTTATAAATGTTGCCTCCAGGGGGATAAAGGAAAAAAGAGATAGATAAAGAAAAAGGAGAAAAACAAAGAAAAATGAGGGAAGATGACAGACACGTAGGTGAAGGATGCCTCTTGGGCAAGACAACCATAAAACCGTGAGGTTTCATCTTTGCTCAAAAGCTGATTGTGTGGATGGTCAAGGAAGTTGTCTCATAAACCAGGCAGTTATGCAGCAAAATTAGAGTGTGAACAAACGCCAAAAGAATGTATGACTAAAGTTACCATGAAGAGAGATCAGTAAGAGTGTGGGTTGGAGAGGGAAGGCTTCTTGAGGAGGTGGCTGTGAAGCTTTGGAAGATGTAGAGGTCTTAGAAGAATTACCATTCTTTGATACCCTTCCCATGGAGAGAGGCAGTCTCTGTTATTTCCCCTTGGATCCGGGCTGGCTTGTCACTGCTTCACCCCATGGAGTACAACAGAAGTGACCCCTGAGGCTGGGTCCCCAGAGGCCATGCAGCTTCCCCTTTCATTCCCTGGAGCATAATCTGTGGACCCCCCAGCTGCCACGTCAACAGCTCAGCTACCCTGGGATTCCCACACTGGACGCTCTGATGGATGGTCCCAGCTAAGCCCAGCTCTGCTGAAGCTTTTAGAGCAAGATGTTTTGCAATCCAGCAGAGTATCAGTAACCAGCTTAGCAAAATACAATGCAGAAAGCAAGCCACTATTTGAAAATATTATTTCTGGATTATTTGTTCTCACAGAGTTGGGTTCAGAGAGATGGAAGAGAATTAAGTATTAGAACTAATTATTGTCACTCAACTTACTAGGAGTTTATTTTTTCCAGTGTTATAAGGATTCTGGAGGCAGTCTACCCTAACTGCTCTAGGGACCAAGTTCTTCTTCTCTCTTTGCTCCATTGTATTTATTTGTGACTTTTGCCCTTATGGTTGCAAGGTGACTGAGCATTGCAACCACATTCCAGAAGGTGAAAGGTTAAGGTCAACAGGCAGAGCCAGATCAGCCTACACCCCTTAGAAGAGTTTTCCTGGAAGCCCCACCCACTAATATCTGCTTCAATCTCATTGGTCAGGATGGGTCCCATGACCATCCCTGGCCCAGAGGGATTCTGGGAAATTGAGTTCTTTAGGCACATGGTGCCTTCCAAACAAATTGGGTTCCTGCTAGTGAGGGAGAAGAGGAAACTGAATATTGTTGACCAGTCCTCTGAAATTGTGCCCCCTGGATTGTGCCCCAGAAGATGTTAAGCCTCACAGGTGGTGGGAATTGGGAGGCACTGGGAAGCTACCAAAAGTCATTAAAAGTAATTTGGTTCCAGGTAACAATTATGCCCCACCTGCGTGGCTTTCTTCCCATCCACCCAAGACAGCTCTGGGCACCTGCCCTGTTGCTCTGGGAGTGGGGTCCAGGAGGCCCTGGGGGAAGAAACTGGCGGGACAGAGAATGATGGCAGAAGCCTAGAGTGATGATGAAATTCTGAACATGAGGTTTATAATCCTCTTGCACAGGTACGAGGTCAGGTAGAGGTGAGGAGAGAGTCAGGGATGAAGATTTCAGTGGACATCTCCATGGGTCACCACAATGGGTCCTACTTCTCCTGGGCTCAGCCATCATCCCTGAGCGTGTACACCACAAACCCCCACTAGGGGTTGCAAATGTAAATGCCTCCCGGGGCTGACCTGGTAACATTATTGAGTGTATAGCCTGGGCTTGCCATGGGGGGAAGGAAAACCCTGCCTAAAGAGGGTGCTGTTACCCAGCCCCTGCCAAGAATCACCGTGAGACAATGATGATGTGAAGTAGCAAAATCCTGGATTTTTTTTCAAGGAAAGGAGGAAGTCAATTCATTTACTTTACATTTCCTGGTCTTTAAATTACGGCAATTTAAACAATTCAAGCACTGTGAAAGTCAAACAAACATCTGAGGACAAATCTGGTCCACCTGCCACCAGCAGATAACCTCCCACTCAACATCCATCTTGATTTAGGAGATACATGCCCTGGAATATGCTTCCTCCTGCAGGACTGAAGTTTTTTGTTTTGTTTTGCTTTGTTTTACTATTTCATGTTCTGATTGCCCCTTATATGTTCCCTACTGGTTTTACTTTGAAGCAAAAATGTCTTACATATGTGTCACCTTTGTGCTTTTAAAAGGCTTTAATATCTTTCATCGCATTCAGTCTTCAAAAACCTGGAGGTGGACTGGGCCATCCTATTTGCAAATAAAAAGTAAGCAACTTTAGTAAGCAACTTTAGATAACTCTTGCTAATTGCAAGATCCGTGTTTAAAACCAAAGATTCTGTCTGTTCCTGAGAGTATTCTAAGACTTGTAACTCTAGATCCTTTCTACTCAACCACACCAAATTTCCATTTCTGGGATTTATTCTCATGAAACAGACCAAAGAAGACCCAGGGAGTACTTGAGAATGATACACAGATATGGATAGAATTCTCCAGCACGTTTTCTGCTGGCATGACATATTATCAAGTTGGGTCAATCCAAATTCCTCAGAGTTCAGCCTCCATGTCAGTGAGCATTCTCTTTTTGTTGCTTATAGCAACATCTTTGTCTCATTAAAGCAAAGGATCATATACTGGAATTCTACAAGGGAGCTCCCATCAGTAATGGGAGGGCTGGAGGGCTAGACGTGGAAAAAGAGAGTAGCTCTAGGGACCTCCATAGCAGGAAGAGCTTGGAGGTCTCATAAGTTGCCACTGGAATTAATCTGCTTAAGTTCATTAAAAAAACAAACAAAA
Organism: Neophocaena asiaeorientalis asiaeorientalis; assembly: GCF_003031525.2. NCBI lineage: Eukaryota > Metazoa > Chordata > Mammalia > Artiodactyla > Phocoenidae > Neophocaena > Neophocaena asiaeorientalis. Next base: position 998,426 of record NW_020174645.1, on the reverse strand, counting down.
AAGCAAAACACTTTTTTTTCTGTCCAGGCAAATGTCACTCCAATTTAAAACCCATGGGAGAAAAGTCTGCTGCCTATCACCGCTGGAACTTTGATGACCTGTTGGAAAAGATTTGGGACTGTCTGAAACTAGTTGAGCATTTACACCAAACCCAAAGGCCAGTTAGTTGGCCAGATTACACATCCCCAGTGGTGCTGCCTTACTCTGGGACCATGGTGGAGGATTTCTGCATGACGATTCACAAAAATCTTATCAAAGAGTTTAAATACACTCTTGTGTGGGGTCTCTCTGTGAAACACAGTCCTCAAAAAGTGGGTAAAGACCATATGCTGGGGGACGAGGATGTCATTCAGACTGTGACAAAGTGACACCGTCCCCTTGCCCACCTGCCGGGCCAACCATAGCAGCTTTCTCCGTGATCGAACACCTGACTCCAAGCCTTTCCTGGCCTTGGCAGCCACTGGATCACGATACAGGGGCGGGAGAGGGAGGCACCCAAATTGGAACTTCACTTGTCCTAACTTGGTGTCACCTTGTATGTTGAGCTGCATAAAAGACCTGGTTGGCCAAAAAAAAAGAAAAGAAAAGGAGGAAAAGTCCATTTGGCCAAGTTTGGATCACACGCCCATGCCTTGTTTAGAAGAGGCCAGACGACTTGATGTACAGACCCACTAAGACCGCACACTGAGGGTAGAATTCCTTAAGAGGCTGCTTTCTGAAGTCCATTCTCCCCTCCTCCTTCCGGGAAGAGATCTAGTTTGGCATCCCCCAGCCTCTTTTGCAACTAGATGTAACCACGTTCCTCCGTCCTGGCCAGAAGGATGTGAGCAAAGGTGACCCCATCTGGCCCAGGAAAGGTCTAACTTGCTCTTGCCAGGCTCTCTCCACCCATCAGCTCGCTGGAATGGTGGCTGCTAAAGGTGATCATGGAAGCTGAGGGTTAAAGGTGGTGGAGTCGAGCTTAGCCTGGGTCCCTGAGTGACCACATGGAACGCAGTGCCCCACCCTCCACTGCCTTGTGCATGAATAAGACATAAACTTTATCAGGTTGAGTGATGGATTCTGTGGTCTTTTAGCTACAGCAGTTTGGTCTCTCTTAACCTATAAACGCTATTACCCAAATAAGGGTAAGTGGTCTTTTGGTGGTCAAAAAACAAGAAGCATCCCCTGTATTCACAGAGAAGGAATTAAAAGGAACCTGGAAACTCATGTGCCTGGCGTGAAAGTACCATCCCCTCTTTTTTTCAACATGTTAGGAAGAATTTGGCCAATTTGGGGAATTAGAATAACCCAGCTTCTCAAGTGCCATCTGTACCAGGTCACATGTAACTTGGACACTCCCCAGAGAGCCTCCAAGGAGCCACATACAGAGATCACTGGGTCCTCTCCCATCCCCCAGCTGGTCTGTGGATTCTCATAAATCCCGATCAGCAGGGCTGGTCTCACTGCTAAGCATTCTGACTTTCCTCTCCGCCCCTGGCACGTTTTTCTGCCTAATCCAGTGATAACAGAAGCTAGAGGATTTACCCACCTTCTTCCCTGCCCTTGAGGTTACTGAAAAAATATAACTCATAAACCTGGCCTCACTGGGGGCCTGACACTGTGACACAGAGACACAAGATCTTTTTTGAGCACTTGTGGGAAAATCAGAGAGAGAAACGGCTGGCCCATGCAAGCATTCCAAGCCCAAACACAATAATGAATTTTGCACACATCAGTGGGTTCTGACTCTGTTGCCAATTAAACCCTCCGTGGGGGGCAGGCAGTCCACTTAATCTTCACTGCCAAAGACACAATCCCCCCAAATACCACAGGGGTGGGGGTGGGCGGAGGGGTGGAAACTCTATTACAAAGACGACCCCAAATCCTACCCTATTTCTCTGAAGTTTTCCTCATTCTTTTTCAGTCTACTCATCCCTGACCCTGCCCATCGGTAAGGAATGACCAGATACGTGGAAGGGGAGTAAGTCCCCCCACTGACCTGTATTATCAGAAGTAGGCGTCTGTGTACTTAAGGTGCCAGGAAAAGAGTGGTCCAGCTACCCAAAGGGTGAGTGTTTTTGCTCAATATGAATTCAAAGGGAGCTTCTGAAACGAAAATGAAGGGGATGTGGGAGTTACATAAGTTGTGGTATGAAATTCTGCCAATAGTGTCATTCAGAATCAAGAGGTGTTTGCGTTTTCGTTCCTTCTTTTTTTCTTTTTAAAAGAAAAACCCCCAAGGGGTTATAAAATCAAATTTATATTTAAAATAATCTTTAAAAACTCAGCTTAAAAGAAAAACTGGCCCCAAATGTAATGATTAAGCTGGAGCCAAATGACAGCCTGGGAGAAGCCCCCCCTTGGGAAACAGGGCCTCCTGGGTTCAAGCGCATCGATGCCCCACAGTTCGCTCTTTATACTGGCGAAGCAGTGGCTGCCTCGGGCCTCAGGTTTCTAGGCCTTGTTTTGTAAAACAAAAACAGTGATTTAAAGAGACTGTAAAGTTTCTGGCACATAGTAGGAGCTTATTCAATGTTAGCTATTACTACTATGAGCAGGGGTGTTTAAACAGAGCTTAACTTGCATTTCCTGTAGGGACTTAATTAACTTCTTGGCTTTTAAAGAAATGTTTACGGTTGGCCTGGAAGAGTCTGGTAGAAAAGAAATAAATACTAACCGGCCTTTGTATAATATTACTATTTACACACGCAGAAGAATTTTTGTACAAACTACTTTGTTTCTCATTGCAACTCTGAAGCGGCTAGAACTGGTATCCACTCTATTTTCTCTATATTTTACAGAGGAGAATATATATCAGAATATATATTGTATATATATAATTATATATATATAACATATCTGAGAATATATATTATATATATATAATATATCTGATTATATATCAGCTATATTAGGTATATGTGATTTTATACATTATACTTAATATATAATCAGTTTTCTCCTCTGTAAAATATATTTTATGCATTATATGTGAGTATATATGGATATCTATGTATACACGTTATATGTGTATATATGTGTGTTTGCATGTGTATCATGTATATATGTGTACATGTGTGTTTATGTGTGTATGCATGTATTGGATATATATGCATGGATATGCGTGTTTGTATGTGATCCTGTGTGTGTACAGGTGCACGTGTGTGTATACTCACATACACACCGAAGTCAGGAAGATGACAGTAGGTAGTGGTGACTGTTTACTCGCTGAACACAGAGTATTTGAGCTGAAATGTAAAGAATGAGCAGAACTGGCCCAAGAAAGTGTTTTTAAACGGGAACAAAAACCACGGAAGACACACAAGTGATAGGACCAAATTAAAAACTCTGTACAACTCTCCTGGCCGCAAACAAACGAGAAGCTAGAACAGGAAGAAAGTACTTGCAGAGTATATCACAGGCAAAGGATCCTTAGCCCGGGGAGCCCGTGGCACATTCAGGGGGAGATGCACAGCAGGAGATCCGAGGAGAAGGGGCCCTGGGAGTCAGGAAGAGCTGGGTGGTGGCTGCAGTCACGGACAGGAGAGGTGTGCAGAGAGTGGGGAACCGGGCCAGAGCAGAGCCTGGAGGACTCGGCCCTGGAAGGGAGAGGTGGGGAGAAGAGCAGGGAGTGAGGCAGCAGGGCGGGGGGGTGGTAAAGTGGGGAAACCAGGGAGCAGAGGTGGGTGGGAAGGGACCAGTGGAGGTGGAGGGTAGCGAGCCAGGCTCAGGGGAAGTCACCTCCCAGGGCAGTCACAGTGGGGATAGGAGAAACGTGGGGCTGCCGTGTTGGGGGAAGCTTTCTTTGTTGCCAGGGGTAGGTTTTGTTTTGTTTTCAGTGATGCAGGAGGCTTAACCTCTTCCTATTCCGGAAGGAAGGAAGGAGATGGGCCTGGGGACCAAAGCCCAGGAGCCTCGGCCATCAGCCCAAACCTTGGTCTCTTTCTACAGAAAGATGTGGTCTCCATGAGAAGCTCTTCTCACAAGACCAAAGCAGCGGGCCCCGCAACAGACCGTGAAGCAAACTTACCTTTCTGGGGGAAGGAACAGGGATGCCACGGACCTGCTGAGACACAGGTTAACCCAACAGCCACCCTGATGGGCCCTTAGTCCCTGCCGGTCAGATTTGCGGCTGGAAAGAAATGCTGGCCAAGTGATGGGAAAGCTACGAGATTCCACAAAGAGAATTTGGGAAGATGTAGATCCTGAAGCTTGGCCTGTGCCCGGCAGGACCTCAGGGCATGCTGAAGGGGATGGTATCTGGCAGACCTCAGCATTAACAGAGTTTAGACATGCCTGTTCTGTTCAAACTACTTATGTTAACGCTACGTCAATATACTTTTAAAAATCAAAGCAATACCGTGGCTAAGGAAAGGCAGGACGGTGCTGTGGCTGAGCGCCAGCCCAAGGCCACACCACGGGGTTCCAGACCTGGGCTCTGCCCCTGCAGCTGTGCAGGTCCGTGGTGAGAACTTACCTTCTCTCTTCTTGCCTTTCCCATCATTGAAATGCAGTTACCTCACAGAGCTCTTGTGGGGCTTAAACAAATTCCTACACTTGAAGCACTTAGCACAGAGCTTTGGCATAAATAATAGCTACTCAGAAAACAGTAACACCATAAGGGCCTCGAAGGACTCCTTTGACCATCGCCCTTAATATGGTACTCCGCCCTTTCCCGTGGGAAACCATACTTGCCCGTTTCACGGGTATTCCTCTAAACCCTTTTCAACTGATTTTCATGAATATATGGACAAGAATATGACCTGGTAGATTTCCATTTTTACACGATGGCATCATATCCCATAAATCAATATGATGGGTTTTTTTTTTTGCGGTACCCGGGCCTCTCACTGTTGTGGCCTCTCCCGTTGCGGAGCACAGGCTCCGGACGCGCAGGCCCAGCGGCCATGGCTCACGGGCCCAGCCGCTCCGCGGCACGTGGGATCTTCCCGGACCGGGGCACGCACCCGCGTTCCCCGCATCGGCAGGCGGACTCTCAACCGCTGCGCCACCGGGGAAGCCCTGATGGTTGTTTTGGCTCGGTAGCGTGTCTTAGAGAGCAGTCCACGGACTAACGTGTGGGTCTGAGTGACTTTCTGGGTTTTTTCCCTAAATGACTTCCTTTAGTCACGGTAATCCACCATATGACTGTACCTGAGTTGAGCCATCTTTGGTCACCTGGGTCAATTCCTGTTTGTCATCATTACAGATAATATGTCTGTAATATCCTTGTTCCAGACTTTAAAAATTATGAAACATTCCAACATGGAAAAATGTGACAATAAGATAACAAAACTCATGGCCCCTGCCCCTAGATTCAACCATTATCACCATTTTATCCCAGTAGCTTCATCCATCCCTTTTCCTCTGGTCTCCTCCCTCCCTCCCCCTCCCCCTTCCTTTCTCCCTTATTTGCGATATAACAGTTTAAAGCAAATCCCTGACTTCATGTCATTTTGCCCCTGATCTCTATCCCTAAAAAGGAACATGTCCATTCATTTAAAGTGATGGCGATGGGGTGAGGGTAGTTTCAAGAGAGAGAACCCCATTTCTCACCCTGGGAGACAGGCCGCTTGGCTGTAGGTGCTCCGACACTCTTCGGCGGGGTGAAAGGTGCCTTGCAGGTGAGAAGTGCCGTTTTCGTGATCACTGCTGGAGAACGTTCCTGAAAATGCAGGAGGAAAGTCCTCTTCTGACTTTTCGGGTCTCACATTGCACCATAGTTGTTACAGATGTTTCAGAAATCGGGACTTACAGGCCACCTGCGTGCTCTTGGTATATTCTGGGTCTCCTCCGGTGTCAGCTGAGTTTGGTAAGTCCCTGCCGATCCTACAGCACCTTCCAGCACCCACGGAAGTGGCTCCCATGGATTTGGTGGGGATGAGCCGGGCACCGGTGGTGTTCAGTATGCAGACGTGCCCTCCTTGCTCATTGATGGGAGGAACCCCGTTATCATTACCGCCATTCCCCGTGTTTAAAGCAAGCTAAAAAAACATGGCAGTCAGACACCTGGGGCGCTGTCGGATGGAGGGATCCGGCGTCAGCTGGCGGGGCCCCCTGATTGATGGCAGTCACTGCTGGGTGAGAGCTGGGCCATCTCCCTTTGCAAGAACTCTGAGGTCAGCAGCGCTGATACCCTCGGCATCAAAGCTCTAGAACATCTCAAAGAGTCGGGACACAGGGCGGGTGCCCAGCCCAGTCGCCCACCTGCAGGGGCCTGTCAATCATCGTTTGGGCAAGGATGCTCCCTCCTCTGTCTGCAGGTTCCAGAGGCCGACTGAGTGGGTTCGGATCCAACCTCTCCTCAGGCACCTCGTGTTCTTAGCCTGACCGTGTCCAGAGCAGAGCTAGCAGGGAACACTCTCCCAATGTCGCTCGTTAGTCACCTGCTTAGGGTGGTGGTGTCGGGGACACGTGAGGAGGCAGCTTCCCTGGACAAGGATTCTTTGCCACCACCCAGAGGCTGCGGGGCAATGGCTGCCCCTTGGATCCACTAGAACCCGGCCAGCACAAGGCCGGCCTCTCTGGCTGAAGAAGACGGAAACGCCAGAACACAGCAGGCCCAGGCCCAGATGTCTGAGGCTCTGGGAGCTGCTAAATACCACGCGTCCTTCGATGTGTCCGCTCTTCCCAGGTGAGTGGGAAAAGCAAGGACGCTTCCTCTACCCCACCTCTCCACTGCCCACCCTCTTCCCTGAATTTTCCAGTATCGTGGAGCTCCCCTGGGAAGGGCTGAGCAATAACTCCACTGCCTGCCTTCCCACGAAGCGGCCCGCGTTTCCTGCCACCCCCATCCAAAGCCGCTGCTTTGCACATCTCCATCTGAAAAAAGGTAAAAAAGGAAAACCGTCGAGGAAGATAACGGGCTACACAATGCCGTGCGTCCAGGGCCCGCCCGCGTTCAAAGCCCGTTTGCTCGATTTTACGTGCATTTCCTGTGCCCCTCACACCCTCCTCCTCGCTTTGTCTTTGATGTCCCAGCTGCAGAGATTCGCGGGGATGGATTATAACTTTCTTCCGAGGTGAGATCAAAGGGTCTGGGAGAGCCCTGCTTGACTTTTTCTGACAAAGCAAACTTCCCAGCGTCCGTTCCGGCCTCTCGACGGGCAGGGCGGCTATGAGGATGCTGCAGACTTGCCCGACTTTCCGGGTGGGGTTTTCAGCCCCTGCCCTCCCAGAGGTAACAGTTGAGCTCTAGAAACGCAGGGGCCCGGGTCTGGACGCTGAAGATACACCGGCAAAGGGGGCAGGCCTACGCTGGTTCACACCCCACCGGGCAGCACACCTGGAGCGTGACGTCATGCTGTTGGGACGGAGCCCAGAGCCTCCCCGCGTACCCAGGTGGGGTTTTGCCTTCTTGAAACAAACGTGTATGAATCCCACCTGCACCGCTTGAGGAGTTTTTCCATGGGGACATCCCCAGTGCCCCCAGCATCCTGCTCTATGTTCAGAAGTTGAGATGATCTGTCCTCCTTTGGAAGCTGCCTTTGACTCCCTACCTGTTTCCTGGGGCTTTAAGTAAAATCTTCCCTGGTTTGTGACTTCAGGGCTGTGGGACAGTAATAAAAGTGGCTGTGCTTTCTTTTTTTTTTTTTTAATTTTTATTTTATATTGAACTACAGTTGATTTACACTGTTGTGTTAGTTTCAGGTGTACAGCAAAGTGATTTAGTTATACATATACGTGTATCTATTATTTTTCAAGTTCCTTTCCCATGTAGGTCATTAAAGAGTATTGGGCAGAGTTCCCTGTGCTACGCGGCAGGTCCTTGTTGGTTACCTATTTTATACACAGTGGTGTGTAGCGGCTGTGTTCTCTTCTTCCAGAGAGTTTTCTGTCCGTCTCCAAGCTTAGTTCCAGAGGCCCTGGGAAGGAGTGTGTGTGTCTGTATGTGTGTCTTTATGTGTGTCTGTATACAAGTCTTTTGTAAGTGTGCATGTGTGTGTGTTTGTGTGTGTTTATGTGTACACATGTGCGTGTAAGAAGAAGGCAGCTTTTGCCCTCATTCTGTTTAGAGTCAGACTTTGTGGAAAGTGATTGCTTTTTCAATCACAACCCAGGCCCTTGGAGTCTAAACTGCAGTCAATGCCCTTGTTTTGACTTTCTCTGCCCCCAACAGGTCGATCAGCAGAGGGAAGAAAAGACAGATAGAACCTCCTAAGGCTTTCTTTAGCACCTCCTCTTTCAGCAAGGCTGTCTGCCCCATTAGCTGACCAGCATCCATCTGGATTCCTTTGGTCCGGGCAGTGGCTCCTGATCACAGCCAGGAAAACAATAAGGCCCTGAGTTGAATTGTTAGGGGTCCGGGGCCCCCGGGTGGGACCGACTCCCTCCTAGCAGGGCCCTGACTTACGCTGGGCCCTCAGACCCAGATTCTGGCTTTCACAGGCACTGCATCCAGCAAGGGTCCACACGGGTGAAAACCCTTCAAAGATTTGCCAGATTTTCCCGTAAGGCTCTGTAATTGTTACCGACCAGGGTTCTTGGCCCCCTTAATCAATAGAAATTGATCAGAGGCCAGACAAGAAATTCAGGCCAGGCTTTACTGGGGCCCCAGTAGGGGCTGCAGCAGTGGGGAGCGGGAACCAGTAACAGGTTCCCTTGCTTGCCTGCTCCCTGATTGGGATGCCAGCTGGTTCCTTATATGGGGGTGAGGGTAGGGGTGTGCTGGGAGGTTGGGGCAGAGGCGTGGCTTAGGTGGTCTGCCCACCCCTTTGGTGGTGTTGAGTGCAGGGGGCCTGTGCAGTGCCCTACTTTTGCCCCCGACCCCCTGCTTTTGCACCTGGCTCTTCAGAAGTGGCAGTTGGATTTTTTTTTTTTTTGGTCTTTTGTATCTTTTTGTCTATAATTTGCCCCAACTGCACATGCATGCAATTATTTTTAGTCCCATATAATTTCTCTGTATTTTGTTGCTCAAGGAGAGGTTTGCCCAGGTGCAAGCCCTGCGGCAAAGGGTCCCGGGTCCCAGGTCCCAGCCTGTCTCATAATGGTAGAAAATCGGCACGGGCAGCTTGTGTTAGTGGGTGCCTGTGTCACGTGCATCTCCTCACTGACCTTCATCCTAACCTGGAAAGAAGGGGCGATGATCCCATTGTGTGGACAAGAGTCTTGAGGCTCAGAGAGGTGAAGGGAACTGGGCAAGGTGCACCAGTTTTCACGGAAGGCCATGCAAAGCTGCTCAGCATTACTGGTCATCAGAGAAACACACACGCAACCCACGCCGGGGCAACCTCTTCACAGCAGCCCAAAGTGAGAACAACCGAAAATCCATCCACTGATGCCACAATAAAGCAAATGTGGTCTCTCCGTGCAGTGGGCCGTTATCAGCCACGAAAGGAAGGGAATGCAAATGCCTGCTGCAGCGTGGACTGCCCTCAGTGAAAGAAGGCGAACACAGAGAGAGACACACTGTGTGATTCTGTGTGTGTGAAATGTCCACGACGGGCAAGTGCATGGACACGGGAAGCAGAGTGGTGGTGGCCAGGGGCTAGGGCAAGAGGAATGGGGGTGACTGATGAAGGGGTACAGGGCTTCCTGCGGGGGGATGAAAACGTTTTGGAACTAGACAGATGTGGGCTTAGCACAACACTGTGAGTGTACTGACTGCCACAGAATTGTACACAATTAAATGTTTAATTTTATGTATGTAGTGTGAATCTTACCCAAGAAAAAAATATATAACTAAAAAAAACAGAAACAAAAACAGAAAATTACTGAGATGTGCCTACTCACGCACAAGGATGGTTAAAATGATGGACAGCACCAAATACTGGTGAGATGTGGGGCGGCTGGACGTCTGGGGCATCCTGGACGGGCGTTTCGGACAGTGTGACTGCTGTAGTGGAGTGCTAGGGCTGCTGTGACAGAGGCCACGGGCCGAAGAGCTTCAACAACAGAAAAGTACTTTCCGGAGGCCAGGAGTCCAAGACCGAGGTGTCGGCAGAGCTGATCCCTTCCAAAGGGATGGATCAGCTCCAGGCTTCTCTCGTTGGCTTGCAGACAGCTGTCTTCTCTCTCCGTGTCTTCATGTCATCTTCTCTCTGGACGTGTCAGTGTCCAAAACCCTCTTGTTATGAGGACCCTCGTCACGTTGGATTAGGGTCCCCCCGCCATATGACCTCATCCGAACTTCCTTACCTTTGTAAAGCTCCCACCCGCCCAGTACAGTCAGTACTTCATCATATGAATCCTTGAGGGGACCCGATTCAGCCTGTAATAGCTACTCTGAGAAACTGCTTGGCAAGTTCTTAAAACGTTAAACATACACTTACCATACCATCTACTAGTTCTGATCTAAGTATTTACCCCAAGAGAAGTGAAAACATATGTCTCCGCGAAGGCTTACATATAAATGTCAAAGCAGTTCTATTCACAGTGTTCCCAAACTGGAAACCAATGTCCACTAACAGCTGAATAGACATAATTCGCGGTATGGTTATAAGTGGAACAGAACTCAGAAGACGGAAGGGCTACAGGTGGTTCATTCGGCGACATGGATGAACCTCCAAAAGGATTAACTTGCTTGCTTTAGGTCCTTCCTTTAGGTCCAGACATTTACAAAATGTTTTTTGCGGGGGGTCAGAAAATGGAAAGACTAGAACTAGTTGAACATGTGTCTCTTAGAAGATGAGAATCTGCTCAGGGGATCAGAGTTATCTTTTTCTTTCTGATTTGCCAGTACTGAACCTCAAGATGGCCTTTGTACTCAGAACGAAAACATCTTCTAGTAAAGACCTCGAGCAGGATGGAGAAGATCTGAGCTCTCCAGGGTCATGTGGCTGTGAGAACAGCAATCTAGTAGAGGGCCTTAACGGGGAAGGAGGAATGGCAGCTATCGATCAAAAGAAACAGGCGAAAAGGCTCCGTGATTTAAACGGCCGTGGATACTTGCAATGAAACCACTGGGGAGAGATGTCGGAGCAATGCTGTAATTTAAATGAGAGCTGGTCCCTGGTCCTTGAAGAGTTTTCTTCTCCAGTAGGAGCCTCCCATGATACCATGGTTTCATTTAATTTATGTGTGTTGCTGGTGAGAGGACACAGAAGGCTGACAGGTTATAACGCAGACACGTCGTGGCGGGGAGACCGAGAAACTGTTTCCCTGGATGAGGGGGCACGAACCTGAAGCCAGATGCCAGGGTGATGAACAGGTAGAAATGCTGTCATTCCAACTGCTATCAAAGGTTGGGTCGTTAAAAACTGGGGGTTGTGTTGAGAACGGAGAGCTTCTTCCCTGAATGCTCAAGCCAGATCTAAAGTTTGTGTGTCCACCCTCTTACCTCCTGGACCCTGTGCATGCCAGCCCCCTGCCCCCTGCTCCCACCTTTTCCCGTCACGGAGCTGCCTGCATTGTAAAGTGTCAAGTGTAAATACCAGGGTGTTTTGAGGATCAAGTGAAATAACAAGCAGGAAAGTGCCTGGCGGCGACAGGTCCCAGTTAATGCTGCTGGAATACTCGTCTGGGAGGGAGACGGAGTAGGGTCTGGTCTCACAAGGGTTGAGTCCCACCTCTGACATTTCCAAGCTGGATGGCTTTGTCTCCCGGTTGAAGAAATGGGTGTAATAGTAGCACCTGCTTCCGTGGGTGGTGGAGATTAAGTGAGTCGGCTGGGCTCATTTCCAACAGACGGGAGTCTGGTGCATCCCAGCAGCAATGCATGAGTGCTACTGCCTTGGCCGTGAAAGACAGTGAGAACTGTGAAGGATTCAATGAGAAGAATTCCTAATTCCTGAGCACCTCCTATGTGTCTGGTTGGCCCTAAGCACTGACCATACCCCGTCTATGCAGCCCTCAACCCGGTCCCCTGAATGCAGGTGATCCTACACCTTGGGAGGAAACCAAGCCACAGAGAAGCCAAGTGACCTCCATGAGCCTTTCTGGACAGTTGGTGACAGAACCAGAATTCAAACCAGGGATGCTGTGACTCCAGGACAACTTACCATGCGGTTTTCAGTGAAGGGAGACCCCATCAGGCAGAACATCTAGGAAAAATGTTGTAGGCGTAGGAATTGATCTGAACCCAGATTCTGCTGTTTGGGACAATTAATTGTGCCCTGCTCCCCCGGAATCTGTCTCCCCAGCTGGAAAACAAACTGGTCACTCACCCCAAACTGATTGACATCTGTGCACCGCTGTGTGTAATAGACAAGGAAGAAAAGTCAGTTTCTTAAGGAAATGTTTAATATGAGAATAATTGCATTTAGGGGCAATGGGTATCACCACCAACACACTAGAATTCTCTTCGTCTACTACGGAGATCTCTGCAGATTTACCTCTGGGCCAATAATTCAAACCCAAGGAACTATTCGAATGCGTTCATCCCCTTCCTTCCTTCCTATCTCCTACCTGCTCCTCCCAAACGCACACATCCTTAGAAACACATCCCAAATCATTTTGCCCGCCCTGATATACCCCTAGCGACCCTTATGCACGTTTCCCATAGCAACAGTTTGAAGACAGAAAACTTTTAATTATGCCGCATTCAAGTGGAGAGCCCTTTAAGTCATCATCTCTCGCGCTTTCTTTTCATGCAAATGTGATTCTGGGTTCCGTGGGCGGTCTTGATTTTTAAGAACTCCAGATGTTCAAAGGAAGGAATCATCATGCTTTCTCTCTAAGTGCCTTAATGGAAAGTTTGCGTCTAGCATGTTTCAAAGTCCCCCAAAGAGAAGCTTTCATACTCGAGAGCAAAGTAACCGAGTTCAAAACTTTTATTAATAATGGAAAAGGCTTGTGTGACACACAGAAGCTAGAATAATACCGGGAAATCAGAGGGGACTTTGCTTTACCAAAGAGCCTCCAGAATAAAAGTTGGTCTTGATTGGAGGGAAGGAGGGAGGGGGCTGAGCGGGGTGGGGTGGGTGGCATCTGCATGGAGAAGGAGGTCAATGTCTTTCTCTCCCTAGAACGCTAGTTCTTATCCAACTTTGAGACCGGGGTCTGCCAGTGCTGTCCTGGGAAGTGCCTGGGGGCTTTAAAAGAACACTTGTGGGTATCGTTTTGTTTTTTTTTAACATCTTTATTGGGGTATAATTGCTTTACAATGGTGTGTTAGTTTCTGCTTTATAACAAAGTGAATCAGTTATACATATACATATATCCCCATATCCCCTCCCTCTTGCGTCTCCCTCCCTCCCACCCTCCCTATCCCACCCCTCCAGGCGGTCACAGAGCACCGAGCTGATCTCCCTGTGCTACGCGGCTGCTTCCCACTAGCTGTCTACCTTACGTTTGGTAGTGTATCGGTTTTTGGTCCAGCTCTGCCGACCTCCCCTCTGGGGGCAGGGCGGCTATTACATGTTTTCCCTCAAAGCCCAAGCAGACCCTCGGCTTGTAAGGAGGGAAGAGGTATCGTTTGCTTCTTCTTCTTAAAGCAGCGACTTGCCCACATTAATACCAGGCACTGACTGAAGCGGTCTTCCAGACGCCCGCAGCTGTTTTCTCCAGATCCTTAGCTTGTTACCGAAAGTGGGATCTGTCTGCTTGCCCCTCGAAAGTGAATACTCGAGGGGCAGGGGTGGTGGAAAGGAAAGTTTGCTTTATTTTGGAGGCCAGCAACCTGGGTGGGGAGGCGGGAAGGCGGACTCGGTCCAAAGGCCGACTCCCCTCTGACAATCAGGGAGCAAGAGCTTTGAAAGGAGAGTTTCAGGGGTGCACAGGCTGAGGGAGGGGCTCCACGCAGACACAGCACAGGCAGCTCCGACAGGCTCCTTGAACTTGGTCATGCGGTGGTCTGATCGGCGTCATCTTGATGGTTCTTAAGTACAGTTAATCCTTAGTCGCAGGGTCAGTTTTGTTCCCATTTCCTTGAGGCCAGTTCTCAGAATGGGGGCAGCTTGTGTCATGGCTACAGTCTGGTCATCACGTAGTTGACGTCTTCCACCTGGTGGGAGTTTCAGTATCTATAAAACAGCTCACAGGACACGGCTCAGAATATTATAGCCATGAAAGGGGAGCTAAAGGTCCTTGACTTTATCTAATGGCTAAAGTATTATTATTTTGTCCTGTTTGCTTTTCCTTGCTTCTCTATTTTCTCACTTTTCTGATTAAACTTATTCTTTGGCTAAAATTTTTCTACAGACAAAAGGCAGGCTGAGGACATGGGTGGTGTGGGGAGGGGGGAGAGTCGTAGGGTCCTGCTCTGTTTCGTGTCTGGTTTTGGAAAATGTGGCATGTTCGATTTCACTTTGGATGCTTCTAAATAAGAGGTCAGTTAACTGACCTTGGTGAAGTTTATTGAGTTATTGAAGTTAACTCAGTAACTGCATTAATGCACATCACTCTCCTCGTTTCCCCTCCTCACCCTCCAATTATCTGTGTTCTAAGGATTATTTTCTTAAGTCTCTGCAAGTAGGAAACAAAAAGAACCTCAATTATTGTGTTGTTTCCTTTATTTGGTGCGCCTGCTTGCAGAAATTCAGGTATAGTCATGATTCTGTTTGATTTTTTTTTTTTTTTTTTTTTTTTTTTTTTTTTGCAGTGCTCGGGCCTCTCACTGTCGTGGCCTCTCCCGTTGCGGAGCACAGGCTCCGGACGCGCAGGCTCAGCGGCCATGGCTCACGGGCCCAGCCGCTCCGCGGCATGTAGGATCCTCCAGGACCGGGGCACGAACCCGCGTCCCCTGCATCGGCAGGCGGACTCTCAACCACTGTGCCACCAGGGAAGCCCTGAAACTTAAAAGCTTTTGCACAGCAAAGGAAACCATAAACAAGACAAAAAGACAGCCCTTAGAATGGGAGAAAATATTTGCAAAAAGAGCAACTGACAAAGGATTAATATACAGGCAGCTCATGCAGCTCAATATCAAAAAACCCACAAAACCCAATACAAAAATGGGCAGAAGATCTAAATAGACATTTCTCCATAGAAGATATACAGACTGCCAACAAACACATGAAAGGATGCTCAACATCATTAATTATTACAGTGGTGCTTTGTGACCACCTAGAGGGGTGGGTTAGGGAGGGTAGGAGGGAGGGAGACACGAGAGGGAAGAGATATGGGAACATATGTATATGTATAACGGATTCATTTTGTTATAAAGCAGAAATTAACACACCATTGTAAAGCAATTATCCTCCAACAAAGATGTTAAAAAACAAGAAATTCCTATATTTGGTAGCAGATTTTTTTGGAAGATTATATATATATATGTATATTATTCCTATGGGTGCTCCAAATGGAATCCAGCCAGGGAGAGGACAATTACTCAGCCCTCCCAGTCTTTGCCTACTATGCATTTTTGTTTTGTTTTGTTTCAGCCGTGCCGTGAGGCATAAGGGATCCTAGTTCCCTGACCAGGGCTCGAACCTGTGGCCCCCCATTGTAGAAGTGCAGAGCCCCAAACACTGGCCCGCCAGGGAACCCCCAATCCTAAGCAATTCTTGTGTAAATAGGATAGGTAGCCTTTTTAAATCTTAACTTTTCATTAAAGTGTAACACACAAGGAAGGGTCAAAATCGTGAATGTGTTACCCAAAGAATTTTCTCGAAGAGAAGGCACCTTTGTAACCAACACCATACCCATAGAGAGAATTTTGCCATCTTCCCAGAAGCTCCCCTGAGGTCCAGTCACTATGCCGCTCACAGGCTGACCGCATTTGTCACTGGTATCGAGCCCTGGATGCTGCCAAAAATGCTTCCAAAGCGCTTTTACCAACTCACACTCTCCCAGTGGGAGTCAGAGTGTGTTTTCCCACACCTTCCCCGGCCCTGGCTACAGCCAAGCTTTTCAGTCATTGCCGACCCAAGAGATCAAAAATCATAGGTGAATATCATCTTAGTTTGGACTTTTAGAATTATTAGTAAAGCTAAGCCTTTGTTTGCTTGTGTTTATTGGCCTTTTTCTGGGACACACCTGTATTGCTGTCTCGTGACAACAGGAAAAAAAGAAAAGAAAAAGAAAAACAAACATCTGGTCTACACATCGGGATCTGGCTGAATAAACTATGGGAATATACTGGCAAGAGATGACCCTGCAGTTACTTGAAAAGAATGAGGTACAACTATAATTGCTCTACAGAATTATCACCCGGATATAAATGTAATGAGAAAGGCAAGAAACCAAAGCTTGTATGATAGGATCCAACCTTGGTTCGATTTTTTTAAAAAGTATGTGTATCACAGAATTCTGGACGAATATTCCAGAAATCATTGACAGTGGCTATCTCTGTCCAGTGAGACTGAGAAGAAGATGGGAGAAGATTTTTAGCCTTTAATTTCTTCTTCTTTTTTTTTTTTTGGCGGTACGCGGGCCTCTCACTGCTGTGGCCTCTCCTGTTGCGGAGCACAGGCTCCGGACGCGCAGGCTCAGCGGCCATGGCTCACGGGCATGTGGGATCTTCCCGGACCGGGGCACGAACCCGTGTCCCCCGCATCGGCAGGCGGTCTCCCAACCACTGCGCCACCAGGGAAGCTCTAATTTCTTCTTAAATAAACATTTTATTTGGAAAGGTTTTGATTTACAGAAAATATGTAAAGATAGTACAGAGAGGCTATGAACTTAAAACTGTTCTAAAAACAAAAGTGCTCTCATTTTGTGAAAAGTAGTACAGAGAGTTCCTGTATGTTCCTCGCCCAGATCCGTACCCGGCACGTCTGTCAACGCTAAAACACCAGCTCCGGGATGTTCCTGTCCGCCAAACTCCATGCTCTCCTTGGATCTCACCAGTATCCCCATTAATATCCCTCTTCTGCCCCAGCATCCCATCCGGTCCCACACTGGATGCAGTCCTCAGATTGCCTCACCCTCTGCTCATCACGGGCATTTCAATCTTTCCTGCTTTTCCAGGACCTTCGCTGATGGGGAGGAGAAGCACTGATCAGGAATGTTATAAAATGTGCCCCAGTTAGGGTTTGTCAGATGGTTTTCTCTTGATGAGACTGGGTGTGGGGAGAATGCTGCAGAGATGACGTGCTCTCCCGTTTGCACCACATCAAGGATATAGGACATCCACTTGGTACCCTGGCGATGGCAACCTTGACACCTGTGGTGCCTCCATGTCAAGGTACTGCTTGTCCCTTCTGCATCCTCTCCTTAGAAATGAGTCTCTATTGGATTCCACAGATAAGTGATATCACATGCTTTTTGTCTTTCTCTGTTTGACTTACTTCACTTAGTATGATCATCTCTAGGTCCTTCCATGTTGCTGCAAATGGCATTATTTCGTTCTTTTTTTTTTAATTGAAGTATAATTGATTTACAATGTCATGCCAATCTCTGCTGAACAGCAAAGTGACTCAGTTATACACATATAGACATTCTTTTTTTTTTCATATTCTTTTCTATTATGGTTTATCACAGGATATTGAATAGAGTTCCCTGTGCTCTACAATAGGACCCTGTTGTTTATCCATTCTAAATGTAATAGTTTGCATCTACCAACCCCAAACTCCCAGTCCATCACTCTCCCTCCCCCCTCCCCCTTGGCAACCACAAGTCTGTTCTCTATTTCCATGTTTCTGTTTTGTAGATAGGTGCATTTGTGCCGTATTTTAGATTCCACATATAAGTGATATCATACATATTTGTCTGACTTACTTCACTTAGTGTGATAATCTCTAGTTGCATCCACGTTGCTGTATATGGCATGATTTCATTCTTTTTTATGGCTGAGTAATATTCCATTGTATACATGTACCACATCTTCTTTATCCATTCCTCTGTCAATAGACATTTAGGTTGTTTCCATGTCTCGGCTATTGTGAATAGTGCTGCTATGAACACTGGGGTGCATGGATCTTTTCAAATTATGGTTTTCTCTGGATATATGCCCAGGAGTGGGATTGCTGGATCCTATGGTAGCTCTCTTTTTAGTTTTTTAAGGAACCTCCATACTGCTCTCTATAGTGGTTTTACTTATAAAAATGAACTTTTTTTTAACAAAACAGAAACAGACTCACAGATCTCAAAATCCAACGTATGGTTACCAGAGGGGAAATATGGGGAGAAGCGATAAATTAGGAGATGGGGAGTAACATATACGTGTTACGATATATAAAACTGATAACTAACAAGGACCTACTGTACAGCACAGGGAACTTTACTCAATATTCTATAATAACTTATATGGGAAAAGAATCTGAAAAAGAATGTGT
>NW_020174645.1:968114-979811 GCF_003031525.2 Neophocaena asiaeorientalis asiaeorientalis | reverse complement strand
ATATATAGTTCCTGAAACAAATGGGAGTTGCTGATTAAAAATCAAGGGTAGGTCTCCTTCATAGTTTGCCAAAAGCAAATATTTTGTTCTCCGGGAAAGAAAACACGCGCAGTTCACTTCCCGATCCTGGGCAGGGGAGATCACGATGACTCCATCTCCGTCTCGAGGAGGTAGGTGTCCAAGATGAAGGACACTTTGAGCCAAAACCCCAGCCCTGGGCCAGAGGAGGCTGCCAGTGTTCCGGGACCTGCTGCTGGGGCCACGTGTTGAATGGGGAAGGGGGGAGGACGAGCGGAGCAGAGGCGCTGTCAGAAGCACGCAAGAAACCAGAAACTCATTAGCTGCAACCTCAGCTGTGACCTTTGCCCCGCATGTGACCTTGAAAAAGCCTCTTAGCTTCCATGGCCACTTCCGTGGGGATCAAGTGAGCATTCCGAGTCCTGCCTGCCTGCGTGGAAAATATCTTTTGATGACTGATTAGCTAATGCTTGGAAACAGCGCCGGCACTAGAAGCCAGGTCCCAAGGAAGTGCTAAGCAGTGTTATTAAGGGATCAAACAGGAGGGCTTTTGTGTGTGATGCCAAGATGATTTTGTTAAATTATGAAACTTGCTTTGATAAACTGCCTGGAGGTGCCATCTGTGACATGCTTAATGTTTTTTTTTCCCACTTCCCTGAACTTATTGAATTATTTGTACACAATTTATTTTACTTTCATAGGGCATTAAATTACTCTGAGACCTTGAAATATTTTACAGCCAATTCAAGGGATCTAGAGGCTGTCAGGAGAGTTTTTGATGAATTTCTGTCTTTAGGAGATGAAAGGGGGGGGAGGATACTGCAAATTGGGCGGGGGGACTCATGGTGTGGAAAAGGAGCTTTCAACTCTGTTCAGCGTGGGTCCTTTAAATTCACAGCTGCTGCTGAAATGTTTTTATAAACTACAGCAAGGAATTGGAGTGCATTTTGTCATCTCCGTATCTTAACCAGAAACATTGATTGAAACCTTTTATTACAGGAAATTTGAAATATGTATATAAATAGAAAGAATATAATGAATCCGTGTCTGTATCATACAGCGTCCGTGACCATCAATGCAGGACCAACCTTGTGTTTTTGCTACCCTTTCTCACTCCATCAGTCCCATGGGTTATTTTGAAGCCAAGTCCAGATATCACAGCGTTTCATCTGAAAATAAAAAAAACCATTTTTTAGTAGGATAAAAGAGTTGTAGCCACTTCCTCTGGGATGTGCTAACTGTGACATTAAAAAAAGCCCTGCTTCCCTGGTGGCGTGGTGGCTGGGAGTCCGCCTGACGATGCAGCGGACAGGGTTCGTGCCCCGGTCCAGGAAGATCCCACATGCCGTGGAGCGGCTGGACCCGTGAGCCATGGCCACTGAGCCTGCGCGTCCGGAGCCTGTGCTCCACAACGGGAGGGGCCACAACAGTGAGAGGCCTGCGTACCGCAAAAAAAAAAAAAAAAAAAAGCCCTGGTCTGTCCCTGGAAGACAGTTGAAACCACTATGAACACTTATTTTCGTTCTTGTGACACTGAAGCAGCTCAGTGGCTGGAAGAATCCAAGCATTAAAAGGGCACCATGGTCCAGGCTGCTCAGCTTGAAGAAAGGGTTGTCCAGACAGGTGGGAGAATCCCTGGACATGTCTACCTCACTCCCACATCTAAGCCCCGGCCCTGGGAAAGCGAGCAGAAATGTTTGTCTTGGATCACATGTGACATCACAGAGCTGGGCCTCCCTGCTTGGCTGTGCTAACCCATGACCCTTCTTTCTTCAACATCTTCTTGCAAAGCAGCCTCCTCTACCTTTCCTCGACTGTGTCTTTCAGAAGCTACTAGCAGTACATTGCCCCAAGTATCACAGCTCTCAAACGTTTCTGTATCTCAGGATCTCCTGGGCAGCTTGTTAAACATTTTATTATCATATACACCCTACTTGGTATAAAATGGATAAACAACACTTGGTATAAAATGGATAAACATTTTATTATCATATACACCCTACTTGGTATAAAATGGATAAACAACACGGACCCAGTGTATAGCACAGGGAACTCTACGCGATATTTTATAATGACCTATAAGGGAAAAGAATCTGAAAAGAGAAAGAAAAAAATATATATGTATGTGTAACTGAAATCACTTTGCTGTACACCTGAAATTAACACAGCACTGTAAATCAGCTATACTTCAATTAAAAAAAAATCTTACCTACTCTCACACTTCACTGATGGAAGTGTACATGAATGATGGAACCTACAGGAAGTGCAACTAGGCTGAAACTATCACAATTTTGAAATGCTCATATCATTTGACACTTAAAGAGGACTGTGTCTTAGGAAGACTTGCCCATGTGTGAATGACATCCATGTGGCATATTTCTCATAGTCCAAGACTGAAAGCAACCTGCATGGCCTATGGCATAATAACATAAGTGAGCGCCCATCCACACAGGGCAATATGGTGCAGGCATTCAAAAGAATAAAGACCGGGCTTCCCTGGTGGCGCAGTGGTTGGGAGTCTGCCTGCCGATGCAGGGGACGCGGGTTCGTGCCCCGGTCCGGGAGGATTCCACATGCCGCGAGCGTCTGGCCCCATGAGCCATGGCCACTGAGCCTGCGCGTCTGGAGCCTGTGCTCCGCAGCGGGAGAGGCCATAGCGTTGAGAGGCCCGCGTACTGCAAAAAACAAACAAACAAAAAAAGAATAAGGACCATTCTCCGAGATGTATGGTTAAGTGAAAGATCCAAGGTGCAGAACTGCAGAAATTGAATGTTGCCATTTGAGAAGGGAAAATAGAATATATGTGCATGTATTTCTGTGTAGATACAGATACACAGAGATGGATGCTTATACATCTATTATGCTTTCACAAAGGAGATCAAACATTTATACACATAGATTGTACATGCATATGTTTTATATATACATGCTTGCATATGCTCATATCTACTTTTGTTTAAAAATATGCATGTAGATGCCCAAAATATCTCTTCAAAAATGCCCAAGAAATAGCAACAATGTCCAGTTCCTTCTGAGGACGGGAACTCGGTGGCAGGTATCAGGGATGGGCAAGAGGAAGACTTATTTTTCACTTCATATTCTCCAGTCCTGATGAGTTTTGCACCCTAAACATTCATTACCTTTTCAAAAAGATAAATAAATAATTTGTTCAGTGAAGCTGCTTGGACCCCTCTCCAGATCTACTGAAGCAGAAGCTTCAACTGTGGGACCCAGGAACTCATATTTTGAGCAAACCTGCTTGTTGCGGAGCACAGGCTCCGGACGTGCAGGCTCAGCGGCCATGGCTCACGGGCCCAGCCGCTCCACGGCATGTGGGATCCTCCCGGACCGGGGCACGAGCCCGTGTCCCCTGCATCGTCAGGCAGACTCTCAACCACTGCGCCACCAGGGAAGCCCTGCTCTGGGTATCTTGATGCACTCTGGTGCTGAGGATCTCTACCCTCCAGCTCTGCCCTTTTGATCTGGATCAATCTGCACTTATGGCATGTACAACACAAGACCTTTTCAAGTGGGTATGCTTTGTCTCCCCAATTACTTAGGCTTCTGAGGGCAGGGGCTGATTTTTACATCCACGCATGGAAGATAGGAAGGCTTCGAAATGCACTGACTTCAGTAAGTGGCCAAAATGCAGAAAGACAATAGCCTGATACTCAAATCAGTTCTTGGACTGTGCATGGTAGACAAGAGATGACTGCTACTCCCCGCGTCGCGAGATGAAATTAAATTCCCTTTCTCTTGAATATCAGGTAGCCTCGCTGACTTGCTTCCTCAGTAGAATATGGTAGAAGTGACGAGACTTCTGGGACTACATGGTATGAAGCCTTGCAACTTGGAGCACTCGTTCTGGAGGAAGCCAGCCCCTATGTCATAAGTCAAGCTACCGTGAGACCACTGTGCTCTGAAGAAGCCCAAGAAGCTCCTGCAGAGAGACCTGCAAGCCGGCAACCCCCGTCGAGCTTCCGATCAATAGGCAAAGCCAGCCTGCCACCCATGCGGGGTGAGTGAGCCTCTCAGGACTGGACCCTCCAGCCCTGACTGAGTTGTTGCAGCCAACACTGGGTGGAGCTGAGACAACCCAGTCCCACCGTGTTCCACCCAAACTGCAGATTCTTGAGCCAAACAAATGCTTGCTGTTGTTGTTTTTTAACCCTAGGCTTTGGGGGTAGTTTGTTGTTCAATAATAGATAAATGGAATATTCTACGTACGTGAGGCAGTTGTATGCAAGTGTTGTAGGATGCTATTTGGATCAAAAGGTTCTCTTGACTCTAACTGATGAATAATTGCTCCCATTTTTGAACATTTACCATATGCCAGCCTGTATGCCAAGTACTCTCATTAAAACCTATAATTACCCTATTTTCCAGGGTTTATGGATAAGATAGGAAGACAAATGCAAAGCACGCGACCAACAGGGACGTCTGTCCGGCCCTCCCCTCTCCTTGAAACAGGTTCCTCAATCATACAGATGCAGCAGCGTGTGACCAGTAACTGTGTTGGGATAACATGGGTTGTCATCTAGACAAGAGCTGATTGAACCAGGAAGGGATGTCTTACCTAAGCTGGACTAGAGTCCCTCCCCTGGGAATCGGGAAGTGGACCTAAGAGATTGTCCACTCGATCTGACGTGAAAATGGGAGAGAAGTGAGTGGCTTTGGCATCAAGTAGACTAAGAAGTGATGAGGGTCTGAACTGCGGCAGACATGCCCGGGTACCACTGAGATAAGACAGGGTACAAACGTCCCCATAGCGATCCTGGCCTGAGGTCCAGCTGGTCTGGAGGCACAGCTGCATCTGTCCTCTTGGGTTTCCCCAGGAGAGCTTGCATTCTTTGCTTTTGCTGGCTCTAACTGGTTTCTGGGGTGCTTTTTTGTTTGTTTGTTTGTGGGTTTTTTTTTTTTTTTCTGGCTGCACTGTGCGGTTTGCAGGATCTTATTTCCCCAACCGGGGACTGAACCCATGCCTTCGGCAGTGAAAGTATGGAGTCCTGACCACAGGACCACCAGGGAATTCCCAGGTTTCTGTTGGTTTTGATGAAAATAAATATGATGTGGTTCAAAGAGGGTCATTTTCCTAAGGTCCCAAGCATCACAGCTCTCAAACTTTCCTGTGCGCCAGGATCTCCTCGGCAGCTGGTTAAAAGCCTTGCCGGCTCTCACACATCACTGATGGAAGTATCCATTAATGCCGCTGCCCATAAGGAGTGCAGTTAGGCTGAAACTATCACAGTTTTGAAATGTGCGTACCATTGACCCTGAAAGAGGACTGTGTCTTAGGAAGACTTGGCCATGTGTGAGTGACATCCATGTGGCGTATTTCTCAGAGCCAACAACTGAAAGCCACCTACATGGCCTGTGACATAATAACATAAGTGAGGGCCCATCCAGGGAATTCCCTGGCGGTCCAGTGGTTAGGACTCCGAGCTTCCACTGCAGGGGGCGCAGGTTCGATCCCTGGTCGGGGAATTAAGATCCCATAAGCCGCACGGCACGGCAAAAAACAAACAAAAGAGTGAGGGCCCATCCACACTGTGCAGTACAGTGCCGACATTCAAAAGAATGAGGACCATTCTCCAAAGTGTGTGGTGAAGTGAAAGACCCAAGGTGCAGAACTGCAGGGATAGAATGTTGCCACTTGGGGAGGGAAAATAGAATATATGTGCATGTATTTCTGTGTAGATACAGACGTATGGAGATATGGACTTGTATATCTAATTTCATAAAGGAGACCAAACATATTTATACACATAGATTAAACACACACACACACACACACACACATTTTAAGACACATCGTCACACATGCAAATGGGAAGGTCAAGGTGGAAACCCCGCTCTGTGCTCCTGACTCCTTAGGGGCTGGTAAACCTTCTCCTCCTCTCTCTACGACTTAATGAAATGTCAGCCAAACTAAAGCCTCCACAACTGCACTCTTGCCTCTCCTTTGGCTCTAGAAGTGCAGCCCTCTCTCCGTCCATCCAGCTGATTTTTGGATAATCATTTTCGAGTAAGTTGCAGACATCAGTGTCCTCCACCCCTAAACAGGGCAGTACGCAACCTTCCCTAATCTTCTACTCCAAAACCTTGCCGCACGCATGCCCGTGACTTGGCATTTACCAAACTTGCTGATTTATCCAGCCGGGTGAGTGGTAGGAATTTGTAACCAACACACAATTAAGAGGAGATGCGGTTACTGCCCCAGAGCTTTCTTATACCACATTTTATTACAAAAATGTTAAACATACAGAAAAGTGGAAAGGCTCACACAACCAATATCTGTGTACCCACTACCTAGTTCCCACTATTAATATTTTCCTAGGTTGGTTTATCACATCTCTCCAGTGATTCTACGCACCATTAGCACGTCTTTTTAAACTTTGCTTGTATTTTAGAAGTTCTGTGTTATACAGGTAACCCACCCACGGTACTACACTCTTTTCCTCTTTTCCCTCTAGGGAAAGCTTTTATTAGTTACCAGATCTCTAACATGAAACATGCGGTTAAGAGAAAGTAGTCTCAAAAAGAAAGAAAACAGAAAAAAGAAAAAAAAAAGAGAGAGAAAATAGTCTCGTGATTGTTTCCCTGCCTTCCCGTGTCTGATGTCTGCATCTCCAGACTGACAGAGATTAATGGGCAGTTAACCTCGCGTCGTCTTCTCTCTGCTTCATGCTCTGCAAGTTTTATTTTTTCAAGCAGTTGTAAACTTTTGGGGATCTGATACACCCAGTGGATCTTAGCAGGGCTGAGTGAAGAGAAGAGGAAGGGGGAAGTCAAAAGGAGAGTTATAAATGTTGATAATAGTACTAAGATGTATTTAGCAATGACCGTGTCTCGCTCTACACCAGGCCCTTTGCACATGCGATCTTTTCCAATCTGTTCAATCCCGTCAACAGTTCTGTGAGACGTACACCACGAGCAGTGAGCTCTCTTTAGGCGATGTTTCTCAGTTGGGTACCCAAAGCCCAGTTTAGGAATTTTCATAAAAATGAACTCTTAGGGATGGGTCTAGCTTTGGAAAGAATAACAGAATATCCATTGTGCACTTGCTACGTTCCAGCCGCTGGCTGAACACACAGCGTTGTGCTGAGTTGACTTTTGTGATGCTCCGAGGGAAGTCTTATTATTTCCCCTCATTTTATACATGAGGAAAGTGAGTTACAAAGAATCAAGAGTAAATCTCTCTAGAGAGCAAATGTTTCAGAAATGGGCTATCTACAGGTCAAATTTATTCAGTTTCTGAGTTTGAAGAGCCCAGGAATTTCATCACTTAGTTCAGCTGACACACACTGATGAAGGGCTTCCCTTGTACCAGGGGCCGGGGTCGGGAAGCTAAATGATGTACGGCCTTACACGCCCTCGTTGGCATTTACTCCAACTACACGGATCCATCAATATTCCACTCACGCACTGCATGATTGGCCTCTAGAAGGAGAACCAGACAGATGGTCCAGAACCGTGGGATACATAATCAAATGATTATCGTTGAGGTGATTCTTTACACAGGAGAAGGTGAGCGGGGCTGCGGCTCTGGGGGAAGAAATCAGCAGATCGGGCAGAGGCGGGAGCTGAGCTGCAGTGCCGTCACTCAGAGCCTGCGCCACCTCTCCGGGGCCCTGAGGCTGGGATGGCCCTGCATGTTGTCCCAAACTGGGGCACAGGGCATGCCTGCGGGCCCCGGCATTTTCACCAGATGCCCGCTGGCCCTGTGGAACTGCAGCGTGACCTTTTGCCCGGAGCTCTCTGTAGCCTGGAGATTGCAGGGCGATCGCTGGGAGGGGCCTGATGCGGAGCGGTCAGTCACCAGAGGGGGAGGAGGGCGTTCGTCAAGAAAGCGTGGAGTGCAGTGGTGCCGGGTCCCCTGAGGCTCCAGGCACTCGGGACGGCTCTGACTTCTTTTCGGCTGCACTGTCAGGTCCGTGCAGACCAGTGGTTACGTGATGAAGGGTCCTCGTTGTGGAAAGGACCTGGTAGATCCTCAAAGCTAAACAGAGGCCACATGACCCAGCAGTGCCACTCCTGGGTGCGCCCAGAAGAAATGAAACCATGCTCTGCACAGAAACACTGAGCCCCTCTGTCCACAGTGGCCCAAACGTGGAAGCAACCCCAGTGTCCCTTCGCCGACGACACGATGCACAATGTGGCCTGTGCACACGACGGAACTCGACTCAGCCATGAAAAGGGATGAAGCACCGACGCCCCGGCACCGTGGATGAGCTTTGAAAACCTCGTGCCCAGGGAGGGAAGCTGGCTCAAGAGGGCATTATCGCATGAGTCCTTTTTTTTTTTTTTTTGCGGTACGCGGGCCTCTCACTGTTGTGGCCTCCCCCGTTGCGGAGCACAGGCTCCGGACGCGCAGGCTCAGCGGCCATGGCTCACGGGCCCAGCCGCTCCGCGGCATGTGGGATCTTCCCGGACCGGGGCGCGAACCCGTGTCCCCTCCATCGGCAGGCGGACTCCCAACCACTGCGCCACCAGGGAAGCCCTCGCAGGAGTCCTTTTACGTGAAATGTGCAGAATAAGCGAGTCCACAGAGATGGAAGTGAATTAGTGGTTTCCAGGGGCCAGGGATGGGGGCGTGACTGCTCATGGGTAGGAGTTTTCTTTTGGGGATGATGGCAATGTTCTAACCTGAGATAGTGGTGATGGTTGGACAATTCTGTGAATATAGTGAAAACCACTGAATTTTACACGTTTAAACCTGTAAAGATATGGATTCTCTCTCTCTATGTGTACATATAGATATTTAATATTTTTATATAGATTATATGTTTATATTTATATATATCGTATACGTTTATATATTTAGAAAATATATATTACATATATTTATCAATGAAAGTCTTCGAGGCAGAAGGTAGGGGCTGAAAGCCTGACTCTGCTTGTGACTGTGTGACTGTGAGTAAGTTTCTCGACCTCTCTGGGACTCTGTTTCTTCATCTGCAAAGTGGGGGCAATAACTGGGCTCCCACAGGGAGCCCAGAAGTGAAGGGGTCTGTGTGCAGGCCGTGCTCAGCCCAACGATGGGCGTGTAGTATGCGACCCATAAGTGTTCACTGTTGCTACCTACCCCATGTCCCTTCCCGCCAGTCCCCGCTCAACCCCGTCATCTGGACCTGGACCGCTGCAGACACCTCCTCCCATATGCATCTTCCAGCTCCCATTTCGCCGGGGAGGGTCTGCTCTGCGGGCGCCCATCCCGCCTTCGTGCACAGAGGTTGGAGCTGCGCCCAAGCCCGAGTCCCCAGCCCTGCCACCTACTAGCTGCACCTCCTGGGTCAAATCCAGCTTCTTTCTTGAGCCAACTTTTGCTCAGGTGTGAATGGGAATCATGAAAATAAATAGCATAGAGGGTTATCGATATCATAATTAATAGGTATAAAGCAAGTCCCGAGAATGAGCGTGATGGGGAGTCAATGTTGAACGTTTGCCATGATGGTCACTGTTAACTTTCTCCTCTCCTTTCCCTCTTCCTGGACCGGCTTGCCATCCACATTCAAAGTTCAACAAGCCTGGCAGGAGGGCTTCTAGGTGCCAGGGACGACCCCTTTTCACTTCACCCTCACTATAACGCCGTTTGAGAGATGAAGAAGCTGAAGCCCAGAGAGCTTCAGTCACCGCCTCAGGGTCACACAGCTGGTGGGGGCCAACTCCAGGTCCGCCGGCCTGAAGCCTGTGCTATCTCCACCACACACCAGTGTCTTCTAAGTGATGATATGCACCTCTGTTGGCTCACAAAGAGATTTTAGGTGTAATGCAGGTAGACTTTAGCACAGAAAGGCTACTGTATTTATGTATATTTTATTAATAAGAAAAATATTTACATTTACCTCCAAGTGGTCATTTCACAGGTATTTTTGCTTATCTTGAAGCCAAGATGGAAAGTCAGTCGATTTTTTTTTAAGTTACAGTAAATAAGTTTTACTTTGAGTTTAAGTAAATAATATTGTAGATATTAAATGCCAAAAAAAAAAAAAAAAAATGTAAAGGCATTTCTGTCCCTTTCCCCACACACTGAACTCACAATAGGGGTCTGACGTTTCCGCCTGGAAGCGTTTCCTGCTTATAGCAGTTGCCCTGCACACAGCACAGGACTTTTTGTGCAACAAAAAGTCTATCTGACAATTGTGCAAATGACCAGAAGGAAACACGTGGGGGGAGGGGGGGTGGCGGGGGCCTGGTGGAAATTGGCATTTCCATCCCAACTGGAACCAAAGCAAATGTGACTCACTTCGGTGCATCAAGTGATATTTTAAAATCTCAAACACAGAAACCATCTGAAAAGGTTCTGCCTCTGGGTTTCATCCGGAAGAGCAGGAAGCGGCCTCGCATCAGAAGTCAAGGCTTTTCCTATTTATTCTCCATCACCGTGCGATGCTGTGGTGCTTCTTCAGCCCCAGCTGGAAGTCCAGCTCTGTCCCTTCTGTCTGTCCTCACCTGCGGCATCATTTCCCAGCCCCTCGGTGAACGGGAGGGGAAGGCAATTAGGGGACAACCAAAGGTGTGGGAGGAAGTGTGTCACCAGGACGCCCTGCCAGCCCATCCTGCCATCCGGGTTTCTCGATGATGGCCGGGTAGCCCTGGTTAAAGTGTGGTCATATTTTACCTCAAAGCCTCCTTTTGGGGTGGGTGGTAGGTGAATTTCTTCAAGACAATTTCTAACGTCCTGTGACCAGGCCACTGAATTCTAACATTCTGCTTTGCAAATGACCTTTAAGCGCTGTCTTGCAACTAAACCAGCAATGAATAATAATAATGATAATGATAGCTGTTAGGTATCCAGCTTGGTGCCAGGGATGAGGTGAGCATTTTTCCAGCGTTCCCTCTTCAATTCTCACTCCAGTCTTAGAAGAAAGGATGAAGGTCCCCTTTAGGACCTGGAGAAAGTAACTTTCTCCAGTTCACAAACCTGGCCTGAGGCAGAGCCAGGATTTGAACCCACAGCCAGGAAGGCCCCTGCAGGCGGGGTTTTGGGGAGCTCAGCTCCATCCCTGGGCCTCACACAGCACTCAGTGAATACTTGGTCAATGAACGCATGTCGGACTCTGGCACATCTCCTGATGCAGAGGTTCTCGGAGACGAGCCATTATTAAATGAAAAACCCCCAAATAAGGAAGGAAGATGATATGTGATGCTTCCCAGGGCGTGGCTCAGCTCTGAATGTGCCGGCGAGCCCAGCAGGAAAGGTTATCAGTTCTCAGTCCACCCCCGGGTGCAGCTGACCGCATCCTAAGTCCATCAATCGTCACCACACGGCCCCGTCCTCGGCAGCCCCAGCTCCTTCTGTGCCGGCCAAGCAGGGGTGCCCTGGGCTGTGGCCTCCCGCAGAGGAGGGGTCGGCTGGCCCTGGGAGCTGCGCATCGCTTCACACGTCCATCCTTGTGTGAGCGGCTCTCGCGGACCCGCTGGCGCCTTTCTTGTGCGCAGCAGGGGTGAGGCGGTGATGAGAAGCTTGTGGGCTTCAAAGAGCAGGCGGGCGGACAGGGCTGCCCTTTCCGCGGCTCCCTCCCAGCTCCCAGCTCCACGCAGGGCTGGTCCCCAGGCCGGGCAGAGCCTCTGAGCCCCCACGGGGCTGTAGACCCCAAGCCAAGGTCCCGGAGGCCCGGCCTCGGTCCTGGGGTCCCCCCTGGCTGCTGCTCTTTTCTCCCCCTAGAAAATCGCTCT
>NW_020174645.1:942653-968080 GCF_003031525.2 Neophocaena asiaeorientalis asiaeorientalis | reverse complement strand
TCAGGGGTCAGCAGAGAGCATTGCCTCTCACTGTCAGGACTCCACTTTTTAAGAAAGGAAGCCTGGGGCAAACAAGGCCTCGGACCGGCAGTGCCATCTTTTATTATTCTGAACTCAAAAGAATGGCACAGTTGCAATAAATGTGGCCAACCCAGAGCATCAGGACTTCTCCAGAAAAATAAAGGCATTTCCTCGGGAAACTAGGAAATCCACCTTGGGCCTAATGCGAGTCATTTGCCCTTTATAACGCAGAGGTTGCATTCTGTTACGGCTGCCTACCTGCACCTGGTGGAATGTCCTAGGCATGATTGCACTGCCTGTAAGGTCACCGCAGACTTGATCTTAAAAGTACTGCCTCCCGGTCAGTACTGAGTACTGAGTACTGAGCTCGGCCTGGTAGAATGCGCCTTCCTTCCTTCCTACGGGCGTGTCTGGGGGCTGCAGAAGGACCCCATGCAGAGGCTGTGGGTAGGCTGGAGGTCTTTTCTGGAAGCGAGCTCAGGCCAGGCTGAGGGGAACGGCGAGGGGGTGGGGGACTCCGTGAATCTACCCAGCCAGGCCAGCCCCGGTCTCCATGACTACAGAGAACGTTCTAGAAAAGCAAGGGCGATGTTCACCTCAGGGCAGGAGGCCTGGTGAGCAAGCCGCCCATCAAACTTCTCATGTTGTGGGTTCCACGTGAACAAGAGTGGAAATTCCCAGGAACCCCTCGGGGGTCTGTGACCTC
Organism: Neophocaena asiaeorientalis asiaeorientalis; assembly: GCF_003031525.2. Taxonomy (NCBI): domain Eukaryota; kingdom Metazoa; phylum Chordata; class Mammalia; order Artiodactyla; family Phocoenidae; genus Neophocaena; species Neophocaena asiaeorientalis. The sequence goes on along the minus strand of NW_020174645.1, from coordinate 967,353 downwards.
CAGCGCTGTGATGGGGGGAGCAGGGGCTTGGGCGTCCGGCAGAGATGGGTCCCCTCCCTACCAGCCTCCTAAGGTTTGTGTGCCTGTGTGTGTGTGCGTGTGTGTGTGTGTTGTTTGTTTGTTTTGAATCCTCCAGAAAACTGTGGTTTTCCAGGTAGCTTCAATTAAACCTCGGGCGCCTTACTTCAAGCACTTACACTGCTGACATTTCAAAGGCCTGATGCTCTGGCTTGGCTGCTGTTTGATTTTGCAGGATCCCTGATGAAGAGCATGGGTTTGGGACTGCAGTGAGTCCCCTACACACGAACCTACAAGTTGCGAACTATCAAAGATGCAGACCTGGGCTTCCCTGGTGGCGCAGTGGTTGAGAGTCCGCCTGCCGACGCAGGGGACACAGGTTCGTGCCCCGGTCCGGGAAGAGCCCACATGCCGCGGAGCGGCTGGGCCCGTGAGCCATGGCCGCTGAGCCTGCGCGTCCGGAGCCTGTGCTCCTCTACGGGAGAGGCCACAACAGTGAGAGGACCGCGTACCGTAGGAAAAAAAAAAGATGCAAACCTGCGTGCGCATGTCCAATCACGTAAGCTAGTTCACGTGTCTGGCGTACATGGTCACGTGCGGGCGTCCTCTGCAAGCGGTTGTGCTTTTGTGTCCTTTACTGTACAGACCACAGCAGTACAGCATCCTTATAGATAGACTTGAATCCAGCAAGGAACCAGCACCTGAGCCGTCCGCGTCAGGCGTGAGTGCAATTGCAGCTCGCCCTCCGTCTGCTATGGCTGAGGGTCCTTCAGCTCTGCCATCTCCCACCTCCTCTCCCTCCTCCAGTCAGTAACTCTTCCTGCCTGTTCACGCGATGCCAGCCCCCGTGTGCCAGCTGTTGTACGGTACTACTGTTCTCTTCAAGGTCCTGTACTGTAAGATCAAGAATGTTTTCTTTATTTTTTGTGTTTGTTTTGTATGTAGTATTTGTGTGAAAAGGATTGTAAACCTATTACAGCACAGTCCTGTAGACCCGATTGTGTTAGTTGGGTACCTAGGCTGACTTTGCTGGACTTACGAATGTGCTCTCGGGATGGAACTCGTTCGTCCGTAGGGGACTTGCTGTATTTCTGAACAGCAAACGAGATCCTCCAGGACCTTTAGACTCTGCAAGCCTGGCCTCACGGCTCCAGCGGGGGCCGAGGGGACGGACCCCTGCAGGGCAGGCCAGGCCAGGCCCACTCTCTTCTCCTGCCCCTTGGCCTAGACACCCAGGCCCTGCCCGAAATCTAGGACGTATCCCTTCAGGCACTAAGGGAGCAGGTCAGGAGCAGGTGCTTGCCGGTGGGAGATGCAGGAAAACTCCCCTTTCTAGCGGGCTGTTTGGGTTTAGGTTCTTGAGTCTGTGTGGTTCCCCCAGAAGATGTCCATGTCTTGATCCCTAGAACCTGTGTCTCTGGGGAAGAAGGCATTGCTGGTGTGGTGGGTCAGGGTTGGGGAGATTACCTGGGTCAGGTCACCAGGGGCATAAAGAGATGGGCAAGAAGGTGGGGAGAGGAGGTAGCTGTGATGCAGAAGCAAGAGATGAGAGTCATTCCAGGAGGGGTGGGCAGCCAAGGGATGCAGGTGGCGGCCTCCAGAGCTGCGAAAGGCGAGGGAAGATTCTCCCCCAGAGTAGCCTCTGGAGGGACGCACCTCCGCCCACACCTTGATTTTATTGTATGGTAGTTTTAAAAATTTTTATGGGAGTATAGTTATATATACAATGGAGTATAGTATATATTTACAATGCTGTGTTACTTTCAGGTGGACAGCAAAGTGAATCAGTTATACATACACATATATCCACTCTTTTTTCGATTCTTTCCACATATAGGTCATTACAGGTCATTACGTAGTTCCCTGTGCTATGCAGTAGGTCCTTATTAGTTACCTATTTTATATATAGTAGTGTGTGTATGTCAACCCCGATCTCCCAGTTTATCTCTCCCTGCCCCTTACCCCCTGGTAACCATAAGTTTGTTTTCTACGTCCATGACTCTATTTCTGTTTTATAGATAAGTTCGTTTGTACCCTATTTTTCAGATTTCACATGCAAGTAATATCATATATTTGTCTTTCTCTGTCTGACTTACTTCACTCAGTATGACAATCTCTAGGTCCATCCATGTTGCTGCAAATGGCCTTATTTCATTCTTTTTTATGGCTGAGTAATATTCCATGGTATATATATGTACCACATCTTATTTATCCTTTCATCCATCCATCGGTGGACATTTAGGTTGCTTCCATGTCCTGGCTATTGTAAATAGTGCTGCAATGAACACTGGGTGCATGTATCTTTTCGAATTATGGTTTTCTCCAGATATATGCCCAGGAGTGGGATTGCAAGATCATACAGTAGCTCTGTATTCAGTTTTTTAAGGAATCTCTGTACTGTTCTCCATAGTGGCTGCACCAACTTACATTCCCACCAACAGTGTGAGAGGGTTCCCTTTTCTCCACACCCTCTCCAGCACTTATTGTTTGTAGATTTTTTGATGATGGCCGTGCTGACCGGTGTGACACCTTAATTTTAGCCCGGCAAGACTTGTATCTGACTTTGGGCCCCCAGAGCTGTAAGACAGCAGAGTTGTGCTGTTGAAGCCTCCAGGCTTGTGGATGCTTGTCCGTCAGCCCGAGCAGACTGATGTAGACAAAGCCCCGTCCCACCCTGACCTTGACCCTGCTCAGTGACGGACAGCCCAGAGGGCCCTGCCCTCCTTCCGTGAGGGTCCACCTGGAAAGCAATTAGCAGATGCAGCCTCAGGGCTCTACAAGCAGGAATTCTTATCCATTCCCAAAGCAGACACAGCTTTGGACCCCAAGAAACCGGGATCCGGAGACGAGGGGTCTCCAGCAGGGCATCCAAGCCCATCTCTGCCACACTCAACCCCCCCAGCAAACCCACTTCGGGCTCACTCCCCACCCCCCCATCCAGTGGGCGGTCTTCTGGACGTGCTGCCCTCCAGCAGAACTAGTCAAGAAGATTACAGGGCAGGCCATGCAAGAGGATTCCTTGGTTTGTTGGGAGAAACCAGGGGAAAATCCCCTGGCCCCAGTTCCCCAAACTTTCCTTTGATTTTTTTTCTTTTTCTTTTTTTTCTTGTAAAGTGTCTTCATCACAGATTTCCGGATGCGTCGTCACTGGTGGCTCACACAACAAGTCCTGGCAAAAACAAAAGCCTTACTTCTCATTGGGCTGGAGGAAGTTTGAGCTATGCCCACCCCGCCACCCAGATGCATGAAGGAATAAACTCCCCCAGCCCAATTAACGAGCAGGGCCTGGGATGAAAGGAATTCCAGCCTCTTGACAAACTGTACTTCTCATTTTCACAGAAAAGTCACAAGATGGAACTTGCCGTCCGGTTGGCTTGGGGAGGGGGTTAGAAATGTGGGCGGCAGGAGGCTTACAACGGATGCGGGGCCTGGGGCATCCCTGCTGGGGTCCCGAGCTGCCCATCTTCGCTCTGTTACCTGCCCCGTGGGCTCCCGGCTCACACATCCAGCCCACTCCATGCAGCAAGGCGGCTGCAGGATGGCAGGGGCGACAGGTCTGTAGTTCTTTGCAAATTCGGTCACGTCATGTGTGAGGCGGGGCTGACACCACCACCAACTTGTGGGCTGTGAGCGGGTTCGAAGGGGCATCCACGTGGAATGCAGCATCGGGCAGGAGGGTGCTCTCGGGAATGGCAGTGCTGTTGGCATTTGTGTCGTGGTTCCTTACTCCCCATCGGGACCATCCCCCGCCATGCCGCCCTCCTGGACCAGGAAAACTAGCCCCCACACTCCCTCCTTGTAGAGTTCCCCGAGGCCCAGGGGAGAGCTGGCCACACAGCAGGTGCTCAAGAATGGTTCCTTTCTTTGATGCTGTCTGGCTGCTGGGGTTTCTTTTTTGATGTGGGATCTGCACTGCACGCCCCCGGGTGTGAGTGCAGGGGTGGGTGGCCGTCCCTGTTAGAGTCTACTTGCTGAAATGGGCTGGGGCCTGAAACTGTGCTCCTTACACACTCTGTCACACACACTCACACACTTACACATGCACTCACATGCTCACACGCTTGCACATCTTTTCACACAATCCCACATTCGTTCACAACAGGTACTCACATTCACACACTCACACACCCCCAACCCTTGTCTGCACACATGTACACTCTCCCGCTCACACCACTTAATGCTCACATACAGTATGCACACTCGCCCACACGCTCACACCCATCTTCGCAGGACCAGATGCCTGGCCTCTCCAGCTGTGCCCAGGGCCTGGCTGGGGGAGGGGCCATCCAGCTGGCTGTGGAACATTCCTCAAGACAGGAGGCCTGACCCAGGGAAATTCCATCCCCTCCAGGCCCGCTGACCCTGCCCTTCTTTCCCTGGAGGCCTGACCTCGTGCCAGGGACGCTGCCCACAGGCTGGGCCAGGGACACCATTCTTTCCCCGGGGGCCTGGGGACACATTTGCTGCCCACAGAACTGGCCCTTGCAGATGTGACACCCGGTCTGGAAAGCCAAGCACGGCCCCATGAGGCTTCCACGCCTGGCACGCCTGGGATTCCTCCCGTGCCCTTCCCAGCACCATGGGTCAGGTCCCAACTGGGAGCCCCAACAACTGCTTCTCACGGACGCTCCCGGAAAGTGCAGCCCATCCTTGCGGAGGCCCTAGTCATCCTCTCCACATGCACTGCTGACCTCTCCAGGGCCTTGATGGGAGTGTGTAAGCGGGGGCCTGCCCGGAACCCCCCAGCCCCACCTCACACTAGTCAGTGCACCTGGGGCCACAGCCGCTGGAGGCTGAACCGGGGTGAACCCCAGAGCCTGGTGACAAGCTGGTCACCCAAGGGCGGGTCCTGTAATTCTGCAGCTGCTCCTGAGGCTGAAAGACATTCCAAGGAGGGGGAGTCCGCCAGGCACCACGTGGCACATGCCGTTTCCCCAGCCTCGCTGGAGTTCCCATCAGATCCAGGGTCTGCAGGGGGCTGGGGACCAATTCTCTCAACAAGCCCTATGTGAGCCAGCTTCCTCGGGGCTGGGGTTGTTCAGAGGGGGGCAGTGACGGAAGGTGCACCAAGCGCTCCCCCAGCCCACAGCTATTTCTGAGCGGCCTCCTTAACAGTGATCTCCATGGAAACAGCCCAGATATCCATCAACGGATGAGTGGAGACACAAATGTGGCCCCTCCATACAATGGAATATTATCCAGCCCTATAAAGAGACAAAGTATTGCATGCTACAGCATGGTGTTCTTGAGTACTTAGCCTCAAAAACACTAGGCTAAGTGAAGGAAGCCAGATACCCAAAGTCACGTATTGTATGATTCTATTTATAGGAAATTGACCAGAAGAGGTAAATCCATTGAGACGGAAAGCAGAGTGTTTGTTACCAGGCTCTGGGAGGAGGGAGGGATGGGGGGTGATGACTAACAGATACTGGGTCTCCTTTTGGGCTGATGATAATGTTTGGAACTAGATAGAGGTGGTGTTTGCACAACACTGTAGATGTTCTAAATGCCACTGAATTGTACACTTTAAAATGATTTATTTGGTCACACGCATTTTACCTCGATTTTTAAAAAATGTGATCTCTGGTTTATAAAAGGCTAGTTAATATTTCAAAAGACACATGTGACAACCAGAAAGTCCCTTTGATCTGTGGCCCAAACGCTTAGAAGTCAGGAGCTCTGCCAATCATGGAAATTTCATACATAGCCAGGCATTGGTCTTACTTGGAAAATTGGACCAAACTGCTTGGCTATTAGCTTAGTTATGTGCTACATGCAAAGGGTCAGACACCTCTAACTCACAATTTCTGTTGAGTGGGGGAAATGAAGCCCCCAAGTCCTAAACTAGTATGTTAAGACAAAACCCCCTAGCCATGCTTTTCCAGTGGGCCCTTGGTGAGGGGCATCTATGTTCACCTCGTGATGCTGTCATGAATATTAAACTAAGGCTCAACAACAAATCTTCCATTTTTTAACAAAAGGTTCAACTCACATTGATTGTCAAGCATTAATGTCATCTGGGTCCAGTTCCACAGTGCCGATAGGAGAGACATACGTTACTTTCATACGATACACAATATTTCTGAAGAGTGTCACCTGCATTTCTTAAAGTGATGGTACAGTCACTAGTCTTAAGAAGCTTGCAAAGCTATCCAGGAGGTTGGACTGTGTGCATGAACAAAGAGATAATACAAAACAAAATAGTGCAAAACAAAGGAGATAATACCACAAAAATCATAAAATGCTCTAATAAAAATTATGCTGTCTATTTCCAATGTGGTCTTGGGAAGGCCAGTTCTAGATTACTGTCCCACGCTGAATTTAAAATGTCTACTGAAATGAAGATTAGCTAGTGGTTCTAAGGGAAAGATGAAAAGATTCCCACAGGCAATGGCATAATGTTGGAGTATGAGAGGATAGAAAATCCTAATAAAAGGAAGCGATAACATCAGGAAGCATAAATCCACTTTCTATTATTTCAGCCGTGTGGCTGACAGGGCCTTGGTGCTCCAGAGAGGAGTCAGGCCAGAGCCTCTGTGGTAGGAGAGCCAACTTCAGGGCATTAGGCCACCAGAGACCTCCCAGCCCCACATAATATCAATCAGCGAGAGCTCTCACAGGGATCTCCATCTCAATGCTAAGACCCAGCTCCACTCAACGACAAGCAAGTTCCAGTGCTGGACACCCGATGCCAAGCAACTAGCAAGACAGGAACACAACCCCACTCATTAGAAGAGAGGCTGCCTAAAATCATAATAAGTTCACAGACACCCCAAAACACACCACTGGACGTGGTCCTTCCCACCAGAAAGACAAGATCCAGCCTCATCCACCAGAACACAGGCACCAATTCCCCTCCACCAGGAAGCCTACACAACCCACTGAACCAACCTTACCCACTGGGAGCAGAAACCAAAAACAATGGGAACTACGAAACTGCAGTCTGTGATAAGGAGACCCCCCAAACACAGTAAGTTAAGCAAAATGAGAAGACAGAGAAACACACAGCAGTTGAAGGAACAAGGTAAAAACCCACCAGACCAAACAAATGAAGAAGAAATAGATAGTGTACCCAAAAAAGGGTTCAGAGTAATGATAGTAAAGATGACTGAAATCTTGGAAATAGAATGGAGAAAATACAAGAAATGTTTAACAAGGATCTAGAAGAACTAAGGAGAAAAAAACAATGATGAACAACACAAAAAATGAAAATAAAATTTCTCTAGAAGGAATCAGTAGCAGAATAACTGAAGCCAAACAACGGATAAGTGACCTGGAAGGTAAAATAGTGGAAATAACTATCACAGAGCAGAATAAAGAAAAAAGAATGAAAAGAATTGAGAACAGTCTCAGAGGCCTCTGGGACAACATTAAATGCACCAACATTCGAATTACAGGGGTCCCAGAAGAAGAAGAGAAAAATAAAGGGACTGAGAAAACATTTGAAGAGATTACAGTTGAAATTTCCCCTAATATGGAAAAGGAAATAGTCAAGTCCAGGAAGCACAGAGAGTCCCATACAGGATAAATCCAAGGAGAAACACACCAAGACATATTAATCAGACTATCAAAAATTAAATACACAGAAAAATATTAAAAGCAGCAAGGGAAAAGCAACAAATAACATACAAGGGAATCCCTATAAGGTTAACAGCTGATCTTTCAGCAGAAACTCTGCAAGCCAGAAGGGTGTGACAGGACATATTTAAAGTGACGAAAGAGAAAAACCTACAACCAAGACTACTCTACCCAGCAAGGATCTCATTCAGAGTTGATGGAGAAATTAAAATCTTTACAGACAAGCAAAAGCTAAGAGAATTCAGCACCACCAAGCCAGCTTTACAACAAAGGCTAAAGGAACTTCTCTAGGCGGGAAACACAAGAGAAGGAAAAGACCTACAATAACAAACCCAAAACAATTAAGAAAATGGTCATAGGAACATACATATCGATAATTACCTTAAATGTAAATGGATTAAATGCTCCAACCAAAAGACACAGACTGCCTGAATGGATACAAAAACAAGACCCGTATATGTGCTGTCTACCAGAGACCCACTACAGACCAAGGGACACATACAGACTGAAAATGAGGGAATGGAAAATGATATTCCATACAAATGGAGATCAAAAGAAAGCTGGAGTAGCAATTCTCATATCAGACAAAATAGACTTTAAAATAAAGACTATTATAAGAGACAAAGAAGGACACTACATAATGCTCAAGGAATCAATCCAAGAAGAAGATATAACAACTGTAAGTATTTATGCACCCAACATAGGAGCACCTCAATACATATGGCAAATACTAACAGCCATAAAAGGAGAAATCCACAGTAACACAATCATAGTAGGGGATTTTAATATCCCACTTTCACCAATGGACAGATCATCCAAAATGAAAATAAATAAGGAAACACAAGCTTTAAATGACACATTAAACAAGATGGGCTTAATGGATATTTATAGGACATTCCATCCAAAAACAACAGAATACATTTTCTTCTCAAGTGCTCACGGAGCACTCACCAGGATAGATCATATCTTGGGTCACAAATCAAGCCTTGATAAATTTAAGAAAATTGAAATCATATCAAGTATCTTTTCGCTATGAGGCTAAATATCAATTCCAGGAAAAAAAAACTGTAAAAAATACAAACACATGGAAGCTAAACAATACACGAAATAACCAAGAGATCATGAAGAAATCAAAGAGGAAATTTAAAAAATACCTAGGAACAAATGACAATGAAAACACGATGACCCAAAACCTATGGGATGCAGCAAAAGCAGTTCAAAGGGGGAATTTTATAGTAATACAACCCTACCTTAAGAAACAAGAGAAATCTCATATAAACAACCTAACCTTAAACCTAAAGCAATTAGAGAAAAAGAACAACAACCAAAAAAACCCCCAAAGTTAGCAGAAGGAAAGAAATCATAAAGATCATATCAGAAATAAATGAAGGAAATGATAGAAAAGATCAATAAAACTAAAAGCTGCTTCTTTGAGAAGATAAACAAAATTGATAAACCATTATCCAGACTCATCAGGGAAAAAAAGGGAGAACACTCAAATCAATAGATTTAGAAATAAAAAAGGAGAAGTAATAACTGAAAACTGGACAGCTATATGTGAAAGAATGAAATTAGAACACACCTTAACACCGTATACAAAAACAGACTCAAAATGGATTAAAGACCTAAATGTAAGGCCAGACACTATAAAACGCTTAGAGGGAAACATATCCAGAAGACTCTATGACATAAATCACAGCAAGATCCTTTCTGACCCATCTTCTGGAGAAAGGGAAATAGAAACAAAAATAAACACATGGGACCTAATGAAACTTAAAAGCTTTTGCACAGCAAAGGAAACCATGAACAAGACCAAAAGACAACCCTCAGAATGGGAGAAAATATTTGCAAATGAAACAACTGACAAAGGATTAATTTCCAAAATATACAAGCAGCCCATGCAGCTCAATAACAAAAAAACAAACAACCCAATCCAGAAATGGGCAGAAGATCTAAATAGACATTTTTCCGAAGATATACACATTGCCAACAAACACATGAAAAGAATCTCAACATCACTAATCATTAGAGAAATGCAAATCAAAAGTACAATAAGGTACCACCTTATACTGGTCAGAATGGCCATCATCAAAAAGTCTACAAACAATAACTGCTGGACATGGTGTGGAGAAAGGGAACCCTCTTGCACTGTTGGTGGGAATGTAAATTGATACAGCCACTATGGAGAACAGTGTGGAGGTTCCTTAAAAAACTACAAATAGAACTACCATACGACCCAGCAATCCCACTACTGGGCATATACCCTGGGAAACCATAATTCAAAAAGAATCATGTACCACAATGTTCACTGCAGCTCTATTTACAATAGCCAGGACATGGAAGCAACCTAAGTGTCCATCGACAGACGAATGGATAAAGAAGATGTGGCACATATAGACAATGGAATATTACTCAGCCATAAAAAGAAACGAAATTGAGTTATTTGTAGTGAGGTGGATTGATCTGCAGTCTGTCATACAGAGTGAAGTAAGTCAAAAAGAGAAAAGGAAATACCGTATGCTAACACATATATATGGAATCTAAAAAGAAAAAAATGTTCTGAAGAACCTAGGGCAAGACAGGAATAAAGACGCAGACGTAGAGAATGGACTTGAGGACACGGGGAGGGGGAAGGGGAAGCTGGGACAAAGTGAGAGAGTGGCATGGACATATATACACTACCAAACATAAAATAGATAGCTAGTGGGAAGCAGCCGCATAGCACAGGGAGATCAGCTCGGTGCTTTGTGACCACCTAGAGGGGTGGGATAGGGAGGGTGGGAGGGAGACGCAAGAGGGAGGAGATATGGGGATATATGTATATGTATATGTATAGCTGATTCACTTTGTTATAAAGCAGAAACTAACACAACATTGTAAAGCAATTATACTCCAATAAAGTTGTTTAAAAAATAAAATAAAATAAAATGTCTCCTGAAAGTAGAAAAGGGAGGGTGGAGGGTGGAGGAAGAAATTTTGGACAGAGACCAGGAGCAGGCCTCTGAAAAGACACAACAAAGGGGAGGATTTTTTTTTTTTTTTTGCCGTACGCGGGCCTCTCACTGTTGCGGCCCCTCCCGTTGCGGAGCACAGGCTCCGGACGCGCAGGCTCAGCGGCCATGGCTCACGGGCCCAGCCGCTCCGCAGCATATGGGATCCTCCCGGACCGGGGCACGAACCCGTGTCCCCTGCATTGGCAGGCGGACTCTCAACCACTGCGCCACCAGGGAAGCCCCAAAGGGGAGGATTTGAAGGCTCTCAGGAAGGCTGTAAAACTGTGCACCCTGCAGACCTGGCTGAGGTTATGAAATGCCCTCTGGGCAGAAAGGACCCTAGACTGAGAACTTGCCAGCCTTAACCAGGAGGGAATAGTTAGAGCAGCATGGATAAGAAAGACACATAGGAAAAAGCAAAAAAAAAAAAGTCATCTTCATCACCATCATCACTATCACCACCATCGTCACCACCCTCACCATCAGCGTCATCACCATTAACATCAGCATCGCCAGCAACGTCAGCATTTCCTGAGCACTTGCTTGGTTCCAGACACTGCAAAAATGCTCCACGTGCATTATTTCATTTAATCCTCCCAACAGCCTTATGTTGTAGTTCTACAATGACCCCATTTAACAGATGAGAAAACTGAGGCTCAGGGAAGCTAACAACTTGCCCAAGATCAGACACTGGGAGTGGCGGGATCAGGATTTGGTAGAAGCTGGGTGTTGTAACCACATGTAGCCACTGTAAGTGTTGAATGATCAAGCCCCGTGCAAGGGAAGCTGGGGTTGTGTCCATGCCTCCTGGCAGGGGGTATGTTTTGCTGGGGATAATTACCATATGTGATTCTGCCAGCTCACTGCATTTTACTAATTCTAAGACACGTGTTTTTCATATATTAACATCTTTGAAGTTGGGATGGTATGTCATAGCTTGGTCTTAGATGACCTATAATAATGGAATCACTGGTGTCTTCAACTCAATGAAAAGTGAGGGCTTAAGTTCCCAGAAGGAATGTTTCGTTTTTATGGCAGACGCTGATTGTGTTGTTGTTACCATTAGAGTTAAACATGAAAAAGAAAAAGCAACTCCTCGATTAGATGTATATGTAAACGATCTGTTGTTGTGTAACAAGTAATCACAGAAGTTAGCAGCTTACAACAACCTTTGTGTTTTACCTTGCAATTTTGTGGGACCAGAATTCCACAGGGCTCATCTGGGTGACTTTCTCTTCCACTCGGCACGGACAGAGTTTCCTCGGAGGTATTTACCTATGGGAAGGGCTGTTCCTGAGGGCCCAAATGACGTCACTCACTCCTGGACAGGGTTGGCTGTAAGGCTCAGCTAAGCTAGCAGCATTGACCAGAGCACTGCCTGTGGCCTCTCTAACATGTCGGCCTCAAAGTAGAAGGGCATCTTCCATGGTGGCTGAAAGCATATGTTCCGAGACCCCAAGGCAGAGCTGCAAGGCTTTGGATGGAGTAGCCTTGGAAGGCATGTGGCATCTCTCTGATTCCGCGTGGGAGAGACGTTCATGAGGGCGCGGGTGTTGGGAGGTGAGGATTGGACGCCATCTTGGAAGCTGGCTCCCAACCCAGGCATGAATAAGGCCTCCTTCACCATCCACTCGATTCACTCGATGGCTGTTATCGGACACCTACTATCTGTCAGCCACTGTCCTCAGCAACAAATAAACAAGAGGCGCACGGTTCTGTTCTCACAGCAGTGACCCTGCAACAGGAGGTGGGGGGGGAGAAGAGGCAGAAATATAGCAAGTAAAACATCAATAGGCTAGTTGGGAGTAGTGACCCCCATTTTAAAGAAGGACCTAGAGGGAGTTCCCTGGCAGTCCACTGATTAGGACTCCACATTCTCACTGGCGTGGTCCGGGTTCAATCTCTGGCTGGGGAACTCAGGTCCCACAAGCCATGTGGTGCAGCCTGAAAGAGACAGAAAGACCTAGATAAAGCATGGAAATATGGTTGATCTGAATGATGAACAGGAAGTGATTCTCTGGGGGAAGAGCATTTGGGGTGAAGGGAACAGCATGTGCAAAGGCTGTAGGGTAGAATGGAGCTCAGGTTCTCAAGGGACAGAGGACAGGCCTGTGAGGGGTGGCATGTGGGGAGATGGGGTGAGCAGCTAAAAGAGCTTAAGAGGTAGGGAGGCCAGACCGGGGCGGGAGGGCGTTGGAGACCACGATAGACGGTGTGGGCTTTATTCCAAGTGGGACTGAGACAAGGACTTGCCCCAAGGCAGGAGTCACTGGGTAGCTGGGTTTTGTGTGGCTTGCAACTAGCTGGGTACAAGCAGGGGTGAGGTGATTCAGCAAGACCAGCCTGCCCTTAGCACAACCACAACACAGGGGAGGCGCGTCTGCTGCACCTACACACCTCCCAGGCCCTCCCTGACGCCTCAGGCGGCTCCCTCCTGGGGCTTGCCACTCCTGCCCACACGTGGGTCATGCATCTCACAGCCATACCAGGAAACCACGTGCAGGGCTTGGCCAGCCAGACAGGGAGAAAAAGGTGCTGATTGAAGTTGATGACAAGAAAGCCTCACCCAAGAGAAGGCTCTAAGGCTCAGCCTGGGAAGGATTCCTCCAGTCTCTCTGTGTTATTTTGCACGTGTCTTTCGAAAAATCAAAGAAGGAGAAAAGCGACTCTTGTTTTGGCTGTCAGCGAGGAGCCCCAGGGTTGCACATAAGTACAGGGGAAGCAGTTCAGTTTTTAGAGTTCTAAACACATCAGACCTTCAATCGTGGGACATCTGAACCTGTTGTTTCACCAAGCTTTCTTGATTTGATTTGATTTTTTTACTTTTTCATAACCCCTTTAGTCCTCCCCAAAGAGTGCAGTATACAATCGGTGCATAATAAATGCTTGAATAATAATTGTGTTAGGCAGAACAATGTCCTCCCCGCCCCACACTCCTGAAAGATATCCGCATCCTAAACCTTGGAAGCGGTGGCTGTGTTACCTTCCAGGGTAAGAGGGACTCAGCAGATGTGATTAAAGTTAAGGATCTTGAGGGGAAATTGTCCTGGACTATTCAGGTGGGTCCAATCTAATCATATGGATACTTAAAAATGAAGACCCTTTTCCAGCTGTGATCACAGAGACGTGATGACAGAAGAAGTGTCAGAGAGGTGAGACATCAATGACTTTGAAGATGGAGGAAGGGGCTGTGCGCCAAGGAATGCGGGAGTCTCTAGGAGCTGGAAAAGGGAAGGAATGGATTCTCCCCCTAGAACGTCCAGAAGGAACACAGCTCTACCAACACCTTGATTTTAGTCCAGTGAAACGCATTTTGGACTTCTGACCTTCAGAGCTATAAGAGAATAAAAATTGGGGCTGTTTTAAGCCACTAAATTTGTGGTAATTTGTTAGGGCAGCCATAGAATCTTTTCCAGGAATTCTAACTCACACCTCTTTCTTCTGTTCTGTGGCAAGATGCACCTTCTCTTGGAAGGTATATTCTACTATTTTTGAGATGGGATAGGTTTTAGCCAGGACTTTTTCACTTACGAGCCCCTGAGACCCAACTCAAAATGGCTTAAGAAACAAAAAAAAGGAGTGTATTGACTCATTTAAATGGAAAGTTAAGAGTCTGAGGCATGGTTAGATTTAAATGCTATCATCAAGAAGATTTGGTGGTATATTTCTACAATGGAATATTACTCAGCCATAAAAAGGAATGAAAGAATGCCATTTGCAGCAACATATGGGTGGACCTAGAGATGATCATACTAAGTGAAGTACGTCGGACAAAGAAAGACAAATATCATATGATATTGCTTCTATGTGGAATCTAAAAACAAATGATACAAATGAACTTATTTACAAACCAGAAACAGACTCATAGACGTAGAAAACAAACGTATGGTTACGAAAAGGGAAAGGTGCAGGGAAGGGATAAGTTAGAACGTTGGGATTAACATATATACACTAATGTATATAAAACAGATAATCAGCAAGGACCTACTGTATAGTACAGGAACAATATTTTGGAATAATCTATAAGGGAAAAGAATCTGAAAAAATATATACGTATATGCATAACTGAATCACTTTGCTGTACACCTGAAACTCACACAGCACTGTCAATCAACTCTACTCCAATAAGTAAATGAATAAGCAAATCTCCCAGCCCTGCCCTCTTCCACACGTCCTCACTCTCAGCGTGTAGTTTCCCCACAGCATCCCTAACTTAGAGTCCCCAGCTGACAACCTCTCTGCTTCAAGACCAGTGGAAACAAAACATTCTCTCTCTCACCTGTGTGAACAGAAGTTCTCAGCTTGATGGTTACTGGCCAGGATTGGGTCACATGACTATCCCTGAACCAATCAAACGGCCAAAGAGATACAGTGCTCTGATTGGCCAGGTGTGATACCCACAAGCATCCCAGCAGACAGCGAATGATGGAGGTTGTAAATAAGGAGAGAGGGTTCCTCAAAATTTCGGAGACTGTTACCCAAAGATGGAGAAATGGATGCTGAGTGTCAAAACAATGTCCACTACAGGAATACTGGGCATTCACTGGTTTACTAGAAAACCAACTGGTTCAGCACTGTGGCCCCTTCCATGAAACAGTGTTTGGGGGATATTGGGGCACCGTTTGCAGAAACCATCCTTTCAGTGAACCCTCAGATCCACCCTTCCCGGTCACTCCAGCAAGAGACGAGGACACTGTCATGGACGCTTTATTCCCATGTGAAAGTTTACCTCTGGGTCTGGTCACGGGCACTTAACCTTGGGTCTTTTCCAGTTTCTCTACAGTTTCCCATCCTGCAGCTGCCCTCCTGGAATCCCTTCTGGTTGTCTTCTGTCATGCTGGGACTAGGAATATTCACTCGTGTTTGTTTTCACAGAGTTTTCAAACTTGAGTCTTGGCCTTAAACCAGGGAAATAAGAAGCTTTTTCCATCCGCCCACCACCATCCCAAACTGGCTTCCGGAAAAGCCCTGGGAACATTGTGGGCAGGAATTCTGATGAGCCAGAGAGAAGGGTATCCCAGTTGAAGCTTCCAAACAAGCTAGGCTTCCTTGCCAGCCCTTAGCACCTGCCCGCCGTGGTTGGGCTCCATGTCTATTGCCCAGGAGAAATCCTGCTTTCCTGTGAGTGGCGATTTATCCTCTCCCAGCTACCCTGGTACCTTGTCAGATGCTCAGCAATGGCTCCAAATGTGGAGATCCCATGGGAACATAGAGCCCAGGGCCCGGGCCTCTCCTCTTTCCCACAAGTCTCTGTGATGCCAACCCCACCTTCAAGGTCCGACACTGCAGCTCTGAAGGCCAAAGTACATTCACCCCAGGATGTCAGTCCTTCAGTGCAGCAACAGAGAGCGAGTCACAGCTAATTCTGCTTCGGCCACGCTCAATTGGCAGAGCCAGACCAAAATATTTTGGGCTAATTCATTTGGCGAGAGCATCAAAGCCCAGAGAAGATTGAGTCCAAGTTTTCTCCTCTTTTAAAAATAAAATAAAACAGAGACAAAAACAAATCCTGGCATGAAGAGTAGCGAAACTCTGATTACCTTTCATCTTCTGTGTTTGCTAGAACAGAGGTGCCATGAGGGTGTGACTCCTGTCTGGTTTTCCTCGCCAGCATACCCCCTGCACCGAACATCATCCCTGGCACACAGTAGGTGCTCAAGAAGTGTTCGCTGGATGGAGTGCTGGTTACTATTGCTAGATAAGAAACCACTTGAAACTTAACAGTGGAAGACAACCGTGTGACTATACCCATGAGTCTGTGGGTTAAGAATTTGGATAGGGCACAACAGGGATGGCTTGTCTTTGCTCTGCAGCATCTGAGGTCTCAGCTTTGAAGACCCAAGTTTGGGGGTGACTCGATGGCTTGGAGCCTGGAGTCACCTGGAGGTCTCTTCACTCACGTACTTGGCATTTGCTTTCCGTCGGTTGGGACTTGGCTGGGCTGCCAGACACAACACCTACATGGGCCTCTCCATGTGGTCTTAACACATGGGTAGCTTGGTCTTCCTCACAGCATGGCAGCGTCTTCAAAAGAACCAGGAGGAAGTAGTGTAACCTTTTGTGACTTATTCTCAGAAGTCTGGTAGCATCACTTCTGTAGTCACCAGCCTGCTCAAATTCTAGGGGAAGGAACATAGATTTCTCCTCCTGATGTGAGAGTTGGGGTCAACGTCACACGTGAGAAGAGCATGTGAGATGGACGGTGACGTTGCAGCCATTTTGTGACATATGGTCTGCCACAGACGGTGAATGGGTGAGACTCCGATAGGCTAGTCAGTCAAGGTATCTTTGCAGTGACATGCTCCACCCCATTCCAGGTGTTTTAAAGTAGTCGTAGGCACCATAAAATAGCCTTAAACACCACTAAAAGTGGACAGATTGAGCTCAGATTCAGAGTTGGATTAAAAGCATCTTCCTGGAGAAAACAGCATATCAACCTGGGTGGTAACAGTGCTTGGGTTAAAAGTGAAGCCAGACCCATGTCCACATCCCAGTCATGATATTGTGCTGTAGTTTTGTCAGATGTTATCATTATGGAGGAGACTGGGTAAAGATACACCAGCTATCTCTGTGTTATTTTTTATGACGCTCCAATTATTTCAACAAAAATTTCAGTTAGAAGAATGTAAAGCCAGGCTCTTGGGATTCAAATTCCGATTCTCTCACTAATCAGCTGGGTCCATGCACACCCACAACTTAATATATCTGTGCCTAGTTTCTCACCTGTAAGATGGGGCCAACAACAGTAGAGACTCCCCGTAATAGGATAAAATGCCTTCCTATTGGATCCACAGGCATTCAAGACAACATAAGTATTCTGAACGATTGGAAAGAGAAAGCTAATGACTACCCCAGAAAGATCACCACGCCAGCATTTTCGCCCCAGAGACCTGCTGGACAGTTGTCTGTTCGCTGACTGACGTTGGCTGCAGGCGTTGCCTGGGACATCAGTAAAAAGAGCCAGGGCGAAAAAAACAGAGCAAGTGTTTAAAATACCTGGTCATTGGCCGAGGAGTCAAGACACACACGACCCCAAAGAACGACTTGACCGAGAACCTGTGTGCTGACCGTTTCCCAGACGCTGAAAGGCCTGTGCACGGAAAAGGGAAAATCCAAGCTCAGAATCTGGAGGGTCACGCCCTGCACCAAGCTCCGTGGCTCTGGTCTCATATTTAGTTCTTCGAACAGCCTATAAAACACTATGATGATAGATTGATAGATTAGCTCGTGAAGGCTCAGAGAGGCTGCCATTTGCCTAAGGCCACACAGCTCAGAAGTGGAGCAAACCACGGCTGGAAGCCAGTTGGCTGTCTCCGAAGTCTGTTTTCTTCTGCTACTCCTTCCCCTAGGCCTGCTGCCAGAATCAGAGACAATCCCCTCGGCACTCTGCACACCACGCTCCGCCCCGCTCCCGAGGGGCCTTGTTGTTAACTCCCGTGCCTGCATTTTTGCCCACAGACGTGCTCACGTGGGAGCGTCTCCCCCTGCCAGGTGCAGCAACGTAAGCAATGCTGTGACTGACGGCAGCAGAGCTCCTCCAGCCCCACCCCCAGAGCTCCGCCGGGGCCAGCTGTGCCTGACCGTCGCACACGTGCCGGTGAGGGCGACCCCAGAAAAGCAGCCAGGAGGGCTCTGCAGCTAGACCACGTGTATTTAAATCCCAGCGGGACGGCCGTGGCCTCAGCTTCTCCATCTGTAAAGCAGGCATCACAAGAATGCCAACATCACGGGACCCTTTGGAGGATCAAATGAGGTGATACCTGCACAGAACTTTGGGCTCCCCAGAGAGACATCTAGATAAAGTGAGCAAAAGAAAGGGACCAAAAGCATCAAATTCAATGGCACGTCTTCCCTGCACCTTCCTGGACTGTCCACCTTATGCGGGGAGGGGATTCTAAAGCCTTTTCAGGACCCTCCCAAACAAAAGTGGAGGAGTATGTTCTCAGATCCCATCTGCACCCTCTCCACCCTGCTGGGCATCAAAGCAAGCTTCACGTCCGGGCTCCCTTGCCATCTGGCTTAGGGTAGATTCAAACAGAGGGAGACTGACCAAGGTAGGCAGAAGCGGGGAGCACGGCCAGAGGAGGCAGCGTCTCGCCCCCGCTCCCTCTGCTCTGGTACATGTGGCTTTTCCTCCATGGCTCCAGCCCCCACTGAGGGTCCCTCCTCCTGGGTCCCGCTCCTGCTGGTGCAAGCCCCGCCCTCCGGTTTAGCTCCGGTTGGCTTCCCAGGTCAGGCGACACCGTCTTCTCCTGCTGTCCCTGCGGCCCACGCGGGCGGTGGCTCTCTGCCCCTGCTGCTCTCTGGGCGCTGACATGCCCCGTTGGGAAGCTGCAGGATCCTGTGGGGCAGGGATGGAATTTGAAGCCAGGCATCTGTGTGAAGGCAAGACCTGCAGGTCTTGGACAACAGCATCCCTGACCCAACGAGCCTCTGCCCCGCAAACCCCAGATACTCTTGGTAGTGGGTTGAACGGTGTCTCGCCCAAATGCATGTTCACTCCAGAAGGTGACCTCATTTGGAATAAGGGTCTCTGCAGACGTCATGAAGGTAAGGACCGAATGAGATCACACTGGATCAGGGTGGGCCCTCCATTCAATGATGGGTGTCCTTAAAGAAGAGGACAAACAGAGACACGTGATGACAAAGGTAGAGACCGGGATGAAGATTCTACCAGCCCAGGAACGCCAAGGACCGCCGGCCACCCCAGGAGTTGGGGAAACAAGGGACAGACGCCCCCAGAGGCTCCACGAGGAGCCAGCCCTTCTGACACCTCGGTTTCAGACGTCTGGCCTCCAGATCCGTGACACCCACAGGCCCTTCATCTGGGATTCGACTCCACTGGCCGCTCCCCCAACTGGGCGCCCCTGGGAGGTGGGTTCTCCACGAGGCCCAGGTACAAAGTGCACAGTTGCCCTTTAAATACATTAAAAGAGATCCTGTGAAGAGTAAAAGAAAATAAACCCGATGAACAAGATAAGACTTCAACTTGGACTTGAAAGATGGGGGAAGAACAAGACGAAGCCGGGCCCCGGGCAGAATCCACGCAGCTCAGCTCCCGCTGCCTCAGGCCATTAAACCACCAGCGATCCCGGGAAAACAGCTCAGCGAGGCAGGCCCCTCCCGTGTGGACGTCTGGGGCCTGTGCCTGCCCAGGCCCAGCTGTCCCCGTGGCAACGGCAGACACTGGTCAGGGCAGGCAGAGCTGTGGCCCACCGGCAACCCCAGGGCTGAACACACTCACATTGAGGGCTGATGGGGGACGGGCTGGGGTGGCAGGGGTGTGTGTGTGTGTGTCTGTGGGCATGTGTGTGTGCATGGGTATGTGTGAGCGTGCGTGCACGTGTCCATGTGTGTGAATATGTGTGTGTCCATGCACGCGTGTGTATACATGTGTGATGTGTGCACACGTGCATGTTTGTGTGTGTCAGTGTGTGTGTGTGTGTGTATGGGAGGGTCTGTTCCTTCCATCCAGTGGCTCTGCCATCCCCTGGGGCTCTGAGACCCCCGCTGGGTCCTCCATGCCTGGCTCACAGATAAAGAAAGAGAGACGACATCCAGCAGAACTGGAGAGTTTGCAGGGGCCGCCCTGGAAACATGACGTCACCTCCTTCCAATGCCATTGGCCACACTGGGTCATGTGGCCACGTTCAACTACAAGGGGACCAAGAAAGGTCCCATTCTGCATCCCGAGAGGAAGGGGAACGGGCCTGGGGATCACACGGCACTGCCTCCCCGCCCAGCTCTGACGTCTGCATTCTCAGTGCGTGTTTCATGTGGGGACAGCCTCCTGCCCTCCCTTATCCCACCCCTCTAGGTGGTCACAAAGCACTGAGCTGATCTCCCTGTGCTATGCAGCTGCTTCCCACCAGCTATCTATTTTACATTTGGTAGTGTATATATGACCATGCCACTGTCTCACTTTGTCCCAGCTTACCCTTCCTCCTCCCCGTGTCCCCAAGCCCATTCTCCACATCTGCGTCTTTATATGTTACAGTCTTGAAGCAGGATTTCTTCCTCAGGAAACCTCAACGTTTGCTCTTAAGGCTGTCAGCTAATTGGATAAGGACCACCCACATCCCGAAGGATAATTTCCCGAACTTAAAGTCACCCGATTGTGGATGCTGACTACAGCCATGAAATGCCTTCACAGCAACACCGCAAGATTAGGGTTTGATGAAACTGCCTCACCAAGTAGACACATAAACCTGACCATCACATGCTGCGGTTTTCAGATGAGAAGTTAGAGGCTCAGAGAAGTCACCACCCTGCCCAAGGTCACAGAGCTAGTGATCAGTGGAGCAGACTGGGCGGCCACGTCTTTGGATCTCCGTTGCCTGTGCTTTAAAACCAGCAAAGTGTCAACCACTTCAACTTCTTTATTGTTTTGGCCACGCCGCGTGGCATGAGGGATCCTAGTTCCCCGACCAGGGATGGAACCTGCGCCCCCTGCAGTGGAAGCGCGGAGTCCCAACCACTGGAGCGCCGGGGATGTCCCTCAACCACCTCAACTTCTGTTGACCTGAGTCGCAGGCGTGGGCCACAAGGGGGACCCCAATCTTGAGCGGGACCTAGGAAGGCAGAGCATCCACCATCAAGCACGCCCTGCTGCCAAGAACTCTGTCCTCCTGCCTGAGAAGTTTTTCCGTGCAAGGGGATGGATGGGATGGTGACCCCTAGGAGATCCCAGCGGTACCCCAGCCCTATCCTAGCTTTGCAGACCACCCAGAAATTTCTCCACTGCCTCTTCTCCTGAGCCCTCCTGCCACACCTAACCCAGCCCAGGCTAATGGAGAAGTTTCCAGCAAAATACCATCTCATAATCCTTTTAAGAGGGGCCCTCGCAGAAGTAGGCATGCAACAACACTTAGCTCTCAAAAGCAATCTAAGAGGAAAAGCATCTGTCCCTACATATTCCACAGACCCTCCCGCGGGGTCCCAGGGACTGTCATATTGTTTCCAGTTGTGTTTATGGTAAACTCAGGGCCATAAAATGCCTTTGTCGTCCTCGTAAGAGACAGAAGGAGTCTTAGGAGATAAATTTTCATTCCAAAACTTTGAGGTGCATTTTCCAGGTGGTGGATTGAAACAGAAAAACATGAAGTGGCTCAGGACAGACCATTTTCCCCTCCAAGCCAGAGATTAAAAATTGAAAAGCATTAGGTTAAGATGGAAAGGAAAAGAGATATTTTGCAAATTGAGTGTATACAGCCCGAGGAAAGGGCTGGGGGTTGAGCCCACGGAATGTTGAAAACTCTCCAAACACAGGCAAGAGGGGTGGGTCAGAAAGGCTGATGTGCAGATTCTGGGTTGCAAAGAATATAGCAGAGGCCCTCCTAACTGTCAAAGGGAGATGGAGGTGTTTTTGAGGGGCCGGCTACCAGCCCCGGGGGTAGCTGCCTTGGGGCTCTGGGCATCACTTGGCTCCGTGCCCTTGGGTCAGCGTCTCCACCACTCTGGTGTTACCTCATCTCACCCCTGGAAACCTGTCCATCCAGATAGGGGACTGGGATGGCGTGGGGCTCGAGCCCTCCCACATTCTCAGCACAACCCCAAAACTGGGTGAACAGCCAGCTTGCACTCTGCACGGGGAACAGAAACCAGAACCAAGCTTGCCTCGTGTGCACCCCACACCAGAACCCAAAAGTCAACCTCCTGTTGGCCCAGAGCCCCAATCACCAAGCGTTTCAGGGAGAACAAAACCACAGCTAGGTTGAGTTTTCTAAAATGGTGTAAATATGGTACTGAAGATAAAATGTTACATTGAGAAGTAAAAAACTGGAAATGATCTTAACGTCCAATACCGGGGGGGAATTCATGAAACATTGTGACACAATGGAGTGTGGACTGGCCATCACAGTGATCTTTTAAAGGGATATTTCAAGATAGGGAAAGATTCTCGTGGTATCTTATTGAGTGAACAATAAGGCACGTTATGAAAAGCAGGTACAGTAAGATTGCACTTACAGAATCATACATAATTGCGGTAGGCAGCCTTTCCAAAAAAAACACCCCACACCAAAAAAGACTGCAAGGCTCTGCATGAAACAACAAAAGCATGGGGGCCTCCAGGGGGTGGATTCCGGTTTTGACTTTAATCTTTTTGCCTGTGTTTTATGTTTTACACACTTTATCTACGAACATGTGCTCATTCTGTGATCAGAAAGTAAGTTTTTATTATTATTTTTAAGACAGCTTTGTAAAAGGGATTTCTGGGAAGGATCAAATTTCAGAGGACAGCGTGGTTGGGACCGGTTTCATGATAGCTCTGTTAGTGACGCCCGGCCCCCTCCCAAGGGCACGGCCAAGGCCACCCGTGGTCTGGATTCCTGCCAACATCATCAGAACCTCATCCTGTCACCCCACGGCTCTGCCTACCACCCCTCCTTCCTGTGACATCAGCACCACCGGGCAGGCAAGGCCGAGGACACAGTGGTTGAGTGACAGGGGAAGGGTCGTATCTGTGTCTTTGCTGGCACTTGTGGACCCAGTGGACCAATGAGGGCCCAAAGCCCTGAGTCCCAGAGGTGGACCAAGCCATTCAGGGCGCCCCTGCTGCCGTGGGTTCTCAGCCACACAGCCGAGGGGGTCATCGGCTTCCACAGCTACATCATGCAAACCGTCCGTGTTCTTCTTCTTAACCTGTAACAGCTCAGAAGTCACACTCCGACTAGCCCCTTCGAGGGCTCTTTCCTCCCACCCAGCACCACGTGAATGATGAAGGTCACAGGCTCTGAGGCAGTGGGCACAGGCTCTGCCCCGTGGCTCTCGGTGACCTCGAGCAGGTTGCTTAACCTCCCCGGCCTCAGTTTTCAGGGCTGTAAAATGGGGATAGTAATGTCTGATCTACCTCTGGCACTGGTGGCGAGGATTAGAGGATGTAAAAACACAAAGGAAGTGCTGGGGCAGTGTTGATATTATCAAAACTGAGGATGATTTCCACATAGAGCTGGCCAAGAGTTCTTCACACCATCTGTCCATCCATCCAAGCTCTGGCCTGGGCACCACAGAAAGGGGAAAAGATACTGAGAGAGCAAGGAAATTCTTGTCTCCAAGTAGGAAACGTCTTCAGAGGTCCGAGTCAGAGAGAACAGGACAGCGCTGGCCACACTCAACAGCGTGACCCTGGTTGGAGGAGAGATGAGGGGGAGGGGACAGTCAGCCAAGGCTGGCAGGACCGGGTGGAGCGGTGTCACCGATGAGACAGCAACGTCTCCGTGCTGGTGTCTGAGGACAGACATTTTTTTGGTTTTGTTTTTTTGTTTTATGCTTTTTTTTTTAACATCTTTATTGGAGTATAATTGCTTTACAATGGTGTGTTAGTTTCTGCTTTATAACAAAGTTTAGCAGTTATACATATACATATGTTCCCATATCTCTTCCCTCTTGCGTCTCCCTCCTTCCCACCCTATTCCACGCCTCTATGTGGTCAAAAAGCACTTCTTTTTCATTTATTTCTGATCTAATCTTGATGCCTTCTTTCCTTCTGCTAACTTTGGGGTTTTTTTGTTCTTCTTTCTCTAATTGCTTTAGGTGTAAGCTTAGGTTGTTTATTTGAGATGTTTCTTGTTTCATAAGGTAGAATTGTATCGCTATATACTTCCCTCTTAGAACTGCTTTTGCTGCATCTCATAGGTTTTATGTTGTTGTGTGTTCATTGTCATTTGTTTCTATGTATTTTTTGATTTCCTCTTTGATTCCTTCAGTGATCTCTTGGTTATTACGTAGTGTATTGTTTAGCCTCCATGTGTTTGTATTTTTTCCAGATTTTTTCCTGTAATTGATATCTAGTCTCATAGCATTGTGGTCTGAAAAGATACTTGATACGATTTCAATTTTCTTAAATTTACCAAGGCTTGATTTGTGACCCAAGTTATGATCTATCCTGGAGAATGTTCCATGAGTACTTGAGAAGAACGTGTATTCTGTTGTTTTTGGATGGAATGTCCTATAAAATCAATTAAGTCCATCTTGTTTAATGTGTCATTTAAATCTTGTGTTTCCTTACTTATTTTCATCTTGGATGATCTGTCCATTGGTGAATGTGGGGTGTTAAAGTCCCCTACTATTATTGTGTTACTGTCGATTTCCCCTTTTATGGCTGTTAGCAT
>NW_020174645.1:941766-942638 GCF_003031525.2 Neophocaena asiaeorientalis asiaeorientalis | reverse complement strand
TTATGTATTGAGGTGCTCCTATGTTGGGTGCATAAATATTTACAATTGTTATATCTTCTTCTTGGATTGATTCCTTGATCATTATGTAGTGTCCTTCTTTGTCTCTTGTAATATTCTTTATTTTATAGTCGATTTTGTCTGATATGAGAATTGCTATTCCAGCTTTCTTTTGATTTCCATTTGCATGGAAGATCTTTTTCCATCCCCTCACTTTCAGTCTGTATGTGTCCCTAGGTCTGAAGTGGGTCTCTGGTAGACAGCACATATACGGGTCTTGTTTTTGTATCCATTCACCCAGTCTATGTCTTTTGGTTGGAGCATTTAATCCATTTACATTTAAGGTAATTATCGATATGTATGTTCCTATGACCATTTTCTTAATTGTTTTGGGTTTGTTATTGTAGGTCTTTTCCTTCTCTTGTGTTTCCTGCCTAGAGAAGTTCCTTTAGCCTTTGTTGTAAAGCTGGTTTGGTGGTGCTGAATTCTCTTAGCTTTTGCTTGTCCGTAAAGGTTTTAATTTCTCCATCAAATCTGAATGAGATATTTGCTGGGTAGAGCAATCTTGGTTGTAGGTTTTTCTCTTTCATCACTTTAAATATGTCCTGCCAGTCCCTTCTGGCTTGCAGAGCTTCTGCTGAAATATCAGCTGTTAACCTTGTGGGGATTCCCTTGTGTGTTATTTGTTGTTTTTCCCTTGCTGCTTTTAATAGTTTTTCTTTGTATTTAATTTTTGACAGCTTGATTAGTATGTGTCTTGGCATGCTTCTCCTTGGATTTTCCTGTATGGGACTCTCTGTGCTTCCTGGACTTGATTAACTATTTCCTTTCTCATATTAGGGAAGTTTTCAACTATAATCTCTTCAAATATTTTC